>NC_133335.1:46458501-46770795 GCF_042186555.1 Aquarana catesbeiana
TGGAGTAGGTCTTGTATGTAATGGTGCAGGCTCTGGGGCTGTCAGCCTGATTTCAGCTTGTATTTAAAAGGTGCAAGCTGCAAGGCTATGACTGCCACCTCATTCCTTTAAAACAAAACACATATTAATTACGAAGGTCCTGTGGCTGATTAAAAGTGGTAATTAAACTCACTTGGTGCCTTATGAATTACACAGGTTCTGAGGCTAATTTAATGCAAATAAGGCACCAAGTGAGTTTAATTACTACTTTAATCACAGAAAATCCGTAATAAATACGTGTTCGGGTTTAGAAGGGATGAGGTGGCAACCCTACTGAGCGCGTTTGGGGTGGAGGAACTTGACTGGCCTATAGAAATCCTATAGAACACTTTTGGGATGAAAAAAGTGATTGTGAGCCAGGCCTTCTCGCCAACATCAGTGCCGGATCTCACAAATGCTCTTCTGGAAGAATGGTCAAACATTCCCATAGACACACTCCTAAACCTTGTGGACAGCCTTCCCAAAAGAGTTGATGCTGTTATAGCTGCAAAGGGTGGGCCAACTCAATATTGAACCCTACGGACTAAGACTGGGATGCCATTAAATTCATATATGTGTAAAGGCAGGCACCCTAATACTTTTGGCAATATTGTTTATACCTAAAGCCAGAACTTTGGATAGCAGAGGGAATGGTTAACACCTTTTTTTTTTTTTTTTTTTTTTTTTTTTTTTTTTTCTGTATCCTACTGAGGAAATGTGCTAGCACTTACTGTCTGAGACAACAGGAAGTGAGAGAAAATCTCCCCAGAATAGAGGGAAAAATATTTAAATGAGGACACTTTTTGGTCATTTCCTTTAGCGAGATCTTAAAATTCTGCATCTCAGAAGGGGTGACTCTCCCTAGTGGGGACACAGACAGCTCCAGCACTAACTTTGTAGAGGTTCTACCCTGTTTCCCCGAAAATAAGACCTAGCGTGATAGTCGGTGATGGCTGCAATATAAGCCCTACCCCCCAAATAAGCCCTAGTTAAAGTCCTTGTAGGTCTTATTTTCAGGGTAGGGCTTATATTGCAGCCATCACTGACAATCACGCTAGGTCTTATTTTCGGGGAAACAGGGTAACTCCCCATTGCACTTTTTCCCAAAACAAACCATTGTGACTTTAGATACGTTTTCAACCATCACTAAAAAAAAAAAATCCACGCACATCATTTTACCATCCTCCATTACAGCATTATGTTCACTACCCAATCACAGATGTGCAGTTAGATCAATTTATGAGACATGGGGACTATGCCATGTGCTGCTAGGAACTTTGTAATTAGGAAAAAGTTGGTTGTGCAATGCTTCTGTCATCTGTAGAAAATGCTTATTAATCAACTGTGCCTGGCCTGCTCTACATGCTGTGACCTAAATACGGTGCGCTTACTCGTCCTCTCCATAATGACAGATGACACACATCTACATCAGTGAGAATACTGAGCCAGTGTTGACACACCGTATGTACAATATCCTGTTGCGGTAAAAAGCATTGCATGACCCCCTGTAATTAGCAAACAGATTTAAAGGGAAATGATGATCGTTCTTGAAGGTCAGAGGAAATGCAGAGAATAAACAAACACTTTCATTATATTCCTTTCCAGTATTTCAAGGGAAATTCCCATAAAGCAAATCCCAAGGAAATTCATTACAAGGGAGCCGTGGACTCAACTGTGAAAGTCCCTTTTTCAAGATGGTAAACAATAAAAGTAAAATGTAATAAATACTGAATACTCTCCTCTTATAGTTAAAATCTTATGCAACTCAAACAGCTGAATACCACAGTATGGTCATCAGGCTCCATTCACACCAATGCGTTTTTTCATGCTTTTTGCAGAAACGCAGGACATTAATTTTACCATGGGTTCCAATGGAACACGTTCACATCAATGTATTTTTGTGTCTCTGCATTATTGGAAAGGGTCCGGAACTTTTTGAAACGCAAAACGCTGATTTTTTTGTTTGCATTTTTGGTTCAATAGACTTCACTGGAGAAGCTGCAGAAAAGCATGTGATGCGTTTTTATGGCGCGTTGCGGTTTTTAAGCCTTCAAGGGGTTGTACGAGGGTGATACTTGCAGCTGCACACATCACCCCGGTACCGTTTTTTTTTTTTTTGACAGGTGACTATCGGCTTCCTTGTGACAGCCAATAGGGCGCGGCTGTCATTACAAGTAGCGGGAGGGGACATCCCCCTTCCCCTCCGGTGTTCCCCCATCACAATGGGAGACCCGAGCGACCAGCCGGCACGCCAAAAAAAGGCGCCAGATTAAAAAAAATTACAGCATTCAAAACAGCCAAACTTGATGTTTTGAATGCTTTTAAGTGTAAGGCCCCTTTCACACGATCGGACCGTTCAGGTCCGCCTGTCAGTTTTGACGGCGGACCTGAACGGGCGCTCCATTTTAGCCTATGGGGCGACAGATGTCAGTGGAGACATGTCCGCTGACATCCGACCGCGTCCGATCCGGTAAAAGCAGACGGATGGTCCTACGTCCAGATCCGTCGCTGGCAGATCGGATTGGGTGAGATCTGATGAAAACGGACATGCTGTCCGTTTTAATCCGATCCCTCCATAGGTGGCAGCGGTGCCTGACAAGCCCCTCCCCGCTCAGTGAGCAGAGAGGGACCTGTCATCCGCCGTCTCAGCGGAGATCAACAGACTGATCTCCCGCTGAGCCGGCGGACCGAGGCGGGCTCCGTGGAAACGGAGTCCGCCTCGTGTGAATGAGGGCTAAAGGAGTGATTTGGGGTCTTTTAGACCCCCGATCTCTCCATAAAGAGTACCTGTCACTGCCTGTTACTGCCACAAGCGATGTTTACATCCCCCTTGTGACAGCAATAAAAGTGATCAAAAATAGAAAATTTAAAAAGGGACAGTGTAAAAAAAAACAAACAAATAAGAAAAAAATAAAATAAATTTAAAGCCCCATCCCTGCGTGCTCGCGCGCAGAAGCAAACGCATACGCAAGCCACACCTGCAAATGTAAACCGTGATCAAAACCACACATGTGAGGTATCGCCGTGACCATTAGAGCGAAAGCAATTATGCTCACGTAAGACCTCCTCTGTAACTCTAAATGGGTAACCAGTAAAAATTTTTAAAGCGTTGCCTATGGAGATTTTTAAGTACACTAGTTTGTCGCCATTCCACGAGTGTGCGCAATTTTAAAGCATGAAATGTTAGGCATCTATTTACTCGGCATAACATCATTGTTCCGTTATACAAAAAAAAATTGGGCTAACTTATCTGGTTTTATTTTTTTCATTCATGAAAATGTATTTCTTCCAAAAAAAATTGCATTTGAAAGACCACTGCGTAAATACAGTGTGACATAAAATATTGCAATCGCCATTTTATTCTCTAGGGTCTCTGCTAAAAGAATATTTTTATATATATATATATATATATATATATATATATATATAAAATATAGTTTTAGGGTTCCAAGTAATTTTCTAGCAAAAAAAATACAGATTTTAACTTGTAAGCAACAAATGTCAGAAAAAAGCTTAGGCATGAAGGGGTTAATCTGCCCAACAACGAATTTGCTAAAAAAAAAAAAAATGAAAATAGTTCATCTGCCCCCCACCGTGCCCACAGTTTATAAATCACCTTCTTTTTACAATAAAATACTGCCACTATCTATGTTTCTGGCTGATCTGTATACCATGGTCAGGTGATAAACTGCAGGGTTTGCCTGAGTGCTCAGGTAGGAGAGGATTTCCACTATAGCTTATCTCCTCATGCTGTTATGGGAGGCAGATCATCCATCAATCAAGATGTGACATCCCACCCACTGTGTTCTTTTTTAGTTACTGGACATGGAGGAGGAGGGAGGGAGGGACTGGGCTGTCATTTAGGATCTGTATACACGCCCACATGTGTGATGTCAATATCATGTGACCTGGCTAGCTCTGATCAACAAGGAAATGTTCTCTCCAGCAATAGAGACCAAACTGAGCATGTGCAGCAGTACTACCCTCACTGTGTCTTTTCTGACCTTGCCAAGGGAGATCCTGCAGGAGGGGGAGGATCTGTCCATACAAGATCAAAGAGCCTTTTTACACAATACAGAGGATTAACCCCTTAAGTTCCACAGTATAACAAACATGCCATTCTGCACATACAGACAGATTTTACGGTTGTGGGTTTAGTAACACTTAAAAAAAGGCCACAGACACAAAATACACAAAAGTACAGCGCTGTGCCTTTAAGACCTTACATTATCCAAGATGTGCTATAATCAAATCATAAATATTGGTGCAAAAACATTACAAAACAGTGGGCTCAATTCACAAAAGGCTATCGCATCCGGTATTTGGGTCACGTGACACATTTTGCTCTAAATCATATGTGATACTGAAAATGTCAGTACACTATTCCTTTAGGCGGTGATTACCTCAAAAATCAAAAGCGCTTGGTCCATTCTGCATAAAACAACATTACAGGATAAGTTCACCCTTGGGAACATGTTACATGTTCCACCCGCTTTTATAAAAAGTGAACTTACCCTTTAAAGTCAATTCACTAAAGGAAATAAATAAATGCATGAATTATAAATAAATGCATTAAATAGGTAGTGGTCCAGGTATTTTTTTTAAAGAATGTATGAACTTTCAGCTGGTTTTTAAGGAACCGGCACTCGCTGCGTCAAGAACAACCAAAACAAAAGAAAAAGCCAGCATAAAAATAAAAAATAAATGAGTGTGGGGTCCTGCCAATATATACTAGGCCCTTCGGGTCTGGAATAGATTATGGAAGGAATCTCACGCCACAAAAAAAAAATAAAAAATTGGCATGAGCCCCCCCCCCCCAAATCCATACCAGATCCTTATCCGAGCATGCAGCTCAGCAGGCCAGGAAAGGGGATGGACAAGCAAGCAGTTCCCTGAACCATACCAGGCTACAGGCCCTCAACATGGGAGGAGCTCCCCCAAAGCACTTTGTCCCCATGTTGATGAGGACAAGGGTCTCTTCCCCTACAACCCTGGCCTGGTGATTGTGGGGGTACAGGAGGTGATTTATCTGAATCTGGACACCCCTAGGAGGAGGTGAGGAATTGGAGACTCAGAATAAAGCACATTAAAACCTTATTATTAAATTAGGGTCGCAATATTTGGTTAGTGTTTAGCACTTGGGGAGTGTGGAGTGGTCCAGTGGAAAGCACTATTATTGAAGTTTCTTCGCTTTGCACTGGAGTCTTTGCAGCAAGACACTTTCACAGGAGCGATAAGCTGCACTGTCATTAGATATGTAATTTTATAGTTGACTGAAGATGGAGGAGCGCCAATAATATGAAGGCACTATTGCATGAATACAGTTTTGTAATGTTTGTTTGCCCTTGTTTGGATTCAAACAAGTACCATCTAAGTGGTTAGCACTTATGCCTTGCAGCAATGGGATCGTTGGTTTGAATCTCTTGGCCCAGGATACTACATGGAGTTTGCATGTTCTCCATGTGTGAAAATGGCTTTCAAATGCATCAGACATGGTGCTAAGGGCGCGGTCTCATAGAATTGGCACGGGTCAAGTATGATTGAACAGGTATACAGTATATACATACACATTCTACCATTCAAAGCAGTGTTTTTCCTTTTCAAAAGGTATCCTGTGTTTTTTTTCAAAGCGCTATGCCTGATTGGAGATCCGGACTTGTGCAGCACATGTCTGACAGCTGTCAAATGTCAGGCAGACTGGGAGAGTCCAGCAGAAGGGGGAGATGAGGGGGTGATGCCAGCTGGAGGAATTTGTTACGAGGAGATGGAGGGACATTGAGCAGATTTCTCCTCAGAGGCAGGCAGGGACATCATTTGACACCCACCTACATAAAAACAGACAGGTGTGTTCCTACCAGCATTGAATGCATTAAATGTGATAGGACAATTCCCCAGCTGCAAAACCCTCTCACCCATTACAAGACTGGCAGTACAGCAGTCTAGTTCAGCATCCAGGAAAGACTGGAACCTGAACAATTTGACATTGCTGAGGTCCAAGTCACACGTCATCTTGTGAACACAGACTTAAAATATGGACGCTCTAATAAGACTGCCAGCGTTCTGTGTAAGGTAATTAATCTATGTAAATGAGAACCTGTTCTGTGGAAAAGAGGAAAGCATTCTGGGAATTCCCTCTCATTGTCAGGGTATAAAGACAAAGGACGAGAGAATGAGAGGAACGAGAGTGAGAGAATGAGAGGAACGAGAGTGAGAGAATGAGAGGGAGTAAGAGGAACAAGTGAGAATAAGAAGAACGAGACAGAGAGAATATGAGGAACAAGACAGAGAGAGGAGAGGAACGAGAGAGAGAGAGAAAATTAGAGGAATGAGGGAGAACGAGAGGAACGAGAGAGAGAGAGAGAAAATTAGAGGAACGAGGGAGAACAAGAGGAACAAGAGAGAGAATAAGAGGACAGCTGAGAATGAGACAGAGAAAGAAAGAGGGGAACGAGACAGAGAGAGAATAAGAGGAACAAGTGAGAATGAGAGGAACGAAAGAGAATAAAAGGGACAAGTGAGAATGAGAGAGAGAGAGAGAGAGAGAGAGAAACGAGACATAGGAGAGAATGAGGAGAGGAACGAGAGATGGAGAGAAAATGCGGAGAGATAGAAAATAAGGTGAGGAACAAGAGAGAGAAAATGAGGAGAGATAGAGAGAAAATGAGGTGAGGTGAGAGAGAGAAAATGAGGTGAGGTGAGAAAATGAGGAGAGGAACGAGAGAGAGAAAGAAAATGAGGAGAGGAAGGAGAAAGATAGAGAAAATGAGGTGAGGAACGAGAGATGGAGAGAAATTGAGGAGAGATGGAGAGAAAATGAGGAGAGGAATGAGAGAGAGAGAGGAAATTAGAGGAACGAGACAGAGAGAATGAGGAGAGGAACGAGAGATAAAGAGAATGAGGAGAGGAACGAGAGACAGAGAGAATGAGGAGAGGAACGAGAGACAGAGAGAATGAGGAGAGGAACGAGAGACAGAGAGAATGAGGAGAGGAACGAGAGACAGAGAGAATGAGGAGAGAAACGAGAGAGAGAGAATGAGGAGAGGAACGAGAGAGAGAGAGAGAATGAGGAGAGAAACGAGAGAGAATGAGGAGAGGAACGAGAGAGAGAGAGAGAATGAGGAGAGGAACGAGAGAGAGAAAATGAGGAGAGATAGAGAGAGAGAGAGAGAGAGAGAGAGAAAATGAGGTGAGGAACGAGAGAGAGAGAAAATGAGGTGAGGAACGAGAGAGAGAGAAAATGAGGTGAGGA
The DNA here is from genome assembly GCF_042186555.1 of Aquarana catesbeiana. Lineage (NCBI taxonomy): Eukaryota > Metazoa > Chordata > Amphibia > Anura > Ranidae > Aquarana > Aquarana catesbeiana. The sequence goes on from NC_133335.1 coordinate 46,465,769, forward strand.
ACGAGAGAGAGAGAAAATGAGGTGAGGAACGAGAGAGAGAGAAAATGAGGTGAGGAACGAGAGAGAGAGAGAAAAAATGAGGAGAGATAGAGAGAAAATGAGGTGAGGTATGAGAGAGAGAAAATGAGGTGAGGTATGAGAGAGAGGAAATGAGGTGAGGTATGAGAGAGAGGAAATGAGGTGAGGTAGAGAGAATGAGGTGAGGAGCGCGCGCGCGCGAGAGAGAGAGAATGAGGTGAGGAGAGAGAGAGAGAGAATTAGGTGAGAAATGAGAGAGTGAGTGAGAGAGAGAAAATGAGGTGAGGAAAAAGAGATGGAGAGAAATTGAGGAGAGATGGAGAGAAAATGAGGAGAGATGGAGAGAAAATGAGGTGAGGCACGAGAGAGAGAGAGAAAATGAGGTGAGAAACGAGAGAGAGAGGAGGTGAGGAACAAGAGAGAAAATGAGGTGAGAAACGAGAGAGAGAGATAGAAAATGAGGTGAAGAACAAGAGATGGAGAGAAATTGAGGAGAGATGGAGAGAAAATGAGGAGCAATAGAGAGAAAATGAGGTGAGGAATGAGAGATAGAGAAAATTAGAGGAATGATAGAGAGAGAATGAGGAAAGATAGAGAGGAACGAGAGAGAGAGAGAGAGAGAGAGAGAGAGAGAGAGAGAGAGAGAGAGAGAGAGAGAGAATGAGAGGAACGAGAGAGAGAGAGAGAGAATGAGAGGAACGAGAGAGAGAGAATGAGAGGAATGAGACAGAGAGAATGAGAGGAATGAGACAGAGAGAATGAGAGGAATGAGACAGAGAATGAGAGGAACGAGCGATGGAGAGAAAATGAGGAGAGATAGAGAGAAAATGAGGTGAGGCACGAGAGAGAGAGAGAGAGAGAGAGAGAATGAGGTGAGGAGAGAGAGAGAGAAAATGAGATGAGGAACGAGAGAGAGAATTAGGTGAGAAACGAGAGAGTGAGTGAGAGAGAGAAAATGAGGTGAGGAACAAGAGATGGAGAGAAATTGAGGAGAGATGGAGAGAAAATGAGGAGAGATAGAAAACGAGGCGAGGAACGAGAGATGGAGAAAATTAGAGGAATGAGAAAGAGAGAGAGAGAGAGAGAGAGAGAGAGAGAGAGAGAGAGAGAGAGAGAGAGAGAGAGAATAAGAGACTAATGCCCTGTACACACGGTCGGATTTTCCGACGGAAAATGCGTGATAGGACCTTGTTGGAAATTCTGACCGTGTGTAGGCTCCATCACACATTTTCCATCGGATTTTCCGACACACAAAGTTTGAGAGCAGGCTATAAAATTTTCCGACAACAAAATCTGTTGTCGGAAATTCCGATCGTGTGTACACCAATCGGACGCACAAAGTGCCACGCATGCTCAGAATAAATAAAGAGATGAAAGCTATTGGCTACTGCCCTGTTTATAGTCCCGACGTAAGTGTTTTACGTCACCACGTTCAGAACAATCGGATTTTCCGACAACTTTGTGTGACCGTGTGTATGCAAGACAAGTTTGAGCCAACATCCATCGGAAAAAATCCTAGGATTTTGTTGTCGGAATGTCCGATCAATGTCCGACCGTGTGTATGGGGCATAAGACAGGAAGAGAGAGGGGGATAGTAAAGTAGAAGGGAGGAAGAGATGAAGATAGAAAAAAAGAGAAGAAAAAAATGGAGAGAATGAAAGAAAGAAAGACAAAGGCAGAGAATGAAAGAGAGAGAAAAGGGGAATAGAGGAGGAGAGTAGGTGGAGGAAAGGAAGAGAGAGAGAGAAACAAAAACAAAGGCAGGGAAAGATAAAAAGGAGAGACGGAGGGTGATAGTGGGAAAGGAAGTGAACAAGAGAGGAGAAAGGAGAGAAATAAAGGAAGAGAGGAGGGGGGGGGGAGAAGGACAGATACAGAAGAGGGGGGGGACTGACAGCTAAAAAGAACTTGGATGGCTGCCTAATGCTAACCCTGTTTTTTCAGAGCTCATTAAACCCTTCATCCTCATCACTCAACTATTCAGATGCTGAGCCTGTTTCCATGGAAATCAATGAACTCCCAGCTCTAACCCATCATTCCTGAGGACTAAGGATCAGTGAATGGAGGAAAACAAACGGAAACAAACAAATATAATACTGCCTGGAAATGTTCCCAGCTCTGTAACAAGCACCATGTCCTTTACCATAAAATCTCAAGGGAAATTTCCAGTGTACAGGAAAAGACAGGGATTGTTTTAAAATCAAAACCAGCGATGAAATCCATGTTCATTTTATCTTACTTTCTTTGCACTGGCTCAATCCGACTGAATAGGACACAACTGTATAGCAATACTAGCCTGGCCTACAAGCATTTTACATTGACAGTTTACATGGCTCTACTAGTCAATTACTCTGTTAGGCAAATTAAAGTGATCTCAACCCCTTTAGAGATTACTATATATGTTGATTATAACACAAAGAGTGATAATGTACTTCCTCTGGTGATGGAGTATGATATTTAGACATGCCCCTTAGAACACAACACAAATAGTTGGGTTGGACCCCATAACATTGCCCACAGAACCCTGTGGAACATTTCTAGGTTTAGGAACTCAGTATGAATCCTTTGATTGTCTGAGCAAATCAAGCACCACCATCACCACATAAAACCAGTACCCCAAGATACCAGGCATGGATGTACATAATAGCCTTATGCCCCCTTAACCCCCCCCCCCCCCCACCTTGTTTACCAGCCTGCTGCTAGATGGCACATGGACTGACATCAAGCACCCTTACTGCAGAATTATCCATTGATTTCTGGGTTCATCAGCAGCACTAAGCGTAACCACTTCAATACAGGGCACTTTCACGCCCTTTCTGCCCAGGCCAATTTTCAGCATTCAGTACTGTCACATTTGGAATGACAATTGTGCTGTCATGCAATGCTGTACCCAAACAGAATTTGTATCATTGTTTTGATGTTTTGAGACAGATAGAGCTTTCTTTTGGTGGTATTTAATCACCACTGAAAAAAAAAAAAAAACGAACATTTTGAAAAAGAAAAGTAATTTTTTTTCGTTTCTATTATAACATTTGGTAAATAAGTAATTTATCTCCTTCACTGATGTGCGCTGATGAGGTGGCACTAATATGCAGCACTGATGGGAATTGATAGGCGGCACTGACATGCAGTACTGATGGACAGCCTTTATGGGCACTGAAAGGTGGTAATGATAGGCGGCACAGATGGGCACCGGTGACATCGTTGATGGGGCTGCACTCATAATCATACCACCGACTATTAGATCCCCCGTAAGGCAAGACGCTTATCAGCACTACTCTATTCATGCCCTGTCAGCATGAGTAGAGGAATGGAACAGAGAAATCTTCGGATCGGCAATACACCCACACAGAAAATAAAGTATAAAGTCTTTATTGAAGCATAACTATTAAAAGCGCTGGATGGGTACAGGCAGGGGAAATGCAGGTAAGCTGACGTGTTTCACAACATAAAGATTTTATACTTTATTTTCTGTGTGGGTGTGCTGCCGATCCAAAGATACCCTGTTCCAAGTTTTCTGCTGTAGTGGCAGGGCGTGCACCCCACCTCACAGAAGCAACATTGGAGTGTTACCGATTGCATCACCTGTGGGCAGCGATCCCTTTTTCTCTATGAGTAGAGGAATGTCGATAACTGGCACTTCCTAGTTACACTGTGATCAGCTGTGATTGGATACAGCTGATCACATGGTAAAGAGCCTACGTCAAAGGCTCTTTACCATGATCGGAGATGCAGTGTGTCCTAGCGACACACCGCACCAATGACTGCCACGCTGCATGCCTCCTGGGGTGTGCATGAGCGGCATGTTCTGAAGAACGTGATATGATGTCCAGTCAAAATGGGAAAGCCACCGTCATTTTGATATAGGCCAGGTGGGATGTGGTTAAAGTGGAATTCCAGACTAAATCCTAACTAATCTTAAAATTTGCTCCTCCCCCTGCTAACACTCATACTAACTAACCAGTGTAAGAAATATGTATGTACTTACCTATTTTCAAGCCGCTCTGGTCCAGTCACATGATCTCCCATATGTTAGCTGCATGGGAGAGGAGAGAGTGAGCAACAACAGCTGGAATGCCTGGGAGCAGTAATATCACCCATAGGCTTTTATGGCCCATGCGTTGTTGGTGCTCCCTCCTCTCCTCTGAAGTCACCACTGGCTGAGAATACGTGACCAGACCACAGTTGCATTAAAATAGGTAAGTATATACATCTTTTTTACATGTTAGTCAACATAGGTGGTGGGAAGGGTTGGGGAAGTATTTTTAGGATTAATTAGGTTTAGCCTGGGAATCCACTCTAAGCAGAACATCACAACCTTATGAGGTCTGCTAGTGTACCTCAAACACTCCTAATGCATATGGATGTCACTGGGTTTTATTCAGTGCAGTACATATGTTCCTGGGCCATACCATAGATGTAGCCTGTATATGAGAAGGCTTACAATGACCACCACATACAGTGTACAGAGGACTTGATATTCTACTACAGGTGCATGGCTTGCTATAGCCCAGGCGCCATCCAGAAAGAGGAGATGTTGACCAGTTAAGACCTGGTCTCAAAAAACTAGCTCAAAGTGAGTGCTACCGCTACAGCAAACAATTTCTACAAGACAAATGCGTTAACTCAGTCTACTAAGACACATTTACCTCTTAAAGTGATTGGCCAGGACTCCAACAAGTTCCCCCACATGACTCTCCTGGGCTGACTGTCCAGCAAACTTCATACATACGATGAGGTCTTTTCGGTCTTTGGTATGAAAAACGACCAGCTGGTCTTTCCCATTAGTCACACTGAGGCCGGACACCTTGTGGTTGAAAGATAATACAGTCATTTAATACAGTCCCTTCTACCTCCGCACCACATACAGACAACAGTTGTTACATTGGTCTCTTTGGACCAAACCTAAATATCGTTGGCATGCTATATATTTTCCATCATCTATATATAGTATATACTCTATGTGGCTAAAACTTCAGTCCCATGACCAGGTCGGCACTAGATGAATGTAACCGAACACGTACATATAATTGAATACACGGACTACTATTGTAAAGCTCTGCCTTATTAAATAATCTGCAAATGAAAAGTATGAACAAAACCCATTATGTATAATTACTTCTGATGACTCAACAGTTATACATGCAGAGGATAGAATGGACAATTATCTTTAAATCTTTATATACAAAGGATAATCATCTTCAAATCTTGGCTTAGTAATATAATATACAAAAATAGCAGTTTACAGCATTGTCTGGCTTGTTAAACAAGATAAAGTACAGTATTCCAGAGCAAACAGTAACATTATAATTGTACAGTATTCCAGAACAAACAGTAACATTATAATTTACTGGGGTCAGGCCAGTAAACTATGAATTCTGATTATTTGCCATTTGCACTGCAATTTGCAGCTAGCTTACCAAATAAGCTTAGGGCCTTGTTCACACATGCTTACTACAGCGCACACCTGTGTTAGACCCCATACACACGATTAGATTTTCTGCAGATGTTTGTCTTCAGATTTATCAAAACCATTTAATATGAGGTCAAACCTTAAGAGTTTCAATTTGTATGCAATTAGGCAGGCCCTTGCACTACATGGTTTTGGTATATCTGAAGACAAAAATCAGCAGAAAATCTAATATTGTGTATGGGACCTAAGGGCCATGTTTACCTGCAAAGGGATGCACAGGTAATTTGTGCATCTCCATGCAGGAAGTCCCAATAATGTCAATTGGGACGCAGTGGTTGTACAGACACAGCCTCTGCTTCCAATTTTTCATCTGAGTGGGCACATGCATGGCCCTGAACATAGACAGTGTGTGTTCGGGACTGTGCATCTGTACGGATGTCAAACTGAGAACAGCGGGTGTGTCCATGCAGTCACTGCATCCCAACTGACAAGAATGGGACTGCCTGCACAGGGACCACTGGTGCATCCCCGTGTGGGTAAAATATGGCCCTCGCATGAGTGTACGTTGTATAAGGCCCATATGAACAAGGCCTAAAGGTATACTTGTCCTTCAAGATATAGAAGAAGCCATGTAGGTTGATGAACTGCATTTAGTAGGAACTGGTTAGCCATCAGTTCAATGCTAATTGTATCTACAGTGCCTTGAAAAAGTATTCACACCCCTTGAACTTTTCCACATTTTGTCATGTTACAACCAAAAACATAAAATGTATTTTATTGGATTTTATGTGATAGACCAACACAGAGTGGCACATAATTGTGAAGTGGAAGGAAAATGATAAATGGTTTTCCATTTTTTTTACAAATATCTGAAAAGTGTGGCGTGCATTTGTATTTAGCTCCTTTACTCTGATACCCCTAACTAGAATCTAGTGGAACCAATTGCCTTCAGAAGTCACCTAATTAGCAGATAGAGTCCACCTCTGTGTAATGTAATATCAGTATAAATAAAGCTGTTCTGTGAAGCCCTCAGAGGTTTGTTAGAGAACCTTAGTGAACAAACAGAATCATAAAGGCCAAGGAACAAACTGGACAGGTCAGGATTAAGGTTGTGGAGAAGTTTAAAGCAGGGTTAGGTTATAAAAAAATATGCCAAGCTTTGAACATCTCACTGAGCACTGTTCAATCTATCATCTAAAAATGGAAAGAGTATGGCACAACTGCAAACCTACCAAGACAAAGCCGTCCACCTAAACTGACAGGCCGGGCAAGGAGAGCACTCATCAGAGAAGCAGCCAAGAGGCCCATGGTAACTCTGGAGGAGCTGCAGAGATCCGCAGCTCAGGTGGGAGAATCTGTCCACAGGACAACTATTAGTCGTGCACTCCACAAATCTGGCCTTTATGGAAGAGTGGCAAGAAAAAAGCCATTGTTGAAAAAAAGCCATAGGAAGTCCCGTTTGCAGTTTGCGAGAAGCCATGTGGGGGACACAGCAAACATGTGGAAGAAGGTGCTCTGGTCAGATGAGACCAAAACTGAACTTTTTGTCCTAAAAGCAAAACGCTATGTGTGGTGGAAAACTAACACTGCACATCACCCTGAACACACCATCCCCACGGTGAAACATGGTGGTGGCAGCAGCATGTTGCATTGATGCTTTTCTTCAGCAGGGACAGGGAAGCTGGACAGAGTTGATGGGAAGATGGATGGAGCCAAATACAGGGCAATCTTAGAAGAAAACCTGTTATGCAGCGTACACACGGTCGGACTTTTCGACCGGACTGGTCCGACGGACGCCAACGGACCAAATCCAGCGGACAATCCGATCGTGTGTGGGCTTCACCGGACCTTCAGCGGACTTTTCCAGTCGCAAATCTGATGGACTTTAGATTTGGAACATGCTTCAAATCTTTACGTCGTAACTCCGCCAGACCCAGAAATCGCAAGTCCGTCAAAAGTCCGCTGGAAAGTCTGTCGGACCAGTCCGGTCGAAAAGTCCGCTCGTGTGTACGTGGCCTTAGAGTCTGCAAAAGACTTGAGACTGGGGTGGAGGTTCACCTTCTAGTAGGACAACGACCCTAAACATACAGCCAGAACTACAATGGAATGGTTTAGATCAAAGCATATTCATGTGTTAGAATGGCCCAGTCAAAGTCCAGACCTAAATCCAATTGAGAATCTGCAGCAAGACTTGAAAATTGCGGTTCACAGAAGCTCTCCATCCAATCTGACAGAGCTTGAGCTAAGAAGAATGGGCAAAAGGTTCACTCTCTAGATGTGCAAAGCTGGTAGAGACATCCCCAAAAAAGACTTGCAGCTGTAATTGTAGCGAAAGGTAGTTCTACAAAGTATGGATACAGAGGGGCTGAATACAAATGCACACCACACTTTTCACAAATTTGTAAAAAATGTTGAAACCCATTAATTATTTTTATTCCACTTCACAATTATGTGCCACTTTGTGTTGGTCTATCACATAAAATCCTAATAAAAAACATTTAAGTTTTTGGTTGTAACATGACAAAATGTGGAAAAGTTGAAGGGGTATGAATATATTTTCAAGGCACTGTATAGACACTAAGGCTAGCCATTGATGATTTTTTTTTTTCGATCAAACAAAAAAATTCCCCCATCTACATTAGCGAGGTGGATGGAAGAATTCTCCTCGTTGTGTTATTGTATTCTGACAACAGGACTCCTCCACTGTCAGAATACATGGATCAGCAGCTGCAGAAAATTTTTCCAACAAGCACGTTTGACAAAAGTTGATCATTAGATCGACATCTGTCAAGTGGGAGCAACCACACAGGGATTGGAATTCACCAGTCCCTGCTGAACCAGGCAAATTTTGATCCATCTATGGCCAGCTTAAAGAATGCGTTTATGAGGGGGCAGGAGGAATAGGACACTAGGCCTATCTTAATCTTCTCTATAGGTCCCATTATATAATTTTGCAACTTCAGTTGTATGAAGAACATTAAAGTTCATTCAATTAGGCCATACACAAATACAGTATAACATATAATATATACAACAGCCAACAAATGACAGTTCATCTTTCACTGATCTGAGCACAGTAAATTGTAATCTTATTATTAGTTACTGCACTATATAAGTCAGCATTGCCTTATTTACCACTTTAAAAGATAAGCCCACTGGTGCCTAATGACCCACAGTCACACTTGTCCATTTTCCTGTAGTAAAAATCTGTGCTCTACTGCATGAGAATGCAATTCGGGTACAAATCCAGTTTATTACTACTGTATGTTCCACAGCTCAGCGTGCCATAAAAAAATATGCTGTGTGGCATTAATTTGCATTAAGCAGGTTCATTGAAACAAGAAATGATGCTGAATAAGGCATGTGTCATTTTTATTGTTTTAACACACATTTATTATTGAAAATCTATGTTGTTAATCTTTCACCACATTTTAAATGTGCATTGATGTACAATTGTGGTAATGTGTTATAAATCTGCACAAAATGTGTTAAACGTGCATTTAAATGTGTGTATGTGTTGAAGAGTTGGCAGCAGCAGTGGGAAGTTTGCTGGAGGCCGAGCAGTGTTGAGCAGCATTGGTTGGAAACAGTGGTATCAGTGTGTTCACTTGCATTGGTGCTTGGGAAGTGTGTGTAATCTAATTGGAGAATGGGAGGTGTGGACAGTGTGCAATGGGGGTAGTGATTGGGAAGGGTGGGCAGTGTGCAGTGGAATTGGAAATTGGGAGGTGTGGACAGTGTGCAGTGGGGTGGAGATTGGGACATGTGGGTAGTGGAGTTGGAGATTGGGAGGTGTGGGCAGTGTGCAGTGGAGTTTAGTGATTGGGAGGGGTTGCATTGGGGTTAGTGATTGGGAGGGGTTGCATTGGGGTTAGTGATTGGGAGGGGTTGCAGTGGGGTTTAGTGATTGGGAGGGGTTGCAGTGGGGTTTAGTGATTGGGAGGGGTTGCAATGGGGTGAGTGATTGGGAGGGGAAGGGTTGCAGTGGGGTTAGTGATTGGGAGGGGTTGCAGTGGGGTTTAGTGATTGGGAGGGGTTGCAGTGGGGTTTAGTGATTGGGAGGGGTTGCATTTGGGGTGAGTGATTGGGAGGGGAAGGGTTGCAGTGGGGTTAGTGATTGGGAGGGGTTGCAGTGGGGATAGTGATTGGGAGGGGTTGCAGTGGGGTTAGTGATTGGGAGGAGTTGCAGTGGGGTTTAGTAATTGGGAGGGGTTGCAGGGGGGTTAGTGATTGGGAGAAGTTGCATTGGGGTTAGTGATTGGGAGGGGGTGCAGTGGGTTTAGTGATTGGGAGAAGTTGCAGTGGGGTTTAGTGATTGGGAGGGGTTGCATTGGGGTTAGTGATAGGGAGGGGTTGAGGTGGAATTAGTGCTTGGGAAAGATTGCAGTGGGGTTAGTGATCGGGAGGAGTTGCAGTGGAATTAGTGATTGGGAGGGGTTGCAGTGGGGTTAGTTACTGGGAAGGGTTGCAGTGGGGTTAGTGATTGGGAGGGGTTGCAGTGGAATTAGTGATTGGGAGGGGTTGCATTGGGGTTAGTGATTGGGAGGAGTTGCATTGGGGTTAGTGATTGGGAGGGGTTGCAGTGGGGTTAGTGATTGGGAGGGGTTGCATTGGGGTTAGTGATTGGGAGGGGTTGCAGTGGGGTTCAGTGATTGGGAGGGGTTGCAGTGGGGTTAGTGATTGGGAGGGGTTGCAGTGGGGTTAGTGATTGGGAGGGGTTGCATTGGGGTTAGTGATTGGGAGGAGTTGCATTGGGGTTAGTGATTGGGAGGGGTTGCAGTGGGGTTCAGTGATTGGGAGGGGTTGCAGTGGGGTTCAGTGATTGGGAGGGGTTGCAGTATGGTTAGTGATTGGGAGGGGTTGCAGTGGGGTTAGTGATGGGGAGAAGTTGCAGTGGGGTTAGTGATGGGGAGAAGTTGCAGTGGGGTTAGTGATTGGGAGGGGTTGCAGTGGGGTTAGTGATGGGGAGAAGTTGCAGTGGGGTTAGTGATGGGGAGAAGTTGCAGTGGGGTTAGTGATTGGGAGGGGTTGCAGTGGGGTTGTAGATTGGGAGGGTTTGCAGTGGGGATAGTGATTGGGAAGGGTTGCAGTGGGGATAGTGATTGGGAAGGGTTGCAGTGGGGATAGTGATTGGGAGAGGTTGCAGTGGGGTTCAGTGATTGGGAAGGGTTGCAGTGGGGTTAGTGATTGGGAAGGGTTGCAGTGGGGATAGTGATTGGGAGAGGTTGCAGTGGGGATAGTGATTGGGAAGGGTTGCAGTGGGGATAGTGATTGGGAGAGGTTGCAGTGGGGATAGTGATTGGGAAGGGTTGCAGTGGGGATAGTGATTGGGAGGGGTTGCAGTGGGGTTCAGTGATTGGGAAGGGTTGCAGTGGGGTTAGTGATTGGGAAGGGTTGCAGTGGGGTTTAGTGATTGGGAGAGGTTGCAGTGGGGTTTAGTGATCGGGAGGGGTTGTAGTGTTACCAGGGTTAGGTTACCTTTACCAGAAAACTGCCTATGCACATAAAGGGCATCTCTAGATAAAAACAAGCTGTGCAGTTTGACTAAAGTTAAATAATGGCCTTGCTATAGGTGTAGGCCATTTATGTACCCCACGAAGCCTGACCTGAAAACTCCCAGGACATTGCTAAGTGAGGCCTACCTATTACTGTTCATCTTCACCATCACAGAATGCTGAGCTCAGAGCTAATGCATTCAGGGGGGAGAAAGTGAGAAGGTCTGAATCTGAGAAAGAGATCACTCCTGCGTTAGTGAAGATGAACAGTAATAGGTAGGCCTCGCTTAGCTATGTCCTAGCAACATCTTGGAAGTTATCAGGTATGTAAATGTCAACTATATAGCAAGGACATTCTAATTTTGATTAAAGCGGCACAGTTAGTTTTTATCTACAGGCACCTCTTATCATAGGCAGTTTTTTTGTAATGGTGAACTCACTCTTTAATATCCAGTATGTATAGAACTCCTTCAACTAAATAGCTGCCTTCACAATCTTCAGGTGCTTGGATAGAAAAAAATATGCTATTTTGAATCTTTCAGAAATAGCATGTTACTGGCCACAATCCGCAGTGGATTCTGTTTCCTTATATGTTGCTATAATAACAATATAAAGGTATACAGTGGAACACACAGACAAAATGGAGGTATAAAGAAAAACAATGATGCGTAGAACAGCAGAGACAACAACAACATAATCTCAGCAGGCCGAGTAGAAGAGCTGAATGAAGCTTGCGCTGGACCAGACATCGGCTGATCCTGTCTCCATGGAGATTTCCATGGCAACCCCATCCCCCGGTGGTTGTCACGGTGATGGGATGCTTTTGGATGCGGAGATGCCAGTAGCTGCAAGATCAAATGTGACTGACTGCAACCATCTCTACTGTTTTCTTTCTATTGTGTTATACAGGTCACCTCGTTCCATTGTGTTCTCCCGCCTCCCCCACACGTCTATTCATGACAATTGTCTTTCAGTAAATGCCGGCAGATCCAATCCCAGTGGACTATTCTATACAATTTTATAAACACCTTCTGGCATCAAATATATCTACAGAAGGGGCATAGAGGACTACAGCATGGTAGAGGGCCCTATAGCATGAATACTGCATGTGTCAAAGAAAACAAATGGCCATTGTTCTGTTTTATTTTTTTGATGCAGAATAAAACAATGTTCCTTAAAGAGGTAGGTGTTCCAGCCTGGCGAAAAAAAAAATTAAAAGTCAGCAGCTACAAATACTGTAGCTGCTGACTTTTAATATTAGGATACTTACCTGTCCAGGGAGCCCACGATGTCGGCACCCCAGCCGATCTTGGGATTGGCTGTTGGGTGCTGCCTCTGGCATCTCCACTAAGGGAAACCATCTGAGAAGCTTTTTGGCTTCACAGACAGTCCCCTACTGCGCGCTGCGCTCTCTAATTGGCGCGGCGGCGGTGGAAGGAGCCGAACTTCTGGGGGATGGCGCAGCAGCACCATCTCCCAGAAGTGGGGACAGGGATCTGTCAAAAACAGATACCTGTCCCCCCCCCCGAAAGGTGCCAAATGTGGCACCGGAAGAGGGGGAGCAAATAAGCGGAAGTTTAAGATTTGGGCCTGTTGCAGGAAACAGAACCCGTGTATGAAAATGTCCTGCTTCTGTGAGTTCAGGACAACTAATCCCTATACACCAGGGGTATTACATTTAAATTTACAGAGGTCCGATCAGTAACATTTTCTTCCAGCAGAGGTCCAAATCGCAAGTTTATGTGCAGACTCCTTTACATCACAGCCACCCCTTATATTAACATCCCATTCTTACATCAATGTCCTTAGTGCCCCCACATCACAGTCCCCCATTTCATTTCACAGATTTCCCTTCAGAGTAGTGTTCTCAGGCCCCCATCACATCACCCCACCCCATTCACAGCAGTGTACTGAATCCCCTTTACATAACACACCCCCTTTATTCACAACAGTGTGCACACCCCCCCCTTCAAATCACCCCCCCCCCACAGTACTGCCCCCTTCATATCAACCACCCCCACACACCCACCACTGCTCCTTTCACTTCACCCAATCACTCCCCTCCCTCACATCACAAATAACCCCCCTCAGGGTAGTGTACTCTACCCTCTTCACAACACCTGCCCCCCACAGCACTGCCTCTCCCTCACATCACACCCCCACAGCACTGCCCCCTTCACATCACCTGCCCCTTCCCAGCACTACCCCCTTTACATCACCTGCCCCCCACAGCACTGCCCCCTCCCTCACATCACGCCCCCACAGCACTGCCCCCTTCACATCACCTGCACCTTCCCAGCCCTGCCCATCCTCACATCACCGTTTCTCTTTTACATCACCGGCCCCTTCATATGATGCCCCCCCCCCCACACACAGCACTGCCCTTTTCACATCACTCCCCCCACAGCACTGCCCCCTCACATTACAATCCTCTCTCTTCCCCACAGTAGTGTGATCTGCCCTCTTAACATCACCCACCACCTCTTCACATTACCACCCCCCCCCCCACAGCACTGCCCCCCTTTACATCATTCTTACATCACAAATCCACTGTCCCCCAGTAGTGTGAGCTGCCCTCTCACATCACAACCCTGCCTCTTCACAGCCGCACCCCACTGTCTTCCTTACATCCCCCCAAAGCACGAACCCCCCCCCCTCTTTACCCCCCACAGTAGTGTGCTTTGCCCTCTGGATATCCAGCCAGCCTCCCTCCCTCCAGCACTGCCCCTGTTCACATCACCCCCCCCCCCTCCCGTAGTGTCCTCTGCCCTATGCTCTGCTATCTTAGACCGAGCGGAGGGCAGGATGGTAATAATCCAGGCACAGCTCTGCATTGGGGGGCTGGGTAATAAGCTGAGTATGGGTAAAGAAAAAACTGAGTTCGGGAGACACAGCTCTGAATTAGATGGAGGGCGGGAGCTGCAGCTGCTGGCCTGTTAACTTTCTAGATAAACCAGCAGGTGATTGGTGGCTAGGATGCAGGGCGGTCCTAGCCACCAATCACTTGCTGGTTAATATGAAAAATTAACAGCCTGCAGCTCCCCTTCCCATCCAATGCAGAGCTGTGCCTCCCGAACTCAGCTTATTACCTGCACTCAGGTTATTATCATCCTTACTACCGACATGCAGAGAATGACAGGGCCAAGGCTGGGGAATAGAAGCGACTCCTAAATGGCGCGACCAATGGTCCAGATTAAACAGTGGCTCGGTTCAGATCAGCGTGGTCCGCCATTTAGTGATGCCTGTGATACACCATGCAGTTCCATCCAGCAACGATCCCTTCCCTTCCGAAAACATGCTTTACACAGAACCGTGCTCTTATTTTCTGAAAAATGTTAACTTACAATTATCGTTGCACTGATACCGGAACCGATACCAAGCATTTGCATGAGTACTTGTACTCGTCCAAATGCTCCGATACTGATACCTTAAGACCTGGTTTACATATATGCAAATTGACACTAAAAATAGGTATCGGTAATTGGTTTAGGCGAATACTTGAGAAAAAGTGACAGTACTCGGTCTTAAAAAACTGGTATCTGTGCATCCCTACTTACAATCACTGTAGGTATTACTACAGCTCAGAAAAAAGAACAAAAGGTCCTAGTACACATAACTTTATACTATGCGATATTTGTAAACCTTATACAATTTCAAATACGAGAGGTCCAGTAAACCTCCAATACCTCTCTAGGCATATAAAGGGAAATGATATGGTTCCAGGGTAATTTTTTTATTAAAGCACGTTGATACATGATAATGAATTCCCAGAGCACCATGGGTAATCTTAAGAGACAGCACAAAAGAAGCTGCTTGTCTTGAGGCTGGCTTTTCCAGTTTAAAATCTCGGATGGAAGCATCTGGGTTTGTGTGTTGAGCTGAGAGTGGGTAAGAGATGTAGAAAAAAAAAACCTAAAAGATCCACCTACTGCCTGGGTAGAAGAACATGAATGTTAATATACAATCTTTAATCTGTACCCGATTAAAAAATAATAAATACCGGTATACTGAATTATTTTTTGATGTTGTCTCTAACAATAAATACTTAATTACACTCCATTTTTTGGCAGCTCGGATTCTGCAATAATCACAGTCGTGTAATATACTGTACACATGCTAAAAAGCCATTTTGTCAGTCCCATAAATAGGTCACAGTGATCGATAGGCACTATGCTTAGTACCTGGTTATATATTCAAGGAACAAATACATTACTTACATCAAATACACTCTATACAGCTTTACTTTTTAAATTATTAATTCATAGGATGCATGGTATTAGTAGAAGTGGCGGATATGAAGGAGAAAACACTTAGGCCTGCTTTTAATGAAGCAAAAAGCGGTGTGCAAAGTGTAACCTGCTGCAACCAATCAGCAATGACTGACTGCGATTGGAGGACAAATGGTGGGCTCTCACTGGCTACTATTGCCAGCCCTACACACTGCTGCTTTATTGCAAAGGCTTGTTATATAACGCTGTGTACCCGCAATGCGGTTTTTTAATATTAGACAGTAAGTGCGGCGTAAGAGTTTGTTGCAGCCTAATTAAAATGTCGATCTAATTAAAATGTGTTATAAAAGCTGCACCCTGCTTCCCGAAAGCCTACCATGACTTCATTAGGGTGTATTGTAAATAACGAAATCCACTTTAAATGCTCACAATAAAAGCTTACTTTCTTGACTGCAACATTTTTAAAGAGTCTCTGTCATCTTGGCCTGAATGGTTCTCTTGTAAAAAATCCTCTCTGTCCCCTTCATCGTTCCTGTTTCCCAGTCAGAGCGCCGAAACCTGCGTAAGCTTTCTGTCAGATGTGTCCGAGCTTAAACAGGTCTTGGTGGTTGGCCATTCAGGCCAGAGCACTGTGTCTTGGGAGGAGGACACATGTTCTCCCATATACAGCAGGATCAGGTATTTACGATGGAGCAACAGAGAGAGCATGGGGAAGGTAAGTACTAGCGGTTGGAGGTTCTACTTGTAGGCAGGTGGTCTACTCTATGTTTAGTTAGCACTGACTGCCCAGATCAAAGGGAAGGGGTTATTTTCGCTGCTTTCCCTAAGAGTGTTTGCAGGCTTTTTTGGGGGTCCCAGTCTCCCTCCTGTGAATTGTAAAAGGGCAGAGGTCCAGATCCAAGCGGGCTTGGGAGCTTCAGAAAGGATGGGAGGCTTGCTGGACCTGAGGTCCACTTCAGAGCGCCGATTCACCGGGACACCCAGGGACATGGACTTCTCCATTCGAGTCTTGCCAAATATGGACTTTTCCCAAAGATATTTCACCTGTGCAGGTAACCTGGGGCAGTCACGGTTAGGTATAGCTAGGATGAGGATGTTATTACAAGTATACATGTTGTGCCAACTGCTTTGAGCCTGGTCTGAAGTTATTAAGAGGAATTAAACTGCTGGGTGTTTTTTTTTTTTTTTTTTTTTTGTAACCTGAAAAGGTAATGTCATAATGGCATACTAGTACTCTATGTTAAACTTACCTGAAAACGAAGCCTTCCAGCGCTGCGCTGTCACCACTGCAGGAGCTTCCATCTTCACCCGGTCTTTCTTCTGGGTTTCTCTGTCATCTTGGCCTGAATGGTTCTCTTGTAAAAAATCCTCTCGGCCCCTTCATATGATGCCCCCCCCCCCACACACAGCACTGCCCTTTTCACATCACTCCCCCCACAGCACTGCCCCCTCACATTACAATCCTCTCTCTTCCCCACAGTAGTGTGATCTGCCCTCTTAACATCACCCACCACCTCTTCACATTACCACCCCCCCCCCCACAGCACTGCCCCCCTTTACATCATTCTTACATCACAAATCCACTGTCCCCCAGTAGTGTGAGCTGCCCTCTCACATCACAACCCTGCCTCTTCACAGCCGCACCCCACTGTCTTCCTTACATCCCCCCAAAGCACGAACCCCCCCCCCTCTTTACCCCCCACAGTAGTGTGCTTTGCCCTCTGGATATCCAGCCAGCCTCCCTCCCTCCAGCACTGCCCCTGTTCACATCACCCCCCCCCCCTCCCGTAGTGTCCTCTGCCCTATGCTCTGCTATCTTAGACCGAGCGGAGGGCAGGATGGTAATAATCCAGGCACAGCTCTGCATTGGGGGGCTGGGTAATAAGCTGAGTATGGGTAAAGAAAAAACTGAGTTCGGGAGACACAGCTCTGAATTAGATGGAGGGCGGGAGCTGCAGCTGCTGGCCTGTTAACTTTCTAGATAAACCAGCAGGTGATTGGTGGCTAGGATGCAGGGCGGTCCTAGCCACCAATCACTTGCTGGTTAATATGAAAAATTAACAGCCTGCAGCTCCCCTTCCCATCCAATGCAGAGCTGTGCCTCCCGAACTCAGCTTATTACCTGCACTCAGGTTATTATCATCCTTACTACCGACATGCAGAGAATGACAGGGCCAAGGCTGGGGAATAGAAGCGACTCCTAAATGGCGCGACCAATGGTCCAGATTAAACAGTGGCTCGGTTCAGATCAGCGTGGTCCGCCATTTAGTGATGCCTGTGATACACCATGCAGTTCCATCCAGCAACGATCCCTTCCCTTCCGAAAACATGCTTTACACAGAACCGTGCTCTTATTTTCTGAAAAATGTTAACTTACAATTATCGTTGCACTGATACCGGAACCGATACCAAGCATTTGCATGAGTACTTGTACTCGTCCAAATGCTCCGATACTGATACCTTAAGACCTGGTTTACATATATGCAAATTGACACTAAAAATAGGTATCGGTAATTGGTTTAGGCGAATACTTGAGAAAAAGTGACAGTACTCGGTCTTAAAAAACTGGTATCTGTGCATCCCTACTTACAATCACTGTAGGTATTACTACAGCTCAGAAAAAAGAACAAAAGGTCCTAGTACACATAACTTTATACTATGCGATATTTGTAAACCTTATACAATTTCAAATACGAGAGGTCCAGTAAACCTCCAATACCTCTCTAGGCATATAAAGGGAAATGATATGGTTCCAGGGTAATTTTTTTATTAAAGCACGTTGATACATGATAATGAATTCCCAGAGCACCATGGGTAATCTTAAGAGACAGCACAAAAGAAGCTGCTTGTCTTGAGGCTGGCTTTTCCAGTTTAAAATCTCGGATGGAAGCATCTGGGTTTGTGTGTTGAGCTGAGAGTGGGTAAGAGATGTAGAAAAAAAAAACCTAAAAGATCCACCTACTGCCTGGGTAGAAGAACATGAATGTTAATATACAATCTTTAATCTGTACCCGATTAAAAAATAATAAATACCGGTATACTGAATTATTTTTTGATGTTGTCTCTAACAATAAATACTTAATTACACTCCATTTTTTGGCAGCTCGGATTCTGCAATAATCACAGTCGTGTAATATACTGTACACATGCTAAAAAGCCATTTTGTCAGTCCCATAAATAGGTCACAGTGATCGATAGGCACTATGCTTAGTACCTGGTTATATATTCAAGGAACAAATACATTACTTACATCAAATACACTCTATACAGCTTTACTTTTTAAATTATTAATTCATAGGATGCATGGTATTAGTAGAAGTGGCGGATATGAAGGAGAAAACACTTAGGCCTGCTTTTAATGAAGCAAAAAGCGGTGTGCAAAGTGTAACCTGCTGCAACCAATCAGCAATGACTGACTGCGATTGGAGGACAAATGGTGGGCTCTCACTGGCTACTATTGCCAGCCCTACACACTGCTGCTTTATTGCAAAGGCTTGTTATATAACGCTGTGTACCCGCAATGCGGTTTTTTAATATTAGACAGTAAGTGCGGCGTAAGAGTTTGTTGCAGCCTAATTAAAATGTCGATCTAATTAAAATGTGTTATAAAAGCTGCACCCTGCTTCCCGAAAGCCTACCATGACTTCATTAGGGTGTATTGTAAATAACGAAATCCACTTTAAATGCTCACAATAAAAGCTTACTTTCTTGACTGCAACATTTTTAAAGAGTCTCTGTCATCTTGGCCTGAATGGTTCTCTTGTAAAAAATCCTCTCTGTCCCCTTCATCGTTCCTGTTTCCCAGTCAGAGCGCCGAAACCTGCGTAAGCTTTCTGTCAGATGTGTCCGAGCTTAAACAGGTCTTGGTGGTTGGCCATTCAGGCCAGAGCACTGTGTCTTGGGAGGAGGACACATGTTCTCCCATATACAGCAGGATCAGGTATTTACGATGGAGCAACAGAGAGAGCATGGGGAAGGTAAGTACTAGCGGTTGGAGGTTCTACTTGTAGGCAGGTGGTCTACTCTATGTTTAGTTAGCACTGACTGCCCAGATCAAAGGGAAGGGGTTATTTTCGCTGCTTTCCCTAAGAGTGTTTGCAGGCTTTTTTGGGGGTCCCAGCCTCCCTCCTGTGAATTGTAAAAGGGCAGAGGTCCAGATCCAAGCGGGCTTGGGAGCTTCAGAAAGGATGGGAGGCTTGCTGGACCTGAGGTCCACTTCAGAGCGCCGATTCACCGGGACACCCAGGGACATGGACTTCTCCATTCGAGTCTTGCCAAATATGGACTTTTCCCAAAGATATTTCACCTGTGCAGGTAACCTGGGGCAGTCACGGTTAGGTATAGCTAGGATGAGGATGTTATTACAAGTATACATGTTGTGCCAACTGCTTTGAGCCTGGTCTGAAGTTATTAAGAGGAATTAAACTGCTGGGTGTTTTTTTTTTTTTTTTTTTTTTGTAACCTGAAAAGGTAATGTCATAATGGCATACTAGTACTCTATGTTAAACTTACCTGAAAACGAAGCCTTCCAGCGCTGCGCTGTCACCACTGCAGGAGCTTCCATCTTCACCCGGTCTTTCTTCTGGGTTTGCGGACTCCCGGCTGTGTGACTGGCCAGAGCCGTGATGATGTCACTCCCGTGCATGCGGGCAGGAGCTGCCGTTTACGGCACAGGACTCTGAAGGAACAGCATGGGTGGCAGTTCTTTCAGAGCGCATGCGCCGGTGATGTCACTGCCTGC
This sequence comes from Aquarana catesbeiana, assembly GCF_042186555.1. Classification (NCBI taxonomy): domain Eukaryota; kingdom Metazoa; phylum Chordata; class Amphibia; order Anura; family Ranidae; genus Aquarana; species Aquarana catesbeiana. Next base: position 46,485,665 of record NC_133335.1, read on the forward strand.
ATGTACAGTAAATATCTCCTAAACGGTGCATGTTTAGAAGAGATTTACAGTACCTATTGGTAAGCCTTATTATAGGCTTACCTATAGTTAAAAGTCAGAGATGGGAGTTTACTGCCACTTTAAAAGGGGTGCATGTTGGGTCCTGGGGTATTCCTAAAGAACCTGGGTCTGTTAAAGCAATATGGGGTATGGGTAACACCACTACAAAAGGTTTACTCTTAAGGCAAAGAAGAGGAGGTAGTTGCCATGGGTAACCGAAGAGTACAACAGCTGCAGCAACCAGTCATTTGCATGGTACCTGGTTAGGTGACAGGTCCTCTGGCAGCGAGAGGGTTGGTGCTCTGACTCCCTCCCTAGCTGTTCATCTCTTTCGGTCACCGGGAGCAGACTAGCATTACAGAGATCTAAGGCCTGATCACTAGGTACGGGAAGGAGAGAGGTAACTTAAGACACCTATGAGACCCACCGTCTATGTGTCTGGTGGGATTTTATTCCATTACTGGGAATGAGGTAATTGGGGTATGCCAGACTGGTGGAGTGGGCAAAGACTCTCCGAATGCAACCATACCTGAGTTACAAGCGTGTAGTGTCATGGGATGAAGCATCTCACAGAGGAACTCTATACATTATTGCTGCACACTGGCTCATCTTGGAGTCAGGGACTGTATTAATGTTCGATTCTTCACATGAACACAGCCTCTGCTTTAGTTAAGTATACCATATGTTAAAAAATGATAAAAGATATTTTTACGTACAAGCACACAAGCCCGTTCATCTTCCTCGATGTTAGCCTCCTATAATACCCTGCACAGCAGCTGTAATACTGTATGGGGGAGGGCAACCATAAGAGCTCTGTTGATTTTGTTAAAGCCTATTTTGTGAAGATGTGTTAATATAGTGGGAAGCAATAAAGCCCGAGATCGATAACCAATAAACTAGCATTGTAAATAAGTCACATGGTCCAGCAGACATGGTAATTGTCATGTCAATGTTCTCTCTGCCTTAATGTGATTTCCCAGAAGAGATCCTACAAATATACCTCCCTCTACTACACATGGAGGATTGATATCACAACTTTTTATAAAAGAACTCTTACTTTAAAGCAGCCTTGTCAAATTGTTTGCGATCTTCGGAGAGATATCACCACATTAAAACCTTGATGCAGAGACTGTGATTTGACACAAACTTTGGGCATTGAAAAGGGTACTGTGAAATCTTAGGGAGTTGGGATTGGAGGGTTAAACCTCCATCATCTACCATAAAATGATATATCAGTTTTGGGTGGACTAACCTTTTGAGGTTAGGGTGAAGATTGATAAAGACTGAGACGGCTTTCTGTGCTGAGAACGTTCTCTCAAGCACGGTGACTAAGCTACCACAGACAGCTTCTGATCATTGCTTACAATTTCAATCCATTTATGGGTAGGCTGGTTGTACTGGAGTCGATCTATTGATTAACTTCAATACAACCAGCCCGTCTTTTTTTGTGCAATCACTGCCAGCAGCTATAGCTGCTGGCAGAGATCATTGTATTCTGAACGAGGGAAAACCTCTCACTATAGTAGCGCAGGTGACGGGAGCAGTCAGTGTTGATAGGGGAATAGAGCGATTTTCTGTCCTTCAATCTATGGTTGAAGGACAGACAATTGCATAATCTATGGCTTGCCCTAGCATTGTTTGCAATTTTACTACAAAATGCCTCTTTCCTATATTATGGAGAAGAGGAGAGAAGGAGGTGTTCTGTAGATCTGTCCTAGTGTGGCAATGCTGTTCCTCTATAGGCAGTGGTGGCCCGTGCATTAAGGGTGCACGGGCGCCGCCCCCTCTCTCCTGCCACCCCCTTTATGACCAATAGATAGATAGATTCATGCATTGCTGTAAATTGGCTGTAACAGGCGCTGTGATTGGACGCCAGGCGTCCAATCATAGCAGAGGACGGGAAGAGAGGATGGGAGAAGACATTGAGGGGCTGTCCCACCGAGACAGGTAAGTGCAGATGGCAGGGGGCACACTGGCAGCATTTTATATGGCACAGTGGCTGCGTTTGATGGGGCACAGTGGGAGCAATCGATGGGCACAGTGGCGGCAATTGATGGGCACAGTGGTTGCATTTTATGTGGCAGAGTGGTTGCAAATGATATGGCACAGTGGCTGCGTTTGATGGCACAGTGGCTGCGTGTGATGGGCACAGTGGCGGCAATTGATGGGCACGGTGGCGGCAATTGATGGGCACGGTGGCGGCAATTGATGGGCACGGTGGCGGCAATTAATGGGCACGGTGGCGGCAATTGATGGGGCACGGTGGCTGCAATTGATGGGGCAAGGTGGCTGCATTTTATGGGGCACGGTGGCTGCATTTTATGGGGCACGGTGGCTGCATTTTATGGGGCACGGTGGCTGCGTTTGATGGCATGGTGGCTGCGTTTGAAGGGCACAGTGGCTGCGTTTGAAGGGCACAGTGGCTGCGTTTTAAGGGCACAGTGGCTGCGTTTGAAGGGCACAGTGGCTGCGTTTGATGGGCAGAGTGGCTGGGTTTGATGGGCAGAGTGGCTGCGTTTGATGGGCAGAGTGGCTTCGTTTTATGGGGCACAGTGGCTTCGTTTTATGAGGCACAGTGGCTTCGTTTGATGGCACAGTGGCTGCGTCTGAGGGCACAGTGGCTGCATTTGATGGGCACAGTGGCTGCAATTGATGGGCACAGTGGCGGCAATTGATGGGCACAGTGGCGGCAATTGATGGGCACAGTGGCGGCAATTGATGGGCACAGTGGCGGCAATTGATGGGCACAGTGGCGGCAATTGATAGCACAGTGGCGGCAATTGATAGCACAGTGGCTGCGATTGATGGTACAGTGAGGCTGCAATTGATAGGGTTTTTTTTCAGAATTTTTCAGTTTGTTTGCGTCCCCAAAAAATTTTGAGCACCAGCCGCCACTGTCCATAGGTACAGCAAAATGAGTTTTTGACAAAGGGGGCCACACCCCGAAATGCATATCACTGCCATTTTGAACACCTGCCACACTTCCCTGCTGTCCACATTGGTTCTTATCCAGGTGATGAACGCACTCAGTCTGCTGCTCCTGTTGGCGCTTCCTGGTGTTCCCCTGGCCAACTTCCTGGTTCCAAGCAACTTACATCACATCCACCGGGGGGGACTAGCTCACCATTGACCACTGGGAAGGTTTGCACCTGCTGGAGACCTATTGATACGCTTTTTAATTACTTTTAACGTGCATATTTATTGTTTTTTTTACCAATATGTTTTAATAAATGCAACACTTCGGTAGTGACGCTTTTTTCTCCTTTTTTTTTTTTGTTTATATATGGTTTGCTGTTTGGAGCCTCCCCGGATCCTGCGCAGAAGAGAGCCATAATGTGAACGCTGCCATAATGTGAACTTCAAGCCACAGTGACTTTTATGGACTTTTCTCAAGGACTAAGGGACTTCATTCGTTTATCATTCCTTGCCCGTTTTTTTTGTCAGTTGCACCAGTGCCCCCCCCCCCCCTTTTTTTGCGCCTGGGTACATTTATGGTGTTAATGCCCTTTGCAAATCTTTTGCTAGTTACAGCAAAGTGTGTTCCCATTGTCATCCTAGGACAGGAAGTGTGCTGCTGGCAGGATTACCAGAAAAATAAAGCCTGAAAGAAAAAAACTAATGCAGCCATCACATTTATGAACTGATAATCTGCAATATATTACATTTTTGCTCTTGGGTTTAGGTCAACATTGTAAGTCATCTTACTTACATTATAAAGTGGAGTGCTAGTCATAACTTTATACTGCTTGCTGGGATCCATTTTATACAGATGTCTGTCTGTTATAAATATGGCTCGATCTTCTACCTTGTTAAATCGGTTCACCTAAGCAGTGAGAAAAAAAATGTACAATCAGGCTTTCCTAAGAAGGAATAAAAAGTTAAAGAAATATGTCAACTGAATATAAGGAGATGCTGGGGTTGATTATTAAAGTGGTGTTCCACCCTAAAAAAAAAATGCATGAATGTGCCTAAAAAAAAAATAAAAAAAACATTTGGGAATTTTTTTTTTTTTTTTTAACTTACCTCTAAATGCCTGTTGCTAGGGGGTCCCTCATAGTCTGCCTCTTTTAGTGCCTGGGCTGATGACATCACTTCCCCTCGGCACAGGAAGGGCTCAACTCTGCTCCCTCCCTCCTGTCAATCATCTGGGACCCATTACAGGTCCCAGATGACTGAGCAGCCAATCACGGCGCGCGGCGCCGCTCGCGCATGCGCAGTGGGTGTCCGGCTGTGAAGCCACAGCCCGGCGCCCACATTTGCAATGCCAGCGCCGCTGAACGGAGGAGGAGACGAGCGGGGCTTCGATCCCCCGCATCGCTGGACCCTGGGACAGGTTAGTGTCCAATTAAAAGTCAGCAGCTGCAGTATTGGTAGCTGCTGACTTTTAATTTTTTTTTTTTTTTTTTTTAAATGGGAACTCCTCTTTAAGGACAAATAGGCTGTGCACTTTTGCAAGTGCAGTTGCTCCAGAGCTTAATAAATGAGCAGAAGCTCTGCTGACTTCCATCATCCAATCACGTGCAATCTTCGCCCCGACCGTTAACCCCTTCCCTGTCAGTGACATTTTTACAGTAATCAGTGAATTTTATAGCACTGATCGCTGTATAAATGCCAATGGTCCCAAAAAAGTGTCAAAAGTGTCCTATGTGTCTGCCATAATGTCACAGTCCTGATAAAAATCGCAGATCGCCGCCATTACTAGTAAAAAAAAAATAAATAAATAATAAAAATGCTATAAATCTATCACCTATTTTGTAGACACTATAACTTTTGCGCAAACCGATCAATATACGCTTATTGCGATTTTTATTACCAAAAATATGTAGAGGAATACATATCGGCCTAAACTGAAAAAAAATTAGCTTTTTTAAAAAAAAGTGGGGATATTTATTATAGCAAAAAGTAAAAAATATTGTGTTTTTTTCAAAATTGTTGCTCTTTTTTTGTTTATAGCGCAAAAAATAAAAACCTCAGAGATGATCAAATAGCACCAAAAGAAAGCTCTATTTGTGGGAAAAAAAGGACGTCAATTTAGTTTGGGTGCAACGTCACATGACCGCGCAATTGTCAGTTAAAGCGAAGCAAAAAATTGCTTGGTCACTCAGCAGCCAAATCTTCCGGGGTTGAAGCGGTTAATAGAACTGTATATGCTCACTTACAAAACATTATATTTCCCCTCCCCGTATTTAACTAGAATTACTTTATTTGGGGGCAACGCTGGAGCCTAGAATCAGAGTTGCCCCCCCAAAGTCTGAAAGCCACGGTCAACTGTCTGACCCCATGCTGAAAATGCAGAAAGGACTTCAGATAAACTGTTGTTTTGACGCCATTTGACTGCTGTGCTTTGTCATTTGTTACTCTTATGCACAATCAGGATGACAACATAATGTTGTCATGGTGGAAATTGTAATCTGCAATCTAGACCATAGCATAATATATGCATGAGCTCCTTGTATTATCTTTACCACTGGCCATCCATTACACAGTCCCATAGATGCATACCTTGCGTACATGACAGGAGAAGAGAGGCTGCATGAACTTGTCTTTCCTCTGTAGCTCATTAGCCCGGGATACGAACACCTCTGAGTCTTGGCTGTTCTCTTGTTTCTGATAAAAGTAATAAGGCGAATTATTACAACTGCAGATCTACTTTTTTTATGCCTTCTGCTTTCATACAACTGAAGACCTACCAAAGCAAGGTAACTGCCTTCCCATCGTCTCTGGAGCCCCAAGTCAGCTCGCTGACCTTTGAGGTTCTCAAATGCAGCCACTTTGGCCTTGATTTTTGGTATGTCAGCAGGAGGTATGGCTTTTATGATGTGGTACGCCCTCCACCTGTCAACAAAGAAAGCACGTTTAGCTGCTATTGAAATCGTAGTACAATTCTGCTTCATTTCTGATCTAGTTGAGCCTGAATACCTGAGGAAGGCTCTCTGCAGGAATTCTTGGAAGGAACGAAGAACCTTTGGAGGCGTAGGCCATTTGACATTCTTCCCATAATCTCTGCTGTTCCCTACACCATTAAACCTGCGAACAACCTCCTTGATGTAGGACTTCACTTTGTAGCGTCTGTAGTACCGCATTATTTTGATGGCCGCTTTGGTTCTCTTATACTGCCAGCGAGCCAATGTTCCCCTCCACATCTAAACCATAAAAGTAACAAAAACGGTTAAAATTTTCAAGGGGGTCGAGAAAAGGGAAACAAAGTGGAAATTGTGCTTGGAAACATATGGTGTTCAACTGCAGACATACACTATATTACCAAAGGTATTGGGACACCTGCTTTTACACACACATGAACTTTAATGGCATCCCAGTCTTAGTCCGTAGGGTTCAATATTGAGTTGGCCCACCCTTTGCAGCTATAACAGCTTCAACTCTTCTGGGAAGGCTGTCCACAAGGTTTAGGAGTGTGTCTATGGGAATGTTTGACCATTCTTCCAGAAGCACATTTGTGAGTTCAGGCACTGATGTTGGATGAGAATGCCTGGCTTACAGTCTCCGCTCTAATTCATCCCAAAAGTGTCATTTCGGGTTGAGGTCAGGACTCTGTGCAGGCCAGTAAAGTTCTTCCACCCCAAACCTGCTCATCCTCATCTTAGGAGTTCCTCTCACTGGAAATAAGGGGCCAAGCCCAACCACTGAAAGACAACCCAACACCATGATCCCCCTCCACCAAATGATTTGGACCAGTGCACAAAGCAAGGTCCATAAAGACATGGATGAGGGAGTTTGAGGTGGAGGAACTTGACTGGCCTGCACAGAGTCCTGACCTCAACCCAATAGAACACCTGTGGGATGAATAAGAGCGGAGACTGTGAGCCAGGCCTTCTCATCCAACATCAGTGCCTGACCTCACAAAAACGCTTCTGGAAAAATGGTCAAACATTCCCATAGACACACTCCTAAACCTTGTGGACAGCCTTCCTGCAAAGGGTGGGCCAACTCAATATTAAACCCTATGGACTAAGAAGCCATTAAAGTTCATGTTTGTATAAAGGCAGATGTCTCAATACTTTTGGTAATATAGTGTAGCCAGTTGCCTACCTTGGGCATCTTACAAACGTCCATAAAACCCCCTCCTCTGTACATAGGATGTGTCTTGTACTCCTTGCACTTATCTTATCTTTTCTTATCTCCTTCTACTCAGCTTCTGTATACAGCCTGCGAGATTCTATGACTGGTAGCTAGTCTGAAGTCTTCCTCACTGAATGATCATTCAGAGATAGACAATCTCTGTGAGAATTCAATGTAACATTGTAACCCAAAACCACAACAAACAAGTAACAAAGTAGCTGAAGTTGGTATGCATGTATGTCGTGCATTTAGCTTTCCTTCACCTTTATCTGGCCCTTGGGGCGCTATTCCTCTCACTCACACCGACACCAACGACGGGGCACTATTCCACCCACTAATACCAACAATGGGGCATTATTCCTCCTACTAATGTCAATAATGGGGCATTGTTTACTCCCATTTCTACTCATTGGCCACAGTCCGCCCCCCCAAGTGTGAAGGACAGAAAACTGGGCCTTTGTTTAGAAAGTCTGGAGATCCCTGGTCTAGAGCTACACTTTAATTTATGTTTTATGGAATTGTTTCATGGCGATCATTCAAGTAATAGCGAATTGGGCACATCCTGCCCTCTCCACAAGCTTTATAAAATGCATGGTTTCTTTGTGTAATTCTGTGCCCATCTCGATTGTTATTTCCTGTTGCTTTTTAGATTTATGAAGAGGCAAAAGGTTTTGGAGAAACGGGCAGACATTCTCAGGAATTTAGGTTAGTCCAAATATACATCATATGGACAAATATTTCTGAACACATGACCAACACACGTATATGTGTTTGTTGGACATCACATTTCAAAACCATGGTCATCAACGTGGATCCACAAGGTTTGAAGTTTAGAATTGCCTAAAAATTTTTCTATATATCCAAAGGTGCAATCAAAGCAAAAGGAATTCCACCGCTCAGGTAGGTCTAAATCCAGGTGAACAATCAGTATAGGTCCTTCAGAGGTAAAGAGTCCCAGGTGCCCGCTGACGCGTTTCGCCCTCATGGCTAGTGCTTACTCATAGCTATGTGTAAACACTAGCCATGAGGGCGAAACGCGTTAGCTGAGCCCTGTACATCCAGCCAGATTGTCCTGTATGTATTTTGTGATCCAGTTTTTATAATAAAGGCATTGAGGTAATTCAATCCGGTGTGCAGCATCCAGATCTTCTTGTTCAATCTCTGCTAAAAGTTTTTGTATGTTGTAGTATTAAACTTACTCTTCACTTGAAAAACCTGAACTAAATTGAAGGGGTGTCCATATACTTTTGGCAATTTAGTAGGTGTTATGGTTGGGTATACATCATATTTTTGTCATACAGTTTAGAACATACCGAGGAAAGGTGTAGGATGCTCACCTAAATTTCACACAGAAAGTAAAACAATCATCCTTACTTTTATCACCAGTTTACCTTCTGCAGGAAAAGAATGATCCTGATGAGCATCTCACTCCGCTTCTCTTCCAGGGAGAACAGGGTACGTGGGGTACGAATAAAAACTTTGGTTTTGCCGTATGCAGCATCGTGGTGATACCCACATTCCTCCAGGAGCTTCTGCACAGCAACTTTATCTGAAGGCAAGTCATGGTTAGGCCAGGTTAGCTGGGAGATCATCTTGTACCTGGATCGGGAGAAAAACACAGTGGTGAAAGTAGGCTATGAACAAGGGTGGTACTTATGGAACAGAACCAGCCAACAATACAAAAGGCATAATAATGTGCTTTCCCCAAGCCGATGCTTCATCGAGCGCTGGAGGAGCAGAGCTGAAAGTGGTGACTGACGGTCCACTTGGAGCAGACTGAGATCTGAGTGATCACAGGTCATGTGATTGCTCGGTTTTGGTTTTAGAGTCAGCATGGGACAGCTGTAGCATCACGCAGATGCTACAACATAAAAGGTGAGTATAGATGTTTGTTCTTTTCAAAATTCCATACTTTCCCGATACCTCAATATATTTATAGACGGCCTTCTTGGCAGTACAGCAATCTAACAAATTCAGAATACAACTTTTTGGCAAAAAGTGTGAAAATAATCCTTGCACTATTATAAATTATAAAAACCAAAGTATTAGATCATATATGCATAATGAAAAAGGTTAGAGCTGCTACCACTGAACAGCGCACTCACCACATAAGTGTACAAATAAATAAAAATAAAGTGAAGCACTCTATATAGTAAAAAGTGATACAATTCTCAAGATAAATATATATATTGAAAATACACAACACATATCAAAGTGCAAAATTAAGTGTTGCTTAAATATAAGATCAATGACAGGCTGGAAGGAAAGCTGGCTGGAGGCTGTTCTGTAACAAAGGAGGAGAAGTGGAGCCTTTGAGAAAGGCGGGATAGCCTGGATAGGCACAACCCATCAGCGGGTGGTGACGTCATCATGCTGGGCGGGGCGAGGACACCATCTTGCTGAAGTTTGTATTGTGGATGACTTACTTTCTCTACATGTGATTTTAATATATTTTCTGGCAGGTGGCATTTGTGTAAGATTTAAAATTAATATATTTCAGCGGTCTACACTATTAGTATCTCTCTTTGTGCTTTTGCATGGGAATACCTAATGAAGAGTGGAGGAGACAGTTAAAGGACCAGGAGTCTGGCTGACACTATTATGTAGCTGAAGCGCTTCTGACATTCATTTTATAGTGGGGACCGGGTAAGAAGACACCCATAGGGGCCTTTGGTGGTGGGTACACTGGTGGTCCTTTTATGGTGAAGAGTGCGGTGCTTACTGGATTACCAAGAAGATTTGGATCTCTATTACACTAGAATTGAATCGGTATGTGGAATTTGGGTACAGAGTGGACACTTTAAACAACATTATTTGATCGGTTTCACATTTGCATTGGATTGTGCATGGGACTTTGTTTTATTGGATCTTATATTTAAGCAACACTTCATTTTGCACTTTGATATACCGTATGTGTTGTGTTTTTCTGATATATGTGTTTATCCTGAGTATTGTACCACTTTTTATTATATAGAGCACCTCACTTCATTTCCTTTTAATTTTATGCCAAAAGCAGTGACTATGCCTGAGCAAAACATCAGACCATCTGCTTCTAGTCATATGCCCAAAAATGAATTTGCCGTGCTCACTTTTTGGAAAATACAGCATTCTTAAAAAAAAGAGTAGTATGGCCAATGCTTTTTTTGGCCATAGTTCTCATGTGGGTCACAGAAGTGCACTTACTTTTGCACCCCTATGACCCAGAATCAGCTGACAGTGGTCTAAAGTCTGCTGTCAGCTATCGTCACTGCTCCAGTTTCTGGATGTATCCTGACAATAGTGTTGGGATCCACTCAGGTGCCTGACCAGCAGCTGGCTCAGCCTCTCAACGCGCTGATGAGACCCTGAGCAAGCTGCTCCCTCCCCAGACTGGTGTTCCAATGAGCGCTGGAGGGGTAGAGCAGAGAACGGCCACTTATAGTCAGAGCTCTGTGCTCCGGGAAGACCGAAGAACTGGGTGATTGGTGGTCACGTGATCGCTCAGTTCTTGGGCCGGGGGAGGAAAGCTGCAGCACTGGACCGATGCTGCAGCCATATAGAAGTATATGTTTGTTTTTTTCACTTCCCACACTTCACCTTTAATGGTATCTTAATGACATTCAATTTTAGACTTTTTTTTTTCAATAGAGGTAAGTCAATCAAACATTTTTATAGCAGGTAAATTGGTTTCTTAATTTTTTCTTTCCCTGTGCATTCAGATATCTGTCAGGGTTCCCAATGCAATATAGCTAAACAGAGATATTCCAATTTGGGGCTACAGGCAGTTACTTCGGCATCTCAACTCTGCCTCCTGACGTACCTGAATTCTGCCTGAACACTGTGTGCCAGTAATATGATGGGCGAGGATATGATGTGGGCAGCTGCAGATATGATTGATTACAACTATGTCAACCTGGAGTGAATTTTATAGTGAGGTGCAGGGAATGATAGGAATTTAATGTAAAGAAGAGTCGTATTAAACACATCACAGCTTGATCATGTTTTTATCTCTTTTTTTAAAAAATCTGGATAGAGTTCTGCTGTAAGTAATCATATCACCAAAGCAGAAGGGATAGTAATACTTTAACTACAGAAAGCTGATATCACATGGTTCTCCTACATTCCATTTTATATGGCCAAAAAGTACTTTTTTGGACAGATATACACATGTAGCAAAGACAAATAGATCGACAGTGCATTAAGAGAAAAGATTGTCCGTACCTATGGAGAAATCGCTCATACACCTGCCGATATGCGAAACCAGCTCGCCGGACACGAACGTTTTCAAGTAAACCCAGATACCCCACCTGGTGTTTGCAGCGCTCTTCATCAAACAAAGATGGGGACTTCTTGTCATTTGGCTTTATGCAGCGAACATAGTAGGGCTCCTGAAAGGTCATCAGATAGGTTATGTCAACACCACTAGGACTGAGTATACCATGAAGCAAATGAAGTAAATTGCAGTTTTGGGGGATTTTGTAGGCATTATTGATTCATCAGGCAAAACTTATTAAAACAAAATTATGGCTGACATATTCGGAATATATAAAAATCCCAACCACCTATACAAAAAAATAGAAAAAAAACATTTTTGGCCATCTTTATGTACTTATCTAAAGCTATAAAAGGTAGCTTTAAGGGCTTTATATTTTTTTCTTAAGGTCTATGCATTAAGGTAAAAAAGCTTCTGCAAGCAGCCCCCTGAGCCCCCCCACCCCCTTATACTAACCCGAGCCGATCTCGATCCAGTGATGTGCATGAGAGCAGCAGCTCTCCCGGCTCTCTCTCTCCCCTCATTGAACAGAGAGGCAGCAGTGGGGGCCATTGGCTCACACACACACAGAGCTGACTCAGGAGCGAGCCTGCATGAGTGCCTCCATAGCAAGCAGATTGATCACCGTGATTATGCTTCGAGGGCGGAGCGAAACGCGTTGGGGGCATGGCCTGGTTGGAGTCCTGGCTGAAGTTGTCACTAACATGTTGATCGGAAGGATTGTTCAGATGTGCTGCTAAAGGGAGAGCTTTCTCATACATAGCAAGCGGATTGCTTTAGCAGCACTTGGCAGGGGGGGTGGAGCCAGGAGTGTCGGCAGGGGACCAGAGAAGAGGAGGATCAGGGCTGCTCTGTGCAAAACAACTGCACAGAGCAGGTAAGTATGGCATGTTTGGTATTTTTTTTTTATTTGTACCTTTAGAATCACTTTAAGCTGGATATAGACGGAGCAAAATTTGGCCAGTTCACCAGGGAACTGACCGAATTTTGATCCATGTAAGGGCAGGCTGGTTGGAATGAAGTCAATCCATCCAGCCTGTCAGATTTTTTTAATGTGATCACTGCCGGTGGCTATAGCAGCAAGTGCTGATCATTGTATTCTGATGGCGAGGAAACCTCAATAGCTCCATGGGGAATCAAGCAATTTTCTGCCCTGCAACCCTTATGTGTTTAGATTGTGGGAGGAACACACAGCATTCGAAGGAACCCTTCATGACTTTAGTGGAAACACACAAATAATTAGGTTCCCTAAACTGGTCAGCACTGAACCCCAAGAATCCAGTGTTACTCACTAAGCCAACAAATAGAAGGCCTCGCTGGTAGTGTCTGAAGACCCATGGATTGTGGTTTGCTACAGCAAACATAGAGAGGTCATTTTTTTATTGGTTTAGAGCAATTTGAGCAGTGAAAGGCGATTGGTTGTCGTATTAAAGAAAGGTACAATTTAGGTGTGCGTTGCTAATGGTAAACAAAGCACAAGATCAGTCTTTTGGTAATGGGCCAAAAAAAGGTGTTAAAAATAATATTCAACCAGATGTCATAAATAAGATCCTTGTCCGTTTGCTGCAGCACAAAATACAAAATATTATTCAGGTTTTGTTTCAGTGACATCTTGACAGCTGGAGGTCGCCATGGATGAGCAGTAGTGCTGCTGGCATCTCAGGGTTATGCAATGGGGTGATCAGAGCTGGTACCTTAGATGCCAGGTTATCCACCAGGGCGATCATGGAGTTCTTGAAGAGGGTGGCAGCTGTCAGGGGACGTTTGGTGACCTCTGTGATGCTCAGTTTTCCCTCGGGCCACATGGTTTTCAACACAGGGTTGGAGCTGTTGAAGAGACAGGAAAAGTCACAGAGATAATATATGGAGGTCAAAGGACTTGGAACGAGAGGCCACAATGAGAAAATAATGTGAATCCAATAAGCTGCTTTCTATTGACTGCAACATCTAGTGACAAATTGCTCCATTGTTTGACACATATGTAATGCTTGATTGGCTTTACTTGTTAAAGCAGTTTTTTTGGTGTGAATTACAAAGTATAACTACATGCAAATATAATTCCAACATATTTATCAGCATTATGCAGGGTACATATCAATCAAATCAGAGCTGGGTCATCCACCAGACAACCTTGGTAAAAGCCCTTGGATGTCAAGGGTTCCCAGTTACAATCTTCATTATCCACAGAAGTAGAACAACTGGCCAAAACTGGGCGCTGTCTGTCATTTCACATAGGGAGATGTAATTGTAGGCATCATATCTCAAATGTCATGTCAGTACAGAAAAACAGTAAAAGGAGTGGCTTTTCTCTGCCCACTGCAAGACTTATCAATGTCATTTTTAAAGGATGGGGGGGGGGGCAAAGCTGCTATCTTCCCAGACAAGTCTCTCTCCCCAAAAGAGTTTACGATGAAATGCCCCCAAACAGGGGCGTTGCTAAGTCTACAAAAGATCTGGGGCTAGAGCCCATAGCAGCGTAGTAAAGAAAGTCATAAGCTTGGGCGGGCATACATATGTATATACAATAATATACGTGTGTGTGTGTGTATATATCTCCAGAGAGCCTCCCACTTACATCAGGGTCCCCAGAGAGCCTCCTCCTTACAACAGAGTCCCCAGAGAGCCTCCCCCTTGCATCAGGGTTCCCAGAGAGCCTCCCTTACATTAGGGTTCCCAGACAGCTTCCCCCTTACAATCAGGGTCCTCAGAGAGCCTCCCCCTTGCATCAGGGTCCCCAGAGAGCCCCCCCCACTTACATCAGGGTCCCCAGAGAGCCTCCCCTCCCCTTGGGGACCCCTGCAGAGACTCGGGGCTATGGGCCCCAGATTCGGGCCTATAGCCCCAAAAGCCACCCCCTAGCGACGCCACTGCCCCCAAAGCAGTCCTACAGATGCTTACAATGGCCAATCTGAGTAAACACCAGCTAAACTATCAAGACCTACAATATATTACCAAAAGTATTGGGATGCCTGCCTTTACACGCACATGAACTTTAATGGCATCCCAGTCTTAGTCCGTAGGGTTCAATATTGAGTTGGCCCACCCTTTGCAGCTATAACAGCTTCAACTCTTCTGGGAAGGCTGTCCACAAGGTTTAGGAGTGTGTCTATGGGATCTTGCTTTATGCACTGGTGCGCAGTCATGTTGAAACAGGAAGGGGCCATCCCTAAACTGTTCCCACAAAGTAGGGAGCATGAAATTGTCCAAAAGGTCTTGGTATGCTGACACCTTAAGATTTCCCTTCACTGGAACTAAGGGGACAAGCCCAACCCCTGAAAAACAACCCCACACCATAATCCCCCCTCCACCAAATGATTTGGACCAGTGCATAAAGCAAGGTCCATAAAGACATGGATGAGCGAGTTTGGGGCGGAGGAACTTGACTGGCCTGCACAGAGTCCAGACCTCAACCCGATAGAATACCTTTGGGATGAATTAGAGCGGAGACTGCGAGCCAGGCTCTCTCGTCCACATCAGTGCCTGACCTAACAAACGCGCTTCTGGAAGAATGGTCAAACATTCCCATAGACACACTCCTAAACCTTGTGGACAGCCTTCCCAGAAGAGTTGGAGCTGTTATAAGCTGCAAAGGATGGGCCAACTCAATATTGAACCCTACGGGCTAATGCCGCGTACACACAATTGGAAATTCGGCCAGAAAAAGACCGATGAGAGCTTTTGGTCGGAAAATGCGACCGTGTGTATGCTCCATCAGACTTTTGCTAGCGGAATTCCCGCCAGAAAAAGACTGAGAGCAGGTACTCAATTTTTCAAAAATTCCTATCCGAAAATGCGATCGTCTGTACAAATTCCGACGCGCAAAATTGCTACGCATGCTCGGAAACAATTCGACGCATGTGCGGAAGCATTGAACTTCATTTTCTCGGCTCGTCGTAGTGTTGTACGTCACCGCGTTCTTGACGGTCGAAAGTTTGGAGAACTTTTGTGTGACCGTGTGTATGCAAGGCAAGCTTGAGTGGAATTCCGTCGGAAAGACCATCCAAGTTTTTCCCGACGGAAAATCCGCTCGTGTGTACGGGGCATTAGACTGGGATGGCATTAAAGTTCATGTGTGTGTAAAGGCAGGCGTCCCAATACTTTTGGTAATATAGCGTACGTTACAAGGGTTTGATGAGCAAATGCAGAGTGATCTTGATATCAGTTTAAGATGCTTCTGAGATCATTAAAAATTAATTGCAGTTGTGAAAAAACTAAAACCCGTTGATACTGGTCCTTAGCATGTTTTTTGGCTTGTGGGGGGAAAACTGCAGTACTTGGATACCAATACATGCCATACATAGATGAAAACTCTACTACTACACAAATTCGGTGGTTGTTGCAATTTTTAATTGCTGCAATTCTTAAATTTTCTAGCGGTGCATTTTTTGTTCTTTATTTTGTTGTGCTTCGTATCGGAGTACAGGGACAGCTGCTTGGTAACAATTCCTAGGCCCTAGCGTGAAACTTCTTTGATTTTTTTATGCTACAAGTGGCCCTGGTAGAAACCTAACCCAGGACATCATTGCTGCAACGCAACCCTGCTGACCACATGGTATAGTCGGTTAAAGTTTATGACCGTTCATATCCCAAGAAGCGGCTAAGGTGTACATGACAATAATACGATAAATACTGGCCGTCTATAATAAATCCTGATGAAGCCCCGTCACCATCTGTTCTATCATAACACAATTACATAACCGCTTTATTTGTGTAGGATCAGAAGATTCTGTACTCTATAGAACCAGGAGGAGCCGATATGGAATCAGGAGTCAGCTGGATTGGGTCTGTCCTGCCCTCCCCTCCCTCCATCTCACTGGAAGGGTTTCCAGGAAACACAGACTTGGCTGTACCTTCCTGTTCCTCGGAACACTGACAGCGACTGACATCAAGAGAAGGCGTGTAGAAGACATCATGAATATTCATGAAACTCCAAGCTTCCATCTTCTCCAAAGAGCAGGGCACAGCTGCCTAGACAGCTTAATGGATCTAATAGTGGAATGTGAGCTCATCTACAGAGCTTACTCCCATTTTAACTATTATGGAGCCCATTTCACTTTAGTTTTCTATGTAAATAATGATTAGGGGAAATTCTGCCCAGTTCAGGTTAAATTCCAAAGGAATGAATATCCCACCTCTGTCTGTGTCTGCAACAGGGTACCGCCCCCACCTACATACAACATTCACTGCCAGGGAATTTTAGGCGGGCCATAGATGGCGCACATTTCTTTTCTACAACCACGGGTTGCAGGAAAGTAATTTGCACGATTCCCCCATGAACTCAAACATTGCTTACAGGGGAATCTAGGAGACCGAAGCAATTGTCTGCTTCTGGCGGGGGGGGGGGGGGGCTTGGGGGGAGCCGCCCCCATTGGGAGAAGACAGTGATTGGTCGATCAACTTGGTACATTCAGCCTGCACACACGGTTCGAATCTCAGCCTGTTCCTGCTGAACCGCCTGAGATTCGAACCATCTATGGCCGTCCTTGAGCTGGCTACCCATTATTCTATTTTCCTTTAGATTTACCCAAACCATATAATATGAGGTCATACCTAAACACTTTCAATTTGTAAGCAATCAGGCAGGCCCTTGCACTACATAGTTGAAGAGTAAATCTAAAGGAAATTGAACAAGAAAATTGTATAATGTGTCGGCAGCTTTACTCTTGCTAGTATGCGTTCCTCTCTTTTTACACTTTAGTAAATACAACAAATACAAATACAACAAAAATAGGAAGACGCCTACTGCAGTAAGAGGAGTAAGACCATATGTATGGTGCAGGCTGCAGAGCCAGGACCTTGGGCATTGACATCTCATCACTGCAGTTCCTAAGAAATCTGAGTGGGCGGAGTTATTCTGGCCATACATGGTTTAAAATTTCAGCCGATTCCTGTTGAATCAGGCAAAATTGAATCCATGTATGACCCGGCTGACACTATCCTCTTTGACAAACTTTGATCTACAGATCTAAGGAGGTGGGTGGAAAATTCCTGGTAACTGCCGCAGCCAATCAGATGCAGTCACTGCTCGGGTAATCAAGACAGCCGCAGCAGCTGCGGTTTATCACGGATGGGGGAATCTACTTCATTCACAGGGCTGAATGAAATAAATCCTAATGTGTACGACTGACCTTATCCCACCTAAGTCCCTAAGTCCAAACAAAAATTTCAGTTTTGTGTAGTAACACTTCAGTTATAAATTTACCTTTATTTCCTTTATTGTAAAACACCAGCAGATCTAACAGCCAATGCAGATGGATGCTGTTTAATTATGCGACCGCTGTTTTGTGTATCTGTCTTGGGTATCGTTGTGATTACTACCAATTGGTAACAGCAGTCACCTTGACACTGTACAAAGTGCTATTTCCAGTTAAGCTGGACATAAAAAAAAAACAGATTCCTCCATCCACACAATTGAGGTGGATGGAGGAATCTTTCCCCCTCCCATCCTGGGGATTATATTCTGACAGCAGCAGCCATTGCTGTCAGAGTACACTGTTCAGTGGCTGCACTTGATTGATCGCAGCTGTTGATTGATGTAAAATTTTCCAACATGCCCCTTCAGCCCCCGTTCACACTGGTGTGGCTTTGAAATTGTGCTACTTCAGCGCAATTTCAAAGCCGCACATCAGTGCAGTTTGTGCTGCCGATTTAATTGCAGCATGCGACTTTATTTAACAGACGTCTATGCAAGTCGCAAGGGAGTCTGCAAAAAGTAGTGCAGGAACCTTTTTCATAATCGCTGCGACATGAGTTGCGGCGATATGAACCGTTCCATTGCCGGCAACAGGGTGCATATTGTCATGGAACTGTCAAGTCGCATTGGTGTAAACTGGGGCTTAAAGTGGTTGTAAACCCTGTACTACCGCTTTTACCTACAGGTAAGCCTTTAATAAGGTTTACCTGTATGTACCGTGAATATCTCCTAAACTTGCGCGGTTTAGGAGATATTCACTGTATCCACATGTACCGACGTCATCAGCACATGTGCACTGAAGAAACTGCTCGCTTGTGCCGTTTCCTCAGCAGCTGTGCCAAGACCGGCGGCTCCCGTGCGCATGCGTGACGTCATTGCAGATCCGGCCAATCACAGCGCCAGAGCCCGTGAACCTGGGAATAACTCCGGGAGACATGTCACCGGTCACATTGGTGTACGGGGACCGCTGCAACAGCTTCGATCTAAGGTAAGTATTTCATAATGAGCTAGTATGTGACGCATACTAGCTCATTATGCCTTTGTCTTGGAGGTTGTTTTTTTTTTTTGTTTTGTATTTTTTTGGGAGTCAACCACTTTAAAGTATAACTAAAGGCAAAACTTTTTTTTTTAGGTTTGGATAGAGTGGAAAGGGATTAGAACACCTGCCAGGTTTTACTGCGGACTGTGCCCCTGTTAAGGAGATTCACCCTATTTGTCCTGTTTACCATTATCATTGGAAGTGAAAGTAAGGCCCCTTTCACACGAGGCGGACTCCGTTTCTACGGAGCCCGCCTCGGTCCGCCGGCTCAGCGGGAGATCAGTCTGTTGATCTCCGCTGAGCCGGCGGATGACAGGTCCCTCTCTGCTCACTGAGCGGGGAGGGGCTTGTCAGGCGCCGCTGCCGCCTATGGAGGGATCGGATGAAAACGGACAGCATGTCCGCTTTCATCAGATCTCACCCGATCCGATCGGCCAGCGACGGACCTGGACAAAGAGCCATCCGTCTGCTTTTAGCGGATCGGACCGGGTCGGATGTCAGCGGACATGTCTCAGCTGACATCCGACGCTCCATAGACTAACATGGAGCGCCCGTTCAGGTCCGCCGTCAAAACTGACAGGCGGACCTGAACGGTCCGACCGTGTGAAAGGGGCCTTAAAGAAAATCCCAAATTTTGGGTTGTCCCCAGAAAAGTAATAGAGGGGAAATCTTCCAATGGAGACGCTAGTTCTGGTGACCTGGGGGGTCCCCAAGGAATTCCCTTAATTTGCAGGCATTTCCTTTCACTTCCTGTTTGGCTATGGGACAGGAAGTAAAGGGAAATCTCCACAATGGGACACAGATGGTGAAAAAAAAAATCTGACAGGGGTTATAACCCTCCCTCACTCTATCCAAAATGAAAAAAAAAAAAATGTTTGCCCTTAGTTTTACTTTAAAGTTAACTGAACAATTGACATCTGACGAGCCCAATTGCCCATACAATGTTTGAAATCCAGCTGCTTCTTGCAGGACTGGCTGAATTTTGATCTGTGTATGGCCAGCTTTAGTGAAAACGGACCTATCATTTAGGCTGGGTTCACACTAGTGCTGGGTTCCCCGCATCCAATTCGCAATAGCAGAAGATTGTGACCTGTTCTCTATAGAGCCGGTTCACATATCCCTGCATCGGCTCCTCTGCGTCTTTTGGTCCGTGTCAGGTCCGAATTCACTCCCGCTGTGAGCCGCTGTATGTGAACCCAGCCTAAAACTCACATTATTCTAGGTATTCCAACAGTATATTTTTGGGGTAAAAGGGAATAAAAATGCTGATCTGAGCTCTATTATGTCACTTAGAGCCAAGCCAAAGATGACATGACTCTTACCTTCCAGGTGCATTGTCAGCATGTTACTACTACAAATCCATTGTTTAAACCAGAAACGCCTTTTTTAGTAAGATCAGAGGATCGTCAGGAAACAAACCCTGCTTATGAAACCAGCAAATATGGCTGCCCCCAGGTGCATATTAAATTCCCATTTGTATCTGGAACTAGATCTTTCCACCATTCTAAAGAGGGCGTCTAAACCAAAATATCCCATCTGCCCTTGTCTCCCTTGTCTCCTGTAAACCTCACCCCATTGAATGTATACATTTGTCTAATAGACTAAAGCTGGCCACACACTAGCAGAATTTTAAAAGCATTTGCTCAATCATTATTGTGGTCAAACTGATGTTTGTTTTCAACCACCATGATGACAAAACTCATAGGAGCAGGATGGAAATGTTTCTCCAATGAACACACTGTAACACTGAATGTGGTTTTCCTTCAGGAATGTCCATTCACTCCAAAATCCAAAATGTTAAAAGCAAAAGTTTTTTTGAAGTACAGTAAAACCTTGGATTGCGAGCATAATTCATTCCAGAAACATGCTTGTAATCCAAAGCACTTGTATATCAAAGCGAATTTCCCCATAAGAAATAATGGAACCTCAGATGATTCCTTTCACAACCATTTATTCATAAGTCCTTTAGTTTATAGTCCATATAAAAAAATTATAACAATGTGACCAGGTTGTGTAACCACAAAATGTCCATCCACAAATGGAAGCCTCCACAAGGAGATTAGAAGCAAAATCCAGCAGGAGCTACAGAGATATAAAAGAGAAGAGAGGTGCCTCTAAGTGTAGCAATAAGATTACATTTAATGAAGGTGCAACATTTAGAAACTCACATGGTTGATGATTAAAACAGGCACATCTAAGTATGCAGGCATCCGGGGTAAAGCTGTCCACATAGACCGTCCTCCGCACCGCCGGCTCTCAGCGCTGTCAGTCTGCAATTGTGACTGGGAAGACTACCCTGCAGTAGAGGCTTGAAGTGCTCGTGGAGTGCAGTGTGGAAGGGACAACTTCGATAGCGGTGTGGAGGATGGTCTATGTGGACAGCTTTACCCCGGATGCCTGCATAATTACATGTGCCTGTTTTATTCCTCAACCATGTGAGTTGCTAAATGTTGTACCTTCATTAAATGTAACCATATTGCTACACTTTGAGGCGCCCCTCTTTTCTTTTATACTCAGTTGTGACATGACACTACTCTTATATCAAGACATATAAAATAAAAAAATGTAGCACATAATGTGTGTGTATGTGATCAAAAACAAACTATTTCTAATTTGTACTTTAAAAAAAGATTGGTGGAACTTCAGCCTGATGGCCTGTGATAAACATAAAGTCAATGAATAAATGTTTATAAGTGAGATATAATGTCCCGCAACACAGGAAGGTGAATATACTCCGAAGTGTGGTGGTATTCAAATGATTGTCCGAAATGGAACTTCACAGGAACTGGACCATAACAGAGAGATGAGGCAATACTGGAAGGAATGATATGTAGAAAAACTCTTACCAGATCCCGTGGATTCCCATGTCAACGACAGGGAATCGCATGAGCAGTGTGCCACCCAGGGCGTGGAAAGGGACGTCCCGTCATTCGAATCCTCTAGGCTGGAAACGGCATGGATCTCCGGGGGCCGCCAGGCAGGTCCTCACAGCAAACAACCAGGATACGTATCAGGCGGGCAAAGACATCACTTGTGGAGCTGAAGTAGGCACTTGACCTCATTAGGAGGGTATGTGAAAAGAAAAAATATGCCTCCACATGGTGCAGATAAAAAAAGGGGGGTATTTTTATTTCTAAAAAACACCATTAACAATAAAAAACGTGATCACAATGCATTAAAATGAATGGGCAACTTGCCCCTGTTGAAGACCCGTAGGTCGAAACGCGTCAGAATCATATACCACCCTCCATGTTGCCCATTCATTTTAATGCATTGTGATCACGTTTTTTTATTGTTAATGGCGTTTTTTAGAAATAAAAATCCCCCCCTTTTTTATCTGCACCATTTGGAGGCATATTTTTTCTTTTCACATACCCTCCTAATGAGGTCAAGTGCCTACTTCAGCTCCACAAGTGACGTCTTTGCCCGCCTGATACATATCCTGGTTGTTTGCTGTGAGGACCTGCCTGGCGGCCCCCGGAGATCCATGCAGTTTCCAGCCTAGAGGATTCGAGTGACGGGACGTCCCTTTCCACGCCCTGGGTGGCACACTGCTAATGCGATTCCCTGTCGTTGACATGGGAATCCACGGGATCTGGTAAGAGTTTTTCTACATACCATTCCTTCCAGTATTGCCTCATCTCACTGTTATGGTCCAGTTTCTGTGAAGTTCCATTTCGGACAATCATTTGAATACCACCACACTTCGGAGTATATTCACCTTCCTGTGTTGCCGGACATTATATCTCACTTATAAACATTTATTCATTGACTTTATGTTTATCACAAGCCATCAGGCTGAAGTTCCACCAATCTTTTTTTGAAGTACAAATTAGAAATAGTTTGTTTTAGATCACATACACACACATTATGTGCTACATTTTTTATTTTATATATTCATTGTTTTTATCAGATTGTATGTAGCTGCTTCCCATGGTTTGCACTTGGTAGCGCAGTGTTTTCCATGCACTCTTTCACTTATATCAAGACATCACTTGTATATCAAGTCAAAATTTATTGAAACATTTTGCTTGTCTTGCAAAACACTCTCAAACCAAGTTACTCTCAAACCAAGGTTTTACTGTACTTTCAAATGTCATTAATCAAGTCATCGAATGCACTAATGAGAATTTTCAGACAAACGGTTTGCATGGTTGTGGGGGTCAAAAAGACTAAGGTTTTTCTTTTATGGTGGATCCTTCTCTAGCATTTTGGCTATTGAAGTACTTTTTTTTTAATTCTTTATTTTCAGCGACAAAATATACAATACCGCAGGAAAAACCAGGATGCCACGGTTTAATATGCATTCGATTGTAACGGGTCAGACATAACAGTGTCAAGTAGTCCAATAAACGGAATAGGCTACTCCACAGAAGGGGGTAATCCATGGAGAAGACAGCAAATCAGTATAAAGCAAGACAGGGATATGGAAGGATATTGAAGCATTTTACACTTCCGCTCTCTAAAATATTTGGCAAAGAAGAGTCATCAACCAATATTCATATTAATACATATAGCATATGTATAATAGGTTTGCCTCACCTGTTATACAGGAGTCTCTTGAAGTCCTGGAACAATGTGTCTTTGTTCTTATCAATAAATCCCACCACCGAGTAACTGTCAGGGAAAAGAAAATGGTGAGAACCAAAACGAGGAACCTGTGGAACCCATCAAATGCCAAGTTGATTTAACTGGCTACTCTGGAGAATAGGACTGTGCCATGTTATTAGACATTAGAATCTGACAGCAGGATTAGGGCGTCCTCCAGATACTCACACTACATCCCCAGCGTAGTGACGAATTCGGAAATCTCGGTCAAATTCCAGAGCTTTGTCTGTTGGAGTGACCTGCAGGGAACAGAATCAATAGTATGCTTTAAAGCTGAAGTTTAATCTGCTTAGATTTTGCCTTTTTCTTTCCCCTCCTTATCAACATGCTAATGCCATTTTTAAATAAATCCTTTCCGTTTTCATTACATACCATATTTTAATCATTGCTGCCATTGCTAGGTTTCTCTATGCAATGCAGGCAGATCATGGCTGGTGGGAGAGGCTAGCAGGGTGCTGTATATACACTATATTACCAAAAGTATTGGGACACCTGCTTTTACACACACACATGAACTTTAATGGCATCCCAGTCTTAGTCCGTAGGGGTTCAATATTGAGTTGGCCCACCCTTTGCACCTATGACAGCTTCAACTCTTCTGGGAAGGCTGTTCACAAGGTTTAGGAGTGTGTCTATGGGAATGTTTGACCATTCTTCCAGAAGCACATTTGTGACCTGGCTCACAGTCTCTGCTCTAATTCACTCCAAAGGTCTTCTATAGCAGTGGTCATCAACCCTGTCCTCAGGGCCCACTAACAGGACAGGTTTTATGTATTACCTTGGGGCAGATGCAGACTAGAATACTGCAATCACTGAGCAGCAAATGATATCACCTGTGATGTATTTCAGTTATCTTGCAAACCTCGCCTGTTAGTGGGCCCTGAGGACAGGGTTGATGACCACTATTCTATAGGGTTGAGGTCAAGACAGTCAAGTTCCTCCACCCCAAACTCGCTCATCCATGTCTTTATGGACCTTGCTTTGTACACTGGTCCAAATCATTTGGTGGTGGGGGATTATGGTTTAGGGTTGTTTTTCAGGGGTTGGGCATACCAAAACATTTTGGACAATTTCATGCTCCCAACTTTGCATGGACATGGATGAACAAGTTTGTGGTGGAGGAACTTGACTGGCCTGGATGGGCCAACTCAATATTGAACCCTATGGACTAAACCTGGGATTCCATTAAAGTTCACGTGTATGTAAAGACACTACCTGCCTGGAGTTTGCATGTTCTCCCTATGCCTGCATGGGTTTTCTCCAGGTATTCCGGTTTCCTCCAACACTCAAAAGACATGATGGTAGGTCAATTGGCTCCTGTCTAAATCGGCCCTAGTATGTGTATGTATGAATGTGAGTTAGGGACCTTAGATTGTAAGCTCCTTGAGGACAGGGACTGATGTGAATGTATAGCGTTGCGTAAATTGACGGCACTATACAAGTACTTGAAATAAATAAATGTAAAGGCGGGCGTCCCAGAGAGGGATTGTGCAAATAAAAAAGATTCTTGATGGGAAGGTGCCAGGAGTGGGCATTCCTAGGGTTAGGGTTAGGGCTTTATTCGCCTGCAGACTGCCCTTGGTAAAAAATTAAGTCAGCAATTCTGTTTTCACTTTGTATTATTTCTGCTTAGCCTTGCAATTTATGGCCCTCCAGTATATGTTGAAAACCAATTCCCAGAATGCTCTGAACTGCAGGTTGCTGAAGACTGGCCTTGTGTCCACTGAGTAATGTGGTCAAAAGGCATTATGTGTAGAATCTTAATAGCCAAAGCCCAGGTCACGGAATATAATGAGCCGCACATAACTATTCTGTCATTGACAAATTTAGGAGGAAAAAAAAAGGCCCAAGCATTCCACAGCTAGGTACTAAAGGCTAATGCTTCAAACCCCTGAATACCAATAGGGCTGCAGACCTCCTCAATCAGGCGACAGCAGTGTCCAATGTCTATTGGCTAGACATGACATCATCATTGAAAGCTGGATCTGCACACAGCTCCGGTGAGATCAACAGGGAACCTGGCTCCCTCTGCTGGACAATCCATATCACAAGCAGACAATGCAACGTGTCAGTGAAGCAATGTATCCACACAAATATATAAGAAAAATACCTTGTGAATAGGCAGTAAAACACAAAATGCAACTAGGGTTTGTAAAGTGCTATAAAATCTACTTTTGAGATTTCCTTTCATCAGTGTTATTTTTAAAGTTACTACTGGTAGCACCAGAGGCACCACGAAACCTGTGTGCAAAGGCCCTCAGATGCAAGTACAAAGAAGAGAAAAGGCAGAATTTGAGCCCATATCACGGGAGAGAGGTTATTCAATTGGCATAGAGGTAAAGGTCACCATAGGTATGGGTTGACCCAGGGCCGTTGATGAGGCTGTATAGCCGTCCTCGTGTACTGGGGGCTAAGGCCTCATCAGTTCAAAAGAGGGGCCCGGGCAGCTGCCGAGCAGGAGGGCCGACAGTACTGCCTTATTTCTGACACTCGTGACTTGTACAGCTGCGCTGCAGGGGGATCGGCTCTAGTATCTGCCCTCCCTGCTGGCTTTCACAGCAGTGCTGCCGTTTCCACCCCTCTCCCGCCGGCAGCTGTCACAGTTGCTTATGTTCTCAACCAAACTGTCAAGCCATTAAATGGTTGCAGTCTTAACTGATCATAACAGATCAAACAGAGGCTAAGATGGCAGCTTCCTTGGCTGTAAAAGGATAGGAGGGTGTACTTCCGCTTTAAAGGAGACTCCATAATGTTGCCCATTCAGGCAAAGTGACAGATTCTCTATAAAAACCCACCTCTGATTCTCTTATGCTCACTTTCTTTGCGCTTCCCAGCTGCTCCATTCCTCCGCAATCCTAACCCTGTGTAAAGTCGTGTTGGATGGTATCAGAGCTTACACAGGGTTGATGATGTCACTGTCTATCATGTGACAGTGTTCAGGCATGGAGATTGGCCACTAGGCCTCAAAGCTGCATTAGGGAGGTGGTCATATTTCCCACATACACGGAAGCACCAGATTCAGAGGAACAAGGGAGCTGGGGAATACTGGAAAGGTAAATATAAAGGGGGTGAGCTTCAAAGAGACTTCTGAATTCACCCTGAACTGTCTCTTTTATAGGCTTGGTTCACCTTAGGGACCATATTTCATGTTTCATCCATTGTTAAGATGCAGCATAAAAGTCACGCTCTCTAACCCCCCCCAACCTCACCCTGCCCGCCCACTTACCTGAACTGTGGGGTGCTACTCCCTGTTGCTTTCTGTTTGTGTCTGATTTTGGCATAGCTGAGTGGGCATATTTGGGAATGGAACGTCTACAATTCCCAACTCTCACCGCCGCAGAGGGACTCATGGATCTCAATAGAGCACAAATGCGGGGGTGACCCCCTTGTTTACTTCCTCCTGCCCTGTAATAGTAGATCCCTCACTCTGTACAGAGCTGGGGATGTAAACAATGTAGGAGCCTGTGCATTGTATCTGCGACACACTGATCACTGTTGCAATGCTCTGCAGGTCTTAATGCAAAAATGAATAAACGCACATTTTTTTCATTTATCAATGTGGGTGCATTGATTATTTTTTCAAAAGGTGTACTATGCCTTTAAGGAGAATAACTTACTGAGGATTTTTATAGTTTATCTGAGTGACTGAATGAAGCATAGCCTTCGTTACATATTGCAGACCTATGGGCATGTCCAACAAAGAGCTTGTTCTCTTCTTTGGGTATGCTCATCATACTTGGCATGCACACTTTGGGGTTGATTTACTAAAACTGGAGAGTGCAAAATCTGGTGCAGCTCTGCATATAAAAACCAATCAGCTTCCAGGTTTTTTGTCAAAGCTTAATTGAACAACATGAAATAAGAAGCTGATTGGCTGCACCAGATTTTGCACTCTTCAGTTTTAGTAAATCAACCCCAATGTCTATGTGAGTACTGAGTGTGATAATAGCATGGTCTATATTTCATTGGATAAAACAGATATTAGAAATGCCTGGAAGAGTAACTAACACCCCCACACATTCCTACTAGTGTAGTAGGCATGCTTCCTTACCTTCTTGCTGGTGTAGTGGGCATGCTTCCCTACCTTCCTGCTGGTGTAGTGGGCATGCTTCCCCACCTTCCTGCTGGAGTAGCGGGCATGCTTCGCTACCTTCCTGCTGGAGTAGTGGGCATGCTTCCCTACCTTCCTGCTGGAGTAGTGGGCATGCTTCCCTACCTTCCTGCTGGAGTAGTGGGCATGCTTCCTTACCTTACTGCTGGTGTAGCAGGCAGGCTTCCCTACCTTCCTGCTGGTGTAGGGGACATGCTTCCCTACCTTCCTGCTGAAGTAGTGGGCATGCTTCCCTACCTTCCTGCTGGAGTAGTGGGCATGCTTCCCTACCTTCCTGCTGGTGTAGGGGGCATGCTTCCCTACCTTCCTGCTGGAGTAGTGTGCATGCTTCCTTACCTTCCTGCTGGTGTAGTGGGCATGCTTTCCCAGTTGCTTATTCAGTGCATCCAGAAACATGGCATCTGTCACTTTCCCTACGTTCATACAAGCGTCATCCAACAAGGAGATGATCCCACGGTGTTGCTGCTCCACCAGATCCACAATGATCTGGTTGTTGAAATAATCTATCTGTAATAGAGTGCAGAAAAATTAAATGTTATCATGCTGATAAGCTATTTCACAAATCTTTCATCACAGTGGAATGAAGTGAGTCAATGGAACATGAAAGATGACATCACAGCAGCTTCACTGACTACATTCTCCCAATACTCACATGTTTCCAGGGAATCCCTTCTCTTTTATATTCTTCCTGCTCCTGCGTCAGAACGAGCTGGATGAACAACTGCTGTAGCTTTTCATTACAGTAATTAATGCAGAACTGCTCAAAGCTGAAAGAGTTAGGAAAAGTACTGTAATCAGAAAGAGATATTTCCAATTGAAGACTGCAAATAACTTGTTTTGGTACGGGTTACTTATGAAACAGGAAGACATTTCTAGGGGGGAAATTCCTCCCAGAAATCAATCAGCTGTCACTTTTTTAGTGCAGGACAGCAAGTGAAAGAATATGAGAAAATGCTGTGGTCAAGCAAGACACAGATCATTTGACAGGTGCTTTTTTTTTTAAAGTTAGGTCAAATTTAAGGACTTCGTTTTTAACTCTGAATGATACTGAATGTTGCAGTATTAGAACAGTTTAAAAAAAAAAAAAGATTAAAATGAATACAGAGGCAAATTCCTGGTGGGTTCTATTTAAGCTCTTCATCACAACAGTAGTACAGTCTTTTAGTGTGTTAGCCTACAACCATGCAAAAAGTTTGGAGTAAAGTCTTGCTCTTAATCAGCTAATGGAAGTTATTAAATATTCAAGCTTTTGGGACCCGCTCAGTCCCTTCCTCAGACTTTATACAATTGTAAAAAGACTAATGAAAGGACTTTTGGGTTTTGAACACTTGCATCTTTATTCATTTAAAATGGCCTTGACCTGTATGTGAAAATAAACTGGCAAAAATATGATTAGATATACTTACCTTTCCGTGATCAATCTAGGTGCAAAAAAAAAAAAACACTCAGCTTTCAGGGTTTGCCAAAAGATTGCATGTGGACAGAGAACTGATAACACATGCTTCGTAGCAGAATTCCATGGCACTCTAATGAGTAGCCAGAAGCGCTTGTGGGATTAAATTCCTTCCCACACGTTTCGTCACATCATGGCGTCGTCGGGCCATTCCCCTGACGACGTCATTGAGTGACAAACCGCGTAGGGCAGCACCTTATGTGACATCATCATAAAAAGCAGCTGCCGGCTGGATGATTGGGATTGTTTATGCTGAAGCTCTATTTTAATGCATGGTACCAAGGATTTATTTTGTAAGTGCAAGAATTATTTTTAAATTGAGCGTTTTGTGTTTTAACATATCTTACTACACTATAAGCCTTGGTCTCCTTCTCTCTTTCCTTGTTCTTTTAGTGGAATCTGGCTGGAGGTTGGAGCAGTCTTGCCTTATGATATTTAGGGAATTTAATCCCACCAGTGTTTATGGCTACTCATTAGAGAGCCATGGAACTCTGGTAAGAAGCATGTGTTCTCTGTTCCCAGTTCACATGGAATTTTCTGGCAAGCCCTGGAAGCTAAGAGGCGCGCAATACATTGTTGTGTTTATTCACGGTTGAGGACATTTTGCCTTTTTAGGCATTTTTAAGGTAATCTTATATATGGTTTACCTTCACTTTTAGCGCTGCACTTTTTTAGATTGTATATTTGTGTGAATTCTGTATCAGGAATTTTAGTGCTAGCGACTTCGATTTTTTTGCACTTGACCAATCAATCCAAGTGCAAAATTGTTTAATTTTAATTTATACTTTCCTTTCTGGCAGCTACTTTCTTGAAAAGCTGCTGCTTCACTGATCACCATTCTTTGCAAGTATTTAACTGGTTGCATGGGTCAAATACCGTTTTCCTTGCTGCTCATTATGGTTTCTCCCACCGGCTCATAAGTCCTATAGTGACATAGAAGCTGTCAGGAGAAACCACAAAGAGCAATGGGGGGGGGGGTTAGATTATTCACACACATGTGGGCAAATACTTGCAAAGAATAGTGGGCAGTAAAGTGGGCAGTAAAGTGGCAGCTTTCAAGAAATGGGTTGCCAGAAAGGTAAGTATACTGTAAGTAGTCATTGCTTTGTATGTTTTACCTCCAAGTGACCCTGTGCTGACAGTGTCACCGTATGTTAGCCAATAAATGGTATCACTTAAACTACAAGCTTTGCATCAGAAAGACACCTCACCTGTTATTGTCAAAGATCTCAAATCCATAGATGTCCAGCACACCAATCACTGTGTTTTTTCCGTGAAGAGCCGCGTCTTGTTTTTTCACATCAATCACGTCGTTGATACGATTGACAATCCAGCAGAACAGGCGTTCATAGATGGCCTGTGAGATGACAGAAAGGGAGTTACAGCCATCAATCATCCCAATAACAAATCTTCTTTGTTCATCTCAAAGCCACATCAGCAACTCATTCTATACATCTTTATAATTGAGTTAGCTACTTGGCACCTTAGCAAATGCATCTCGGCCATAACTGGCCTCCTTCTCGGTGTGCTGCTTGTCAATAACATCTCTGCCGGTGGCCACTGTCCTGAAGAGCAAAGCCTTCTCCAGCATATCAGCTTTTGAGCCCAGTAGGTCCGCCACTACGGAGACAACTTTACCATTCTCAATGATGGGGGTATCTCCATCCACAGTAAACTTCAAATTACCCTGGGAGAGGGAGAAGGAGAGAGAGACAGAGAGGGGTCATTAATGGCAGAGGAAAATTCATATCAGTCTTTAAAGTATTTTTCAGTGTTATTAATGAATAAGCACCATCAGTTGGTTTCTGGAATGTCCATTTTTTCATTGCATCACAGCATTAACAGTGATCAGTACAAAACATCTTGGGTCTGACAAGATGTTCTTGGGAGACCACAAGAACAAGTTAACATGAGCAGCATACTGTACAAACAGCAGACTGTTTTAAAGTAAAATGTCATCATGCAAAGAGAAACAGTTACCAGTATTTCTAATGATCGGAATCTGCACGCTTAAACTGTTAAATTAGTAAATCTTTACTTTTTTTGTACACTGAAGACAGGGAAGGACTGGGGGGGCATTTGCCCCTTGGGCCAGTACAAGTAAAATATTTGGGGCTTGTGTTCCTGAATGGAGAAACTATCAGACATCGATCAGAGAGGGACCAACAGCCAGCAACACATGGTGGGGACACATTCACACCTGCGATTACAGCACCTGGCAGAAGGTAGTCTTCAATCACTGATTTTCATTTGTGGCTCTGAGAGGTCATTTGACCAATTGCCAAGAACTGCAAAGGAAGCTGGTGCTGAAAGACCACAATAATCCATGTTCTTTATAACAAAATTCACCAGGCCTGAGAATCAGAGGCACCATGACACATGCTACATGGTACACTTTTTTTACCCGCAGACATTTGCCAATATCTTGAAAAGGCCACATTGATGTTCCTTAGCAGCTAAACTCACAATAGCGACCCCTTGGAAAAGGCCAGTGGTAGACCTGGTGGTGATGAAAAATAAATTGGCATGGATAATGATCAATGAAAAGATGGTCAAAATCCTGCAAGATACCTCCTCGAAGTTTGAGAGAGTTTGAGACCATTGGATCCATTATCTACACATTTCTTCTTCATAACTGAATAGTGGTGGTTGGTTATGGCCTTCGGACGAGCCTTGGTTCTTCTCCTGCTTTCTCCTCTACTTGGTGACAAAACAGTACCCTTTCACATGACATAGCTTGCAATTCATGATAATCATCTCGCCAATATTAGGTACTTGCTTTGAAAAGGGGGGCATACCCCGATCTACCTTCTGAGTGTCCTACTCGTAGGCTTGGAGAACATCCATATTATTCTGATGTTTATGATTGCCTTGTTTCTTGATTTGAGTGATGGAAATCTGTATCTACCATTTGTGCCTTTTCTGTATGTTGAGTTTGATAATATCTTCTGTCTGCGTTGTGGGACTACTATTTACAGTATATTCTTTACTTAAAGAATGACTAACTCTTTTTTCATGGTTGCAAAACTTTAATAAACATATTGAAACAGAAAAGGCCACATGGCTGCCTTTCTCTCTTGACTCAAAAACCTGTCATATGAGAAAAGCGCTTTCAGGAGTACATGTAAGAAACTGAAGCCTTGTACACACTACCCAGAAGGTTGAACGAAAAAAACCTGTCAGCTCTGGACGGAGCCGCTGCACTTGAGTCGGCGTTTGTATAGCCATCTCCCCCGCTGAGCTGTTGTGTTCTGACCAGGGGCGGATCCAGGGGGGGGGCAACGGGGCAATTGCCCCCTCCGAGAAATGCGGGTGAGTGAGCCGGCGGGCGGCTCCGTAATTGAGAGAGCCGCCGAGCGGCTCGGCGGCTCCATAGGTGAAAGAGCCGCCGGGCGGCTCCGTAGAGACAGACAGCGGCATTGTTAGGTGGGTGCGGGGGTGTGCGGTCCGCACCCGGGTGACACCCGCCAGAGGGGTGACACCCGTAGGTAGCGGCACGCACCGCTAACACCGCCCGCTGACCTGATCTGCTTCTCAGGTCTTGCGCTGTGTCCCTCAGCGCAGCGGACTGAAGCCGCCTCCCCCTCCTCTCTGTTTACATTCACACAGGAGGAGGAGGAGCCCGAGGGACACACACGGCTGTGTGTATCTTCCGGTCCGCGCTGTTCTGAGGTCTGTATTAATGGGGGGCTCTGCACTGAGGGGGATTCTATACCAATGGGGGGCTCTGCACTGAGGGGGATTCTATACTAATGGGGGCTCTGCACTGAGGGGGATTCTATACCAATGGGGGGCTCTGCACTGAGGGGGATTCTATACTAATGGGGGCTCTGCACTGAGGGGGATTCTATACTAATGGGGGGCTCTGCACTGAGGGGGATTCTATACTAATGGGGGCTCTGCACTGAGGGGGATTCTATACCAATGGGGGGCTCTGCACTGAGGGGGATTCTGTACCAATGGGGGGCTCTGCACTAAGGGGGATTCTGTACTAATGGGGGGCTCTGCACTGAGGGGGATTCTGTACCAATGGGGGGCTCTGCACTGAGGGGGATTCTGTACCAATTAGGGGCTCTGCACTGAGGGGGATTCTATACCAATGGGGGGCTCTGCACTGAGAGGGATTCTGTACCAGTGGGGGGCTCTGCACTGAGGGGGATTCTATACTAATGGGGGCTCTGCACTGAGGGGGATTCTGTACCAATGGGGGGCTCTGCACTGAAGGGGATTCTGTACCAATGGGGGGCTCTGCACTGAGGGGGATTCTGTACTAATGGGGGGGTCTGCACTAAGGGGGATTCTATACTAATGGGGGGCTCTGCACTGAGGGGGATTCTGTACCAATGGGGGGCTCTGCACTGAGGGGGATTCTGTACCAATGGGGGGCTCTGCACTGAGGGGGGTTCTGTACCAATGGGGGGCTCTGCACTGAGGGGGGTTCTGTACCAATGGGGGGCTCTGCACTGAGGGGGATTCTGTACCAATGGGGGGCTCTGCACTGAGGGGGATTCTGTACCAATGGGGGGCTCTGCACTGAGGGGGATTCTGTACCAATGGGGGGCTCTGCACTGAGGGGGATTCTATACAAATAGGGGCCCTGCACTGAGGGGGATTCTATATTAATGGGGGTTCTGCACTGAGGGGGATCTATACTAATGGGGGCTCTGCACTGAGGGGGATTCTATACAAATGGGGGGCTCTGCACTGAGGGGGAGCTATACTAAAGGGGGCTCTGCACTGAGGGGGATTCTATACAAATGGGGGGCTCTGCACTGAGGGGGAGCTATACTAAAGGGGGCTCTGCACTGAGGGGGATTCTATACAAATGGGGGGCTCTGCACTGAGGGGGATTCTATATTAATGGGGGTTCTGCACTGAGGGGGATCTATACTAATGGGGGCTCTGCACTGAGGGGGGATTCTATACAAATGGGGGGCTCTGCACTGAGGGGGATTCTATATTAATGGGGGTTCTGCACTGAGGGGGATCTATACTAATGGGGGCTCTGCACTGAGGGGGATTCTATACAAATGGGGGGCTCTGCACTGAGGGGGAGCTATACTAAAGGGGGCTCTGCACTGAGGGGGATTCTATACAAATGGGGGGCTCTGCACTGAGGGGGAGCTATACTAAAGGGGGCTCTGCACTGAGGGGGATTCTATACAAATGGGGGGCTCTGCACTGAGGGGGATTCTATATTAATGGGGGTTCTGCACTGAGGGGGATCTATACTAATGGGGGCTCTGCACTGAGGGGGGATTCTATACTAATGGGGGGCTCTGCACTGAGGGGGGATTCTATACTAATGGGGATTACAACATCTCTCTGCTGCCTGTCTCTGGGACACACGAGACCACCTTAGCAGGTGGCAAGTGACAATCTTCATCTGGTGACAGGCGACGTGGCAAGAGACAATCCGCAACATGTGGCAGGTGACGTGGCAAGTGTCAATCTGCATCTGGTGACAGGTGACGTGGCAAGTGACACACTCGGGGCTCCCACTGATTCTGCATTATGGTGAGTTAAACTATTTAATTTTTTATAACAATGTAATAATAGTAATAATGCGCTTCAATCATCCTGACACCATAACAACCATGGTGCCGTGATGATTGAAGCGCCAACACCAGCCATTTCCCCGATAGATGTACCCCAAAAAAATATATTTTCTGGCAGTGCCCCTCCCGAGACTAGACTCTGGATCCGCCCCTGGTTCTGACAGGGGGATGGCCCTGCAGTAAATTGGACTTTTTTTTTGCATTTTTTTGGACTGACAGAATTTACATGAACAGGTTGTGTCAGACTTCTCGCCAACTCTGCACATATATTTTTGTGCAAAACCTGTACTAATACTTAGAGTTTAACATTGGCCTGAACTTGAAAATTTAAGATTTCTTTATAGGAAACATTGAGTTAGAAGTACCCTGAAACTTTACAGTTTTAATGATGATTGGGATGACATATGGAGCTTCCCTTTCAGATTCCTGGTCTCCTTGAGAGACTGACTAATCCAGTTCAAGATGGTCCATTGCGCATATTTTACCCCACAAAGATTACACAAAATAAAACCCGCCTCCCCCCCAGGGTGCTGGCGTTGTGGAACAATACCTGGTGACTTTACTCATGTTTTTTGGACCTGCCCGGCCATTGTCGACTATTGGAAGGAGATACTAAATGTCAAAACACAGGTCACCACCATACCGCTCCAACCCTCCATAGCAATATGTATATTGGGCCTGATGGAACACTCGTCATGACCAGTGTATGTTGTTTTTCTGTTAAATGTTTTAAAACTCAATAAACAGATTTGCAAAACAAAAAAAGAAAATTTACCGTTTGCCTTGGATTCCTTCTGAAAAATACCAGTGCACTTTCTATGCCTAGCCAGTTTTGTACCTTGAGCCTCACAGATGTGCTGTACATCTCTAGTGTGAGATCATCAAAGGTACTGCTGTCTCTGATTGCTAGTATCAGGAGATTTGGAGTGAGTAATTTTTGGGGATGTTATACTGTACTGTTCATCGTTCTCCTTGCTGGAGAGAAAGCTGTACCTGAGGACCTGCAGTGCAAGGATCTCCGTGCTTTTGCTTCATGAAATTTGCAGATCTGTGCTTTCTGAACCTCTCCTGCTGGTAGTTGATTATTAGTCAATCAGTCTTCAGATCACTAGTCATCAGAGGGTTGCTCTAGATGAGGAAGCAAAGCTCCATCTTGAGTAAGATGGCTGCCTCCACACGCAGACACATTGAGGGACTGGACATGGTAAGTCAGTACTGGGGAAAGGCTCGGCAGCGGGGATACTATGATACCAAAGGCAACACTTTGAACCAGTCCTTTGTCCTCTGTGTGCTTTTTGTGGGCACAATTTCCAGAAATCAGTTCCCCTTTATGCTTAGAGTTGCTAAAAAATTCTTGTTAAGGATGACGGTAAAGGGCAGCCTAGACTTGACAAGCTTCTGTGAAATTCTAACCTGTTTGGATGAATAATATGAGAGCCAGACAGACCGACGTACAGCTCTAGAATGTCTGATGTTTTACGCCTTACAACAAATCAGCACACATGTTTTGGCCCAGAGAGAATACCAGCACATCATATTTTTTTCTGCACTAGGTATGGCTATTTACACAGCTGAGGGTGAGGGCTGCCAAGCTTCTTGGGCAAAGTCTGCCTTAAAATACCACTGCTAACAGCTGGTGAAAGTGGAAAACACAAGATTGTCTGTGCTATGACCCCCCTCTTACCAGGTCAATGGACATGCCGCATGTTTCACACCTACTCACCAGATGTAGAATAGTAGCCAGGATTTTATGGACAGTCTGGAGCTCCTCTGGTTTAAATCCAATCACTTTCATCGCCTCTGAAACCTCTTTGAACTCAGCTGCATCATTAATGTTAGACTGGATGAGAAACAAAGAAAGAACCAGATCAAAATAGAATAGAAATATGAGACTTGACTTGGACCTAAAATCTAATAGTACCTAATCTGGCGTGTACAGTGCGGTGAAAAGCTTACAGATAATATCTTGCCACTGCCCCAGACTCAGTACAGCTGAAGGTGTCAGAATTGCTTGTCCATAAGCTGAAAATGTTCGTAGTCAGGGTCATTGAATGTGTGACAGCCGACACATGACATGGTCCCATTCCAGCAGCTACATTTGGACTATGCAAGAAGCACTGGTTGGTATCTGTAAACTTTTTACAGCATGTTACAGAATAGGGCTTTGTGGAGGTGACATGATCTCAGAGTTCAGTTCCATTTTAACCACTTAAGGACCAGCCGCTGCAGTTATACTGCAGCAGGATGGCTCCCCTGAGCGAATCGCCGCCATGGTACACGACGCCGGAGCCGATGCACATGGCCGGCGATTGCAATGCCCGCTGGCCACCCGCGATCACTCCTGACAGAGACAGAACGTAGATCTGTCAATGTAAACAGACAGATCTCAGGTCTGTCAGGGGAGGAGAGACAGATCTGCTGCTCCTAAAGATTAGGAACAGCGATCGGTCTCCTCCTCCAGGCAGTCCAATCCCCCTACACACATGAGGGAACACATTTAACCCCTTTATGGTAACCCCTTCCCTGCCAGTCACATTTATACAGTAATCAGTGGCTATCTTTAGCTCTGTTCGCTGTATACATGTCAGCGGTCCCGATCTGTCCGCCGCAATGTTGCAGTCCCACTAAAAATCTCTGATTGCCGCCATTACTAGTAAAAAAAAAAAAAAAAAATTATAATAAAAATGTCATAAATCTATCCCCTATTTTGTAGACGATATAACTTTTGCGCAAACCAATCAATATACGCTTATTGCGATTTTTTTTTTACCATAAATATGTAGAAGAATATATATTGGTCTAAAACTGATGAAGAAATTCGTTTTTTATTAATTTTTTTGGATATTTATTATAGCAAAAAGTAAAAAAAAATAGTTTTTTTCCAAAATTGTCGCTCTTTTTTTGTTTATAGCACAAAAAGGACGTTAATTTTGTTTGGGTACAGCGCCCCCAGACTGCGCAATTGTCAGTTAAAGCGATACAGTGCCGTATTGCAAATAATGGCCTGGTCATTAAGGGGGCAAATCCTTCTGGTCCTTTAAGTGGTCCTTAAGAATCCATCCATCTAGAATGTAGTACTCCGTAATTGAAAAGATGATGTGAAACTAGATAAGTCTTCATGAGGCCGCAGCAAAACTTCAACTGTGTTTCCAGCTGCTGCCATTACAGGGGGATCTCCCTCTCTTTTATTTGTTTGTAATAAGAAAAAGGGAGACTGCGTATGCCAAACCCCTAAGGAACATTTGCAGGACCTTGCTACAAAGAATTACGGCTGTTCATAATTAATGGGTAATATTTAGTTTAAACAGAACAGAACTCACCTTGACTCCTGCCAAGCTGCGGGTGTAAGTGTAGGAAGAGATATCCTTCTGGAGATGAAGAGAACGTAGGGTCTGCTCTGGTGCTCCCAAGAGTAACTATGAAAAGACATATGAATACAATTAATCCTAACATATTAGTGTGCCCAAAACAATAATCAGAAACAACATGCCTCTAGTGAACACAAAGTTTATACAGTATCTTAAAAATAAAAGAATGGCAAATGTGGGATCCTGCTCTTAAACAGTTATA
This sequence comes from Aquarana catesbeiana, assembly GCF_042186555.1. Taxonomy (NCBI): domain Eukaryota; kingdom Metazoa; phylum Chordata; class Amphibia; order Anura; family Ranidae; genus Aquarana; species Aquarana catesbeiana. The sequence continues at coordinate 46,523,565 of NC_133335.1, forward strand.
TTTAGGCTTTTAATCTGTGCTCTGGAAACAAGTAAAATAATTTAATTGTCTGCTATTACCACCTTTAAAGTGGTTGTAAACCCTTACAGACCACTTTTACCTACAGGTAAGCCTAGATTAAGGCTTACCTGTAGGTGCAAGAAATATCTCCTAAACCTACACGGTTTAGGAGATATTTGCAAAAGACAGGCACCGATGTCTACGGCGCACGCGCAGTAGACAACGGGGCGCAGGCGCACCGAGCATGCCGTTTCTAACGGCGATCGTGTCGTTAGTGGCGGCTCCTGCGCATGCACGAGAGTGACGTCATCGCGGCTCCAGCCAATTACAGCGCCGGAGCCGCGATACCCGGAAGGAAGATGGACGCTTCGTGGAAGAGGGGACAGCAGTGACATCGCAGGCTCCTGTGTCAGATAAGTGACACATAATGGGCTACTATGCGATGCATAGTAGCCCATTATGCTTTACCTTTGCAGGGAAACCAAGAGGAAGTAAAACCCATTAGGGTTTACTTCCTCTTTAAAGTTATTATTATATTTTTTTTTAAATAACAAACATGTTATACTTACCTGCTCTGCGCAATGGTTTTGCACAGTGCGACCACGAACCCCCTTTTCTAGGGTCCACCTCCAACACTCTCGACTCCTCCTCCCTTCTGAGGGTTCTCATTGCTAGCTGCTTGCTATGGGGGCACTCGTATGAGCTTAATCCTGAGCCTGGCTGTGTGCGTCTATAGACACACAGTGCAGCATGGCCCCTACCCCTGCTAGGCACAGTGCTGGATCAATACAGGACTCAGGTAAGTGTTATGGAGGGGGGCTGGGTGCACTGGTATTGAAAGGTTTTCTGAATGAAGGCAAAAAAAAAAACTTCCAAGATCAGCACCCCCCCCAGCCCCCCTAAAAGCCCATTCTCAATCCAGTGCTGTGCCTGGGAGCAGCATCTCTGCTCTCGCTTTCCCTCCTCACTGGACATGGAGGCAACAGCCATTGGAAAAGTTACGTGTGGTGTTACGTAACATGTAGGGAGGGGCCGGGTGACGTCACTTCCGGTTACGGCCATGAACGGAAGTTCCTGTTTTTAGCACGTTTTTTCACTGATGGCGTTTTGCCATTTTAAACTGTTACGTTACTATCTTTTTTAAATAGAATGCAAGATGTTTACTACTACACTATGGAGGCTCTTCTCTTCTACCCTATGTCCCTGGAGACAATGTTTTAAAGGAGCTGGTTGTGGAACTCGTTGTTAGTGGAGAAACAGCCTTGATAGTACAGTGACCATCTGTCTAGGTCTAGGATATACCCAAGGAGGAGGAAAAGGACAAATCGGTGGTATACATCCGTTGATGCACGACTAGGCCCATTTGGGGTCTTCCCTTGAGGTGAGAGGCTAGCACACACAGGGTGTGGATTGGAGAAGGATATTTACAAGCTATTATATTATCTGCATTTGGACTGTTTTTCTTTCTTTGCTGCACTTACTTCTATACTATTATACTACAGGTATATTGCTTAGTACCTGTAGTTACTTCGGATACATTTTGGATTACCCATCCCTGTTGATTTTTTATTTTCTGATGCCATTGTTATTGCACTATTTTGCATTGGGAAGTGAGATTGTTATCAGCACTTTATGATTAGCACTTTATACCTCAGGATTATTTTAGAGGGATCCATGAACAGTATTAGCACTTTATTATTAGCACTTTATACTTTAGTATTGTTGTAGAGTTATTTAGCGCTGCTTCACTACAAATCACATTGGCTCCTGCTGCTTTCAATCAAATCCAATGGGGTGCGAGCTCGGGATTGAGCCCGCCACTCTGTCCACACAGCAAGCACTTGATATGGGGTAAAAAAACCTTTTTGCTTTTACAATCAGTTTAAGAATGCTAGGATCTGTCCTGTCACTTATGCTAGCCAAAAGACAAAGAACAGCAAAGATACACTTGCACAATTCAGTTGTATTCTCATGAGCTTCTGCCATAAAAAGCAATGCTTAGGCCAAGAAAGAGCTCCTGTTATGGTGATATAGAGAGATGGTGTGATCACAAGTGGACATTTCCAGTGTCTTGGCTAATCTTGGGCGAGACAACATTGACTGGGCATACTGGTTTCCAGTATCTATACCATCCTAACGGTCATGTAGCTGAAAAAATGTTAGAGACAAAACATTTTTTGTAATGCCCCGTACACACGGTCGGATTTTCCGATGGAAAATGTCCGATCGGAGCGTGTTGTCGGAAATTCCGACCGTGTGTGGGCTCCATCGGACATTTTCCATCGGATTTTCCGACACACAAAGTTGGAGAGCAGGAGATAAAATTTTCCGACAACAAAATCCGTTGTCGGAAATTCCTATCGTGTGTACACAAATCCGACGGACAAAGTGCCACGCATGCTCAGAATAAATAAAGAGATGAAAGCTATTGGCCACTGCCCCGTTTATAGTCCCGACGTACGTGTTTTACGTCACCGCGTATAGAACGATTGGATTTTCCGACAACTTTGTGTGACCGTGTGTATGCAAGACAAGTTTGAGCCAACATCCGTCGGAAAAAATCCTGGGATTTTGTTGTCGGAATGTCCGATCAATGTCCGACCGTGTGTACGGGGCATTAGGTTAAAGCATATTTAGAGAATATAGCTTATTCCCTCAAAAAGGAAACCTTAGTCCTTGAAGGCCACCAAAAAAAAAAACAACTTGCACCATTCAACACTGACCTGATAAAAGGAGTGGAAGTTTCTCTCCCCCAGCTGCTGGATGATGACACGGGACTAAAGAGAATGAAAACAAATTCAAATAATCATCTTGTAGCAAAAATCCTGTAATTATCATTATGTTCAGGGCAAACTGATAATGTCTGAAAATGCCCATGCACCTCTGACCCACTGATATTCATTCCTCGAACAGTCCCCTCCCGTTCCTACAGAGCGTCAGAGGAAGTGTCAGAGCCTAGAGCAGGGGTGTTCAAACTATGGCCCTCCAGTTGTTCAGAAACTACAATTCCCATCATGCCTAGTTATGTCTGTGAATTTCTGAGTTTTACTTTGCCTCATGGGACGTGTAGTTCCACAACAGCTGGAGGGCCATAGTTTGGAGATCCCTGACCTAGAGAAAGTAGTGACATCACCCCCCCCTGTCATGTGAGAGTATTTTCATGTACAAGGAGGTTACATGCTCATCAACGCATGTTGTTTCATAGACACTGTAACTTTACCATGAATGCACGAGATAAACAATATACAGCTACCATTTAATCTCACCTTCTCCAATAAGTAGTTATTGATGTGGCCACCAATAGGATCACCTTTGAAGTCAAAGTTAATGTCCATGTACTTTCCAAACCGGCTGGAGTTGTCATTTCTATTAGTCTTGGCATTGCCAAAGGCTTCTAAGACACAGTTGGACTTGAGCAGCATGTTCTTCACCCTGAAGCAGCGACATGAAACCATAACATTTTTTTTTTACAGAAATGACTCTCTACACAAGGTATAAGGTTAGATATGGGAAAGTATAAATCTATAGAGCAAACAGTCATATTATTACCAAGCAGCAGTGTAACCCGGTCAATCATCATTGCTTCTTTTAACCAATCTTATGTTATAGTATTACCCCTTTTGCAGCCTTCTTTGCGTTTTTTTTCCACTTTTAAAAAATAATTTTACTCAAAAACCTCAACACATGAATTGTGTATTTCTGAGGGGCTGGTGGTTGTGTGAGGAAGCTGTACATCCACCCAGTCACTTCCACCTCACAGCGGACAGTCGGCTTAGTCAGATCTACACACATTCCCAGCCTTGGGTTCCTTATTTTAATTTATTTTTAAAGGCTCTGTATGTATATATATACTTATACACATACAGTACATTGTGTGTGTGTGTGTGTGTATATATATATATATATATATATATATATATATATATATATATATATATATATATATATATATATATATACACACACACACACACACACAGAGTGTGTATGTTATCATTCATATTCAGAGAACATGAATGATAACACAAAAACTGAAGCCATTTATTATCAATCAAGTGTGTTTACTCTTTTTAAATCATGACAACAAATGACCCTGATCAAAAGTTTACATACCCCAGTCCTTAATAACGTGTATTACCCTTTTTAACATCAATGACAGCTTGAAGTCTTTTGTGGTATTTGTGGTACCCTGATCAAAAGTATACATACCCTGGTGATTTTGGCCTGATAACATGCACACAAGTTGACACAAAGGGATTTGAATGGCTATTAAAGGTAACTATCCACATCTGTGATTTGTTTGCTTGTAATTAGTGTGTGTGTATAAAAGGTCAATGAGTTTCTGGACTCCTGACAGACCCTTGCATCTTTCATCCAGTGCTGCACTGACGTTTCTGGATTCTGAGTCATGGGGAAAGCAAATGAATAGTCAAAGGATCTGTGGGAAAAGATAGTTGAACTGTATAAAACAGGAAAGGGATATAAAAAGATACTCAAGGAACTGAGAATGCCAATCAGCAGTGTTCAATCTCTAATCAAGAAGTGGAAAATGAGGGGTTCAGTTGAAACCAAACCACGGTCAGGTAGACCAACTAAAATTTCAGCCACAACTGCCAGGAAAATAGTTTGGGATGCAAAGAAAACCCCACAAATAACTTCAGGTGAAATACAGGACTCTCTGAAAACATGTGGTGTGGCTGTTTCAAGATGCACAATAAGGAAGGCACTTGAAGAAAGATGGGCTGCATGGTCGAGTCGCCAGAAGAAAGCCATTACTTCACAAATGCCACAAACTGTCCCGCTTACAATACGCCAAACAGCACAGAGACAAGTCTCAAACCTTCTGGCACAAAGTCATTTGGAGTGATGAGACCAAAATGTAGCTTTTTGGCCACAATAATAAACGCTACATTTGGAGAGGAGTCAACAAGGCCTATGATGAAAGGTACACCATTCCTACTGTGAAAGACGGAGGTGGATCATTGATGTTTTGGGGATGTGTGAGCTACAAAAGGCACAGGAAATTTGGTCAAAATTGATGGCAAGATGAATGCAGTATTGGAGGTCGACCGATATATTGGCCGATATTTGGTCTTTTTTATGAAATCTGCATCGGCTGATTATTATGTATATTCGGCTGATTTAATCGCACTGTGTTCCGTCGACCCACAAGTGTTCCTCCTCCCTTCCCCACACTCCATTGGCAGAGGGGCGCTTGACACTTGCCAGAGCCGCTGAGTGTGTGTGAAGCTGACATATGTAAATTAATGCAGAGAGAGACCAGCTGTCAGAATTCAGCGTTGATGTTGGGAGTGGGCGGGACCCAGCAGCTATCAAACACAAGCCAATGGGATAGGATCTGGGCGGGCCGCTGCATTTATGTGGCCCCATCCCCTTTCTTAAGCAGCCCAATCATTAGCTGGTGTTTGATAGCTGCTGGGTCCCACCCACCTTGAGCCCCACCCACCCCCAACATCACCTCTGAATTTTGACAGCTGGTCTTTCTCTGCATTCAGTTACATAGTAGGTGAGGTTGAAAAAAGACACAAGTCCATCAAGTCCAACCTATGTGTGTGATTATGTGTCAGTATTACATTACATATCCCTGTATGTTGCGGTCATTCAGGTGATTATCTAATAGTTTCTTGAAGCTATCAATGCTCCCCGCTGAGACCACCGCCTGTGGAAGGGAATTCCACATCCTTGCCGCTCTTACAGTAAAGAACCCTCTACGTAGTTTAAGGTTAAACCTCTTTTCTTCTAATTGTAATGAGTGGCCACGAGTCTTATTAAACTCTCTTTAGCGAAAAAGTTTTCTCCCTATTGTGGGGTCACCAGTACAGTATTTAGAAATCGGGGTGGCCGATGGCCAATATATGATGCCAATTTTTGCAGCCGATATTTTAGGCTGCTTTTTTCTTTTTTTGGCAGGTGGCACAAATTGGCACTGGCGGGTGGCACTGACAGGTGGCACTGGTTGGCATTGGTACTGGTTGGCACTGGCAGGTGGCACTGATTGGCACTGGCAGGTTTCACACTGAGCCGATATAGTGTAACTGTGTGAAACTGACATATGTAAATATATTTATATTACACACACACACATACATCATACATACATACATGCACAAAACTTGTGAGGAGGCACTCACGGGACTGTAACCCACAGTAGACTGACCGCTCAGGCTTGCTTGAACAATCTAGGGAGTAACACAGAATCCGCTGCTACGGGAGTGCTGGCGAGGGGGTGGAGCTTGTCCCAGCTCCTATAGTCACTATAGAGAGGAAGGAGGAAATCCCCAGTGCCACACATCCATGGGGTTGTGTGATGGTGAAAGAGTCCTGGCATGGCCTGGTGAGCCCAGGCTGAGGTTGTCTCTTTCACATCACATAACCACGTGGATGTGCGGCACTGGGGGTTCCCTCCTTCCTCTCTCTAGAAACCCAAAGTCATGTTTCACTTCCATGTTGTAGTGTCTTGAAAACTGATGGACGGAGCTTCATTGAAACATTGACATAAAAACTCTTCTGTTTTGATCTACCTCCTCTGCAAGATCAGCGAGTGCTTCTATACCTGTTTTGGATTTCTATGGATTTCTGTGTGAGCGAGCACCCAGGCATGTACCTCAAACAATGTTGTGGCTGCCTTTGGGACTATACACAGTATATATGTTTCTTTGTTTCAAGAATTAATTTAAACAGGAGTCCAAAATTATTATGGATTCTTTAAATTATGGGTTTTCAGCTTAAGCTACTGAGTTCTGTAAATAGACATTGTTCAACAGAGAAGCTAGGGAGCATGTGGAAAGGAGCCTAGTGCATCACCTGATATGAAAAAACAGAACACAGTAAAACCTCAGATTGCGAGTAATGCGGTTTACGAGCGTTACACAATATCAGCTGTTTTTAAAAAAAAATCCTAACTCGATTTGCGAGCTTGTCTCGCAAGACGAGCAGGATTCAAGCCTCTGGGGTGTGCAGTATGACATGTGGCCAGAGGGGTGCCGGTGACGCTCGGAGAGACTCAGACACTTGGAAACACTTCATTCCCGAGCATCTCCGAGTGTCTGAGTGGTCTCCGAGCCTCTCCGAATGTTTGAGTGTCTCCGGCACCCCCCACCTCTGGCCACATGCGGTACTGCATACACTAGTAGTGACACTGAAACACATTTTTGGAGTTTCCATTGATTCCTATGCGGAAACTCGCTTTGATATACGAGTGCTTTGGATTACAAGCATGCTTCTGGAAAGGATTATGATCGTAATCCAAGGTACTACTGTATTTATATGTAAAATGTAGTATTTACCCAAGTAAAAACATTTTTTCAATTGTACTTTCATTCCTAACTATAATAAAAACTTAAAAGATGTAGAAAATCACTATACTTTTAAATTTCATTTGTGATATAGTACCATATATGTTCTACAACGCTCACATTTAGCAAGCAGCTATCTAGTACCACTCCTAGATCCTGGTGCATCCAACTATCCAATAAGGTTACATGAATAGAAAGAATGCAGGTGTAACAGGGGGATGTGGGTACATTCAATCATTTCTGAACAAATGCACTAACATGTATACATGCTTACTTTTTATACAAGGGTGCAATTCACTTGCACACATAGCAGCCATTCTAACACTCAACAAACATTCAGCAGAGTGAAGGTGACCAGTTCTCTGTGGGTTCCATACATTTTGCAGTGACATCATGGGCATGCAGTGCATACAGTTTTTACAGCGGACAGATACATAATAAGATACAATAAAAGACAGATAGGAGGTAGCTGTGACACAACCCTTCTCTGGCAAAACTAATATTTTTCCAAGTTAATTGTGCTATTATTTGAAGTCGCAGTATATGAAGTCTTATCATTTCGTTGGAACTGGCCTTTTATGTCTTACCTCTCAACCTCTGCCCTCTGGCTAGGATTGGTGATGGCAGCTATGTACTGCATAATGTATTTACTGGCTTCAGTTTTACCGGCGCCGCTCTCCCCTGCAACACACAACAAAGGATAAGTACATAGGACCATGAAAAAGATACACAAAAACATATGGGCAGAGTGGTGGTACACTAGCTACCAATTATATACCCTGAAGCAATGATGTTCTAGGTCCAAACCTCACAATACCTTCTCTGCAGGAAGCGTCCCCCTAAGTGCTCCACTTTCTTTCTGAAATCCTAGAGTTGGATTTTTGAGATACTGTAGACTTCCCAATGGGGAACTTTTCACTCCCCATACTTCAGCCCTGTGTGGCACAACTGGGGTTGTCTATCTAATGCTTTGCGACTGCAAGGCCTTTTATGTAGGGAAAACTATCAGGGAATTAAGACAGAGAATTGGAGATCATCTCTATTATTCAGCGAATGGTAAACTTACCCCCGATGGACGGCATATAGGCCTTTACCACAGGTTTAATCCCTTAGCTGTTAAATTCTTGGCCCTGGAGGTGGTGCCCCCTGACTCCAGGGGGAGGTGACCGTGACAAGGTGCTCTTGCAGCGCGAGACCCTTTGGATCGAGAGACTTAATGCCACTATTCCACCCGGCCTGAATGAGGTTAATTCTTTTAGACCATTCCTCCAAACCTTGTCCCTTGAAGTTGTCTCTTGGGTTTCTCTAATGTCTGGCTTATATATATGGATACATCTATCTATCTATCATATTTACATATACGTTTCTTCTCTCCATGGGTATTTGTCTAATTTGGTTAGCCCTGCATATGCTTGGTCCTGTTTTTTGCGCATTGTGCCATGTTTTAATTCCTTTCTGCATTTATGCTTCTCTCTGCCTTACCATTTTGCTTCAGCCTGAGGACCCACATACCCATGAGCCTCCAATATGAGTTACCAAAGGTTGCCTTGGCATCAAAGGGTATAGAAAAGGGGTTACACAATATATATATATATATATATATATATATATATATATATATATATATATATACATATATACATACATACACACGCTTGTAGTGTTACAAGAGGAACATGCCCGAACAGGGGCACATACTAAAATATTGGCTGACGCGTTTCGAGGAAGAAAAACCTTTTTTTTCCTCGAAACGCGTCAGCAAATATTTTAGTATGTGCCCCTGTTCGGGCATGTTCCTCTTGTAACACTACAAGCCTGTGTGTATATATATATATATATATATATATATATATATATATATAAATTGATATATATTTATCGTGTAACCCCTTTTTTACAAAACGTAGTATGTTTATATTTCTTACATGTATGCATTTTATCATTTATGAATAAACTGTAGAATTTGATGCTAGTGTTTGATCACGTGCCTTCCACCCTTTCCTCCCACACTATCTTCTTCAGACCCCCCCGGGTCAGTCCAGGCAGCGGGACACACTTGATCATCCTCTCCAGTCCAGCCATTATAACAGTACTACGTACCCATACCAACTACATCCTCATGAGCGTAGGAATGTATCTTTTTCTTTGTTAACATAAGTTGTACCTGTCTATCTGCAGTCTTCTCATCTCTGTAGCCATTCCAAGTACAGAATTTATAAAACTTGTCTGAGTTGTTAGAAAAAAGGGGTAGGGAGCTGAAATCACACTCTGCAGAGCTCAGTGAGAGCTGATAGGAGGGCGCACACCCTCTTCACACAGGAACAGAGCTGAGGCTGTCAATCTCAGGCTGTGTGCTGGAGCTCCCTCCCCTGTCACCTTTTTCCTCTTGGTGTCAGGAAAATGTGCCAGAAGTGATTCATGCTGCAGGAGGTAGCAGACAGAAAAGACACAGTGCTCTGTATTGAGACAAGTACACACTATAAAGGGATAGGCTTTGTTCATATTTCATATCTCTGGTTTACAACCAATTTAAATAACTTTAAATGTATAAAAAATATACAGATGTAAACAATAGAAAGAACAAATAATATGATAGCCAAGAATGATGCTAGAACAGAGAATTCACAAAACATTACCTGATATAACTATACAGGTGTCTTTACATCTTCTTTTCATGGCCTTGTATGCGGCATCGGCGATAGAGAAGAGGTGCGGGGGCCTCTCATACAGCTCCCTCCCTTTATATTGTTCTATCACATCTTTCCCATAGATTGGAAGGTTCTTGTAGGGGTTCACCGAGACCACCACTTCCCCAATAAATGTGTAGATTCTTCCCTTTTCAAACCTGAAACAACAAACAATGGGCCCACTTTAGTTTTTACAGCAAACATCAATACAGACTACATATTGCAAAACCAATAAAACAAAAGCAGCAACAAAATACTGGACATACTGTAGTCAGATACATCAGCAATCTCACATAAGATCGTAATATGGCTGATCGGAACCCCCTGAGCTGCAGCAGCATCCGCAGGAAGTCTAGGTTCACATCTATGCGGCTGCACTTGATGCATTTTTGCGGTGCGTTTTTTAAACCCACGTTTTTGATGCATTTTTGCATGTACTTTTATTGCATTTTACATTTTCTTTTTGTATTACACACTTTGTATAGCTGGTTGCTAAGAAGCGGGCCAGGAAGCGGACCGCTGTGTCATTAACAACCAATAAGTCATCAGCTGTCAGCAGGATTCCCCACTGACAGCTGAATGTAAAAAGAATTGCCAGCAAAAATGTAAAAAAAATAACAAAAATAAAAAAAAGAGAAAAAAAAAAAACATTGTGGGGTCCTCCCCCAAATGCACACCAGGCTCTTCGGGTCTGCTATGGATTTGAAAGGGAGAGCCACACCAAAATGTAAAAAAAAAATTAAAATGGCGTGGGTTCCCCACTAAAATCCATACCAGACCCTTATCGAAGCATGTAGCCTAGCAGGTCAGGAAAGGGAAGGGATGAGCGTTACCCCCCCCCCCCCCTCCTCCTGAACCATACCAGGGCACATGCCCTCAACATGGGGGGGAGGTGTTTTGGGGCACCTCCTCCCCAAAGCACTTTTTCCCCAGGTTGCAGGGAAAAAAAAAAGCGCTTGGAGAACACCTCCTGCTGAGCTATTGTGTTCTCCCAGCGGGGGAAGCCACCCTAGCCGGGAAAATGCACAGTGAATATTGCTAGCTGCTATAGCCGCTGGCAATAATCGCGTGAAAAATCCAACAGGCTAGTCGTACCCAAGTTGATTGATCTTGATTACAATCAGCCTGCCCATACATGGTTCGAATCTCATAGTCTATGGCTGGCTTAACTCTAATATCATAACATTTAGGCCTCTTGCACATGGGTGAAAAAAAACATTGCGTTTGTAGCCATTTTTTTTTTTTTTAAAGGATCTAAACATAGGTGTGTTATTGTCAATGGAACATTTCACACCGCTATGTAAAGATCTGTAATGCAGTGATATATTAAGAGCCGTATGAAAAAAAAAAAACAAAAAAAAAACAAAAAAAAAACAGAACTTTACATTTGAGTGCAGTAATACACAGGTGTATACAAGCATATGTGCTTTAATTGAAACAGCTAGTAGAGAATGAAGATTTTTACACATGTATATATGTACACATGTTTACCTGCCTGTACCCATGTATATGTGAGCTCCTTAAGGAACTTTTTTTTTTTTTTACACTTTCTGCCAGCAAGATCCTGCATATAAACATCAGTAAATGATTGCATTCATGTACAAGCGGCCTTACTGATTATGTGTACAGTACCAAAACCTGTCACAAGAGGGAGACAATTTACAGTACAAATAAAAGGACTTGGAAATGTCCATCTAGCATGTCTATAGGAGAGTTTGCCTTTACATAGTGAGACAACTACTTCATGTAAGAGCCAATTCATTGATTATTTACATCTCTGCCTTGCGGCCATGCACAATATTTGCATTGACACACTGCAGTGCCATACATTTTTAATAGCACCCCAACAAACTAAGGCAGGGGCCTCAAACTGGAGGAGGCCCTCCAGCTGTTGCGGAACTACAAGTCCCATCATGCCTCTGCCTGTGGGAGTCATGCGTTTAACTGTCAGCCTTGCAATGCCTCATGGGACTTGTAGTTCTGCAACAGTTGGAGGTCCGCCAGTTTGAGACCTCTGCACTAAGGCAACACACATGCATTGCAGTAGTAAAAATGCAGTATTGTGTATAGGAAGCTCATTGATTTCAATGGGTTGCCTTAATGCAATGCATGTAACATATGACATAAAGCATGGTAAAATGCATGCAATAACACAACAGATGTAAATAGTCCCTAGGTGATATATATATATATATTTTTATGATTTTGCTACCAAGGGATCAAGTGGATGACTTATAACGATAATAACGCACATATCCCTGCAGCGCAATTCATCGATCATCTCCTATGAGCTTCATTTACCTAAAAGGTCTGTTTTAATATACCGCATTATGTGAACATCTGGAAGTGGTTGTGAGGTCACGGATCACAAATCCAGGAATCGCCTCTGTTACACACAAATATACTGTGCAGTGTATGTATTTTCCTTAAATTTTGCAACGAAATACTTTATTTCAGAGCGCTGCTGTGCACTCACGTGACCACCTGGCGCCCAGCTTCCCTGATCTGAGGACTACAGTGGGAGGGGCTGAGTTTCCCCATTGATGTCAGCCGGGAGAAGAGGAGGAGAGCGGCGGGCGGTCACGTGAGCGCACAGCGGTGCTCTGAAATAAGGTATTTTGCTGCAAGATTTTTAAACACACAAATACTGCACAGTATATTTCTGTAACAGAGGGGCTTCCAGGATCTGGAATTAGTGATTTTACAGCCATAGCAGAGGGAGGGGAGGGGCAGGGAGGAGATGGCTGACCCACAAATACCCGAGCTGACAGGCAGGGAGGAAGGGGGGGAGAGGGAGAGGCTGCGGGATGACAGAGGCACATAAACTGACCACGGTATTACCTTGCTCGGCACACTAAGGGGGACACAGGAACAAGCAGGATCAACCAGGTAATTTACAGCATAGAAAGGGGCAAATGCCTCCACACAAAGCACTATGCTGTATGTCCTGCTTTAAAAGGAACCACTTACAAGCGGAAACATTTATTTTTTATTTTTACTACAATCTTTATACTGGTTGGGAAGGTTTTTGACTCTCTTCCTGTCCCGGTGGCAACATTAACCAAGACAGGAAAAAAGGGAAATCTCTAATAAAGGCACACACAGCAATAAAAACAGTGAGGAAGAGTTAGATCCTCTGTCAGGTTGTAATTATCTTCATTCCCTTTGGGGGAGATTACCTTTTAATTGGTCACCAGGAGAAAGGCGAGGGGAAATTTCCCTTACAGAGACACATACAGTGCCTTGAAAAAGTATTCATACCCCTTGACATTTTCCACATTTTGTCATGTTACAATCAATAACGTAAATGTATTTTATTGGGATTTTATGTGATAGACCAACACAAAGTGGTACATAATTGTGAAGTGGAGGGAGGCGACAAGAGTCATTATGTATACATATCGTTTATTGACGATCTTCTTTATATTGTTCTTTATGAATCACGCATTATATGTTCACAATGTAAATGGCGATGCAGTATGCTTAATGACAGTATGTACTCCTAATTGTTGCCAAGATTAATACCCTGGTTTAAAGCCAACGACTGTTTATTGTCATAACAGCTATTGATGACTTTGTATACTTTAAAAATCTGAATAAAAACCATTGAAAACAAAGTGGAAGGAAAATTATAAATGGTTTTACATTTTTTTTTTTACAAACAAACAAATGTGAAAAGTGTGGCGTGTATTTGTATTTAGCCCCCCCGAGTCAATACTTTGTAGAACCTCCTTTCACTGCAATTACAGCTGCAAGTCTTTTTGGGGATGTCTCTACCAGCTTTGTACATATAGAGAGTGAACCTTTTGCCCGTTCTTCTTAGCTCAAGCTCTGTCAGATCGGATGGAGAGTGAACAGCAATTTTCAAGTCTTGTCACAGATTCTCAATTGGATTTAGGTCTGGACTTTAACTGGGCCATTCTAACACATGAATATGCTTTGTTTTAAACTATTCCATTGTAGCTCTGGCTGTATGTTTAGGGTTGTTGTCCTGCTGGAAGGTGAACCTCTGACCCAGTCTAAAGTCTTTTGCAGACTCTAACAGGTTTTATTCTAAGATTGCCCTGTATTTGGCTTCATTTATCTTCCCATCAACTCTGACCAGCTTCTCTGTCCCTGCTGAATAAAAGTATCACCACAACATGATGCTGCCACCACCATGTTTCACGGTGGGGATGGTATGTTCAGGGTGATGTGCAGTGCTAGTTTTCTGCCACACATAGTGTTTTGCTTTTTGGCCAAATTGTTAAATTTTGGTCTCATCTGACCAGAGCACCTTCTTCTACATGTTTGCTGTGTCCCCCACATGGCTTCTCGCAAACAGGACTTCTTATGGCTTTCTTTCAACAATGGCTTTCTTCTTGTCACTCTTCCATAAAGCCCAGATGTGTGGAGTACACCACTAATAGTTGTCCTGTGGACAGATTCTCCCACCTGAGCTGTGGATCTCTGCAGCTCCTCCAGAGTTACCATGGGCCTCTTTGCTGCTTCTCTGGTTAATGCTCTCCGAGCCAGGCCTGTCAGTTTAGGTGGACGGCCATGTCTTGGTAGGTTTGCAGTTGTGCCATACTCTTTCCATTTTTGGATGATGTATTGAACAGTGCTCCGTGAGATGTTTAAAGCTTGGGATATTTTTTTGATAACCTAACCCTGCTTTAAACTTCTCCACAACGTTATCCCTGACCTGTCTGGTGTGTCCCTTGGCCTTCATGATGCTGTTTGTTCACTAAAGGTTCTCTAACAAACCTCTGAGGGCTTCACAGAACAGCTGTATTTATACTGAGATTAAATTACACACAGGTGGAATCTATTTACTAAATTAGGAGATTTCTGAAGGCAATTGGTTACACTAGATATTAGATAGGGGTATCAAAGTAAAGGGGGCTGAATACAAATGCACGGCACACTTTTCAGATATTTGTTTGTAGAAAATGTTGAAAACCAATTTATCATATTCCTTTCACAATTATGTGCCACTTTGTGTTGGTCTATCACATCAAATCCCAAGAAAATACATTTACGTTTTTGGTTGTAACATGAAAAAATGTGCAATTTTTCAAGGGGTATGAATAATTTTTCAAGGCACTGTATGTCAATAAAAACCTACCTCGGTGCACGGAAAGTCTTCTTTCTATTTACATGCAATTACAAAGAATGAGATGGTTGAATATGGAAAGCTATGTAAATGAGGTATGATGTGACCTACAAAAGGTAGTCTGTATTACTACCTATATACAGCCTAGGTAGCTGTAATTTATTACACTGTAAGTGCTATTGTACAAGAGATACTATGAAGGTTATTGTTACAATAAAAAAATATTAAAACAAGGAAACCGACAGTCCCTGAATGTCAGGGCTGGGCTCAGCTCTTCCTTCTCCGAGCTGGCTGCTCAGCTGTCAGCTAATTGCCAGCTCCCATCTCTCCACAGTTACCTGTTGATGATATCCTGCTCGTCAGTCCTGCCTACTTAAGCCGTCCAGTCCAGAGGAGCTCTGCTTCGTCTTGGTCAACATCACAGAAACATTCTCCTACGATCTTGTTCAAGACTTGCTTTGCTTACATCCCTTCTGGCTCCAGATCCTGCTTGCTGTTCCACTACATTGATCCCTGACTTCTGGCTTGGCTGACTATCCGTTCCGGTTACTGAACTTTGGCTATGTTTTGACTACGTTTGTCCTTTTTAATTTCATTACTAAACAAGTGTGATTTAACTGTACTTCTGTCTCTGCCTGATTTCATGGTTTCTGACACTAGAATTCATAAAGGGCCCGTTCAGATGTTCCGCAGCCCTTGGCGCTCTCCGAAAAGCAATCCATTGAAGATCACGGAGGGCATTCAACGGGTAGCTAGGAGGCAATATGTTGCCTCCTTACCATCTGTTTTCACTTTAAAAAGGCCAAGCAACTGCATCACAACTGCTTGCATTGGTTGGAGGGTGGCTGCGGCACAGGCCTATTCGCTTAAATCGGTTGCGTTCAGCAGTGGTAATGCCCGATGAATGCGACATGGTTTCATTTTGGCATGTTTACAGTTCTGAGCCACAGTAAAACCGCACCTCGACTACCCGCTTTTATTGCCTCCTGGCTGCTCATGTGAATAAACACAAAGAACGTCCTACATACTTTAGAAATCTGTCTCTTAGTGTTGTGACAAAGGACAAACCTTGCAACAGATTGATATATGTGTCAGTAAGGTGTATATATGAATCGGTCACAACACAAGCATCTCTCCTGTGAGGAGGCGGAGTATTAGGCTACCTTCCCACTTTTGTGCATGTTTGGAATGTGCGTAAAATCACATGCTTTCCTGACACACACAAAAACGTGCTGCCCTTTAGCAGACGCACGGCAGTGCCAATCATTTCTAATGCCGCCCCCATGCATCTGCTAACGTGCGCATTTTCCTGCTGCAGCACCATGTGGTTGGATGCGGTTTTGCAAAAGGGTCAGGGACTTCTTTTCGCGCATTTCTAGGCCAGTCCATTAAAATGAATGCAGGTAGAGAAACTATATGGAGAGTAATGGAAACATATCAAGTATGAGTTCTAGAGACAATTAAATAGCACATTTTGTTGCAAAATTGTCTCAAAGATGTGACACATTAATTACAAATGAGACAAAATCAACAAATTTATTCCA
Source organism: Aquarana catesbeiana (assembly GCF_042186555.1). Lineage (NCBI taxonomy): Eukaryota > Metazoa > Chordata > Amphibia > Anura > Ranidae > Aquarana > Aquarana catesbeiana. The sequence goes on from NC_133335.1 coordinate 46,540,207, forward strand.
AACGTAGAAGAGGTCTTATTTACCTCCATTTTCCGGATCACCAATATGGTAGTATTTCTTTATGAATCTGTCACAATATCGCCATACAGGAAGAGCGTTACAAATAAAACTACCTGTCTAATACTTAGTCTAATCAGCCGAGGTGCCCGGAATAAGATATGAAAAAATGGGTAGGAGTGGTGAACTTTACTGAACAAATATTTGGTGACATAAAGAAACGATTTGTTCAGCAAAGTTCACGACTACCCATTTTTACATTTCTTATTCCGGGTGTCCCGGCCGATTGTACTACCGACAGGTTCTTTTTCACAAACTCCTTGCACCCGCCTAGAATCCTACAGAAGGATCGGAACACCCGAGGCTTATGCCGTGTGCACACGAGCGGACTTTTCAACGGCTGAACTCCGAAGGACTTTGATGGACTGTCGACGGAGTTCCGACTAAACGGACTTGCCTACACACGATCACACCAAAGTCCGACTGATTCCAACGTGATGACGTACAACCGGACTAGAATAAGGAAGTTCATAACCAGTAGCCAATAGCTGCAGGGTTTTCGTCCGTCGGACTAGCATACAGACGACCAGATTTTTCGACCGGACTTGAAACATGTTCTATTTCTAAAGTCCGTCTGGTTTTTCGACAGCAAAGGTCCGATGAAGCCCACACACGATCGAATTGTCCGGCGGATTCATTCCATCGGACCTTTGCTGTCGAAAAGTCCGGTCGTGTGTACACGACATAAGAGAGCCACCACCTCTTCCCTGTGTAAAGATGGGTTTTAGTCCACCTGCAAACTCTAAAGGGTGCGTATTTTCCCATCCTTTTGGGTGACTGCATCCTCAACAGCTTTGAATTGTTTCCTTCTCCTTTCTGCTCCTCTCATTTTGGAATCTTTTTTTTAGTGAAACATCATATCACTTTTGATGCAATTTACTACACTATAAGGCATCGGATGTCAACTTAGGAGCTAAAGGGGGCCTCAAATGAGGCCCCTGACATCACCTAAGTTGATGCAGATAATGTTCAATATACTGTATGCAATGCTTGAGAGGACTGTCAGAGACTGCAGACCTACTACCCTGTTTCCCCGAAAATAAGACCTAGCGTGATTGTCGGAGATGGCTGCAATATAAGCCCTGCCCCCCAAATAAGCCCTAGTTAAAGTCCTTGTAGGTCTTATTTTCAGGATAGGGCTTATTTTCGGGGAAACAGGGTAGGGCTTATTTGGGGGGTAGGGCTTATATTGCAGCCATCACCGACACTCACGCTAGGTCTTATTTTCGGGGAAACAGGGTAGAAGAAAAGAGGGTCAGAGTGTGTGGACATTTTTGGCTGGGGATACAGTGCAGAAGACAATACCAAACTGAGAACATGTTACATAAGGTTAGTAGAGAACAATGCTTTAACCCTAATCAATGTACCCAGTACAGACTGCTGAGGTCCGAGGGCCGCACATCATATACCAAAGGGCCCCATGCGGCCCTTGGACTGCAGGTTGGGCACAAGGGCCATAAGGGCTTTCCCGTCTCCCTCCCCTTTCTTTTTCCAGTGGACACTCGAGGTCTTAACAGAGATGGCTAGCCAGTTATTTTAGACCGCACATTTTGGGCCTTGCTTGACCACCACACCACAACCTCTAAAAAAACTACCTGAATTTGTTGCATGTGTCAATATTAATAACAAAAAGCTTCCAACTACGTCCAAACCGCTAGAAATATGTCACAGCGGCTATACTGAATGGCCCCCAATGATATAAGATGCTGTGATCGCTTTACAATGGGTGATTGTCAACAGAAAATTAAAGTTTTGTATTATCAACGTTAAAGATGTCTATTATGTTGTGTCACAAATCATATAGTGGTCAGTAGTGGGAAAGGAAAGTGCTATGTGTCCTATAGACACCAACCTATGCCCTACTGATACCAACCTCTGCCCCACTGATTCCCTATTGACAACATTATCTGCCATACTGGCACCAACCTCTGCACTACCGATTCCCTATTGACGCCAACCTCTGCCCCACTGATTCACTATTGACCCCATTATCTGCCCTACTGACACCAACCTCTGTGCTACCAATGCCTTATTGACACCGTCCCCTGCCCTACTGACACTGTCCCCTGCCCTACTGACACCGTCCCCTGCCCTACTGACACCGTCCCCTGCTCTACTGACACCGTCTTATGCCCTACTGACACCGTCCTATGCCCTACTGACACCGTCCTATGCCCTACTGACACCGTCCTATGCCCTACTGACACCGTCCTCTGCCCTACTGACACTGTCCCCTGCCCTACTGACACTGTCCCCTGCTCTACTGACACCGTCTTATGCCCTACTGACACCGTCCTATGCCCTACTGACACCGTCCTATGCCCTACTGACACCGTCCTCTGCTCTACTGACACCGTCCTATGCCCTACTGACACCGTCCTATGCCCTACTGACATCGCCCTCTGCTCTACTGACACCGTCCTATGCCCTACTGACATCGCCCTCTGCTCTACTGACACCGTCCTATGCCCTACTGACATTGCCCTCTGCCCTACTGACACCATCCATACGCCATCCACTTGTGCCTCAAATATCTGAGAATATCTGAGAATAGTTACAAACATCGTTTGGATTTGGAAGAATTTGTTCATTACTGAAGTTTTCAAGCCATCCCCAGGTGTGGAAACTGTTCCACAGTCTATGTTTGACAGTCACAAGAAAAACACATCTTTACACGAGGATCAAGCCTCGGATTCCATGTAGAATGAAGATAATATTACAAGTCAGCTTGGGGTGAAGGGTAGGACCTGGATAAACCCACAGCAGACGTGTTCATCTGCATGATCAGGAAATTAATTTGTGTTGCCTAATTTATTTGCGCAACTATAAAATTGTCCTAACAAGCTTGCAATGGTGACACAGGAAAAAAAAATATACAAGTCTGTACAGTGCTGGGTGGTTACACGGAAGAGAGCTGGAAATGGACTTGAAGCACGAACTATATATAGGTCATGTTTCCTCTCCCCAATTTTATATAATGCCTCTTTATACCTCAAAGTCAGCAGGAGAACATCCAGAGAGGGGCCCAGAGCCAGCGGGAGGGTTGGAGGAAGCAGGAGGACTTAACTCTGGGCACTGACAACTTCTTGGGTCTCTGCTAACCTCAAACTGCAATCCCAGCACCTAAGAAGGAAGATAGATGTGCTCTGATAATGTAAAATGTTGTAATCTGATGTCCATGTAATGAGCCCCAAAAAACACAGCACAGTGTCATTTTATATGCATAACTATAGAAGGCTATAGGCCCATTCACACAGCTGTGCCCAGCAGCGTAAGGATGGACCACAGTTAGCAGCATATAAAAAAAAAAAATTAAAAATTATTATTTTTTTTTTATAAAATAAAGCGGTGTCCACTGGCTTTATATGTCTGGTTTTTTCACATAGGCCCTAAGCAGTGATGGCAGTCAAAAGCTTCCATATAGGGTAGATTTAGACATACAACTAAATATCTCTTGCCCCTGAAACCTGATCCGCGCTCGGATGGCACTCCAGAGGTTACCGACAGACAGCGAGGAAATGATGCGACGCCTCCTCACCATCTGTTTTAATCCCATCTTGCATTGCACACAGTTGCGGGGGCATTTGCAGCGCTTCCCCATTTACTTGAATGTGTAGCGTTCTGCAGGCCTGACACCTGCCGGTCGCTACATGTCGGGTCAACTTTGCTGCAGACGCGAAGCAAAGCATCATAGCTGTGGCATGTAAACTTCCCCATCTGCTGCTTATCAGCTGGTGGGTGGCAAAAAATGCGGCTCAACGGTGCGTTTTTGCTGCCCCCCCCCCCCCAACTGCAAGTCTGGATGAAGCCTTACAGTGTACACATGTAAATGTTGCACAGCGTACAGACAACTCGCTGCCAGCAAGATCCAGCGTAAATCAATAAGCCCGTGTAAATGAGCCCGTCAAGGAAATTGGTCACTTAGCTAAATACTTTAGAAGCCTCTGGTGGAAGCTGTTGCTCTCTAACTGATAAGCTACATACCAGCCCCAGGGTGTTCATGTATTTAATGTCAGTGACCTCAGCAGAACTTCCTGAGAATTGGGAGACAGGTGTTCCTGCTTTAGGACAGGTTTCCTTTAACCACTTCCCATCCGCGCCAATTCTGGCACTTCGCTCCTACATGTAAAAATCTTTTTTTTGGTAGAAAATTACTCAGAACCCCCAAACATTATATATGTTTTTTTTTTTGTTTTTTTTAGCAGAGACCCTAGGGAATAAAATGGCGGTCGTTGCAACTTTTTATGTCACACGGTATTTGCGCAGCAATTTTTCAAACGTTTAAAAAAAAAAAACAGTTTCATGAATTAAAAAAAAAAAACCACTTAAAACACTGATTCACTTCCTCCCCCCTCCGGTGTCACATTTTGGCACCTTTCAGGGGGGAGCAGATACCCGTCTAATCCAGGTATTTGCTCCCACTTCCAGCAAAAGATCACCGCAGCGATCTACACCATGTCCGGCCCCTCCTCCACCCCCCCCCCGCTGTCTTCCGGGAGACACACAGGTCCCGGAAGACAGCAAGGATCACTCCGAATGTGCATGCGCAGTAGGAAAACAGGCTGTGAAGCCGCAAAGCTTCACTTCCTGATTCCCTTACTTATTAGCTGGCGCCTCCACCCGGGAGCTGAGGGACGGGTCGGCTTCGGGTGAGAACATCGTAGGCGCCCTGGACAGGTGGGTGTCCTTATTTTAAAAGTCAGTAGCTGCAGTATTTGTAGCTGCTGACTTAAAAAATGTTTTTTTGCAGGAGGAACTCCGCTTTAAGTTAGGCCAATTTTTTTTGTATAATGTGAAAGATGATGTTACGCCGAGTTCATAGATACTTAACATGTTACGCTTGAAAATTGCGCACGCTCATGGAATGGCGCCAAACTTTGGTATTAAAAAATCTCCATAGGCAACGCTTTTTTTTTTTTTTACATATTGCCGGTTTAGAGTTACAGAGCAGGTCCTAGTATATAATTATTGCTCTCATTCCAATGTTCATGGCGATACCTCACATGTGGGGTTTGAATGCCGTTTACATATGTGGGCGCGACGTACACATTCGTTCACTTCTGCGTGCGAGCTTGTAGGGATGGGGGCACTTTAAAAAAAAATGTTATACTTTCCCTTAAAAAAAAAAAAACATTTTTTGATCACTTTTATTACTATTACAAGGAATGTGAACATCCCTTGTAATAGGAATAGTCTGTGACAGGTCCTCTTTATGGAGAGATGCGGGGTCAATAAGAACCCACATCTCTCCTCCAGGCTGGAAAGCCTGAGATAAAACAAACAAACACACAGGACAATCTCGGCTTTCCAGCTGAGTATATGGCAGTATTTACAACTGCCAGGCCGAACGTGACGTCATAACGTTGCGCTCGGGCCCCCAAAATCTATATGGTCAATTTCCAGCGCCGGTGGATTGCGCGGGTGAGCCGGTAGAAGCACCGGAGGGTGGCGGAAGTTATAATACTAGTGATCTTACCATGAAAGTGCTTTTTTATTTTAGGCACTTCCTGTTACGGGGTGACAACAATCTGTCCCCGTTTTCCACTTGTGCTCCTGCATGGTCACCCTGGCACATGAGTTTCTAGTAGGGACTACAAGAGGCCATTCAAAACATGCATGGAACATGTTGTGCCAATGTTGCTGCTGAGCATATACACTCTCGCCACTTTATTAGGTACACCTTTTCAATTGCTTGGTAACACGAATTGCTAATCTACCAATTCACATGGCAGCAACTCAATGCATTTAGGCATCTAGATGTGGTGAAGATGACTTGCTGAAGTTCGAACCGAGCATCAGAATGGGGAAGAAAGGGGATTTAAGCGACTTTGAATGTGGCATGGTTGTTGGTGCCAGACGGGCTGGTCTGAGTATTTCAAAAACTGCTGATCTACTGGGATTTTCACGCACAACCATATCTTGGGTTTACATAGAATGGTACAAAAAAGAGAAAATATCCAGTGAGCGGCAGTTGTGTGGATAAAAATGCCTCATTGATGTCAGAGGAGAATGGGCAGACTGGTTCGAGATGATAGAAAGGCAACAGTAACTCAAATAATCACCCGTTACAACCAAAGTATGAAGAATACCAACTCTGAACGCACAACACATTGAACCATGAAGCAAATGGACTACAGCAGAAGACCACACCGGGTGCCACTCCCGTCAGCTAAGAATAGGAAACTGAGGCTACAATTCACACAGGATCACCAAAACTGGACAATAGAAGATTGGAAAAACATTGCCTGGTCTGATGAGTCTCGATTTCAGATGGTCGGGTCAGAATTTGGCGTAGACAACATGAAAGTATGGATCCATCCTACCTTGTATCAATGGTTCAGGCTGGTGGTGTAATGGTGTGGGGGATATTTTCTTGGCACAGTTTGGGCCCCTTAGTACCAATTGAACATCGTTTAAAACACCACGGTCTACCTGAGTATTGTTGCTGACCATGTCCATCCCTTTATGACTACAGTGTACCCATCTTCTGATGGCTCCTTCCAGCAGGATAATGCTCCATGTCACAAAACTCCAATCATCTCACCACTGGTTTCTTGAACATGACAATGAGGTCCCTGTACTCCAATGGCCTCCACAGTCACCAGATCTCATCCAATAGAGCACCTTTGGGATGTGGTGGAATAGGAGATTCTCATCATGGATGTGCAGCCGACAAATCAGCAGCAACTGTGTGATGTTATCATGTCACTATGGACCAAAATCTCTGAGGAATCCAACACCTTGTTGAATCTGATAATGAATTGTTTATATTATTGAGGATTTGTGTGCATCACATGGCGCACGTGCACTTTCATTATATTTATGTGTGATATTAATATCTTTATATTATAGGATACACTATAGGGTATATGTAATTAGTTATTAGGTTAACAGTTATTTATTTATATTCAGTTATAGATATTTTTTTTTTTAGCCTCGCACAGTTGGAATATTTGTTTGCATTGTCACATTGTCATCATTATTTTTCACTTTCTATTTCTATTATTTTTCACTTTCTATTTTTATTATTTTTCACTTTCTATTTATATTTCTATTATTTTTCACTTTATATTTCTATTATTTTTCACTTTATATTTCTATTATTTTTCACTTTATATTTCTATTATTTTTCACTTTATATTTTATTTCACTTTCTATTTATATTTCTATTTCACTTTCTATTTATATTATTTTTCACTTTCTATTTCTATTATTTTTCACTTTATGTTTCTATTATTTTTCACTTTATGTTTCTATTATTTTTCACTTTATGTTTCTATTATTTTTCACTTTACGTTCCTATTATTTTTCACTTTATATTTATATTTATATTATTTTTCACTTTATGTTTCTATTATTTTTCACTTTATATTTCTATTTCTATTATTTTTCACTTTAAATTTATGTTTCTATTATTTTTCACTTTTTTTTTTCTTTTAGTTTTTTTGATTTCAGGGTAGTGTGGAAGCCCACAAGACTTTTTCCACTTGTTGAATCTATACCATGAAGAATGAAGGCAGTTCTGAAGACAAAAGGGGGTCCAATCTGGTACTAGCAAGGTGTACCTAATAAAGTGTCCAGTGAGTGTATGTGGACTGGAAGTGGCTGCTAAGAGGCTACAGAAGATCAGCAGCACTGAGATGTAACAAAGAATGAAAAATAGGTGAAAACATGTATTCCGTTAATAAATGCAGATCCACAATGTATTGTGTAATTGTTTTTAGACGTCAATATTGGGCAATATTTTTTCTTATTTTGGAAGAAGACATTTAAATATCTAAAACAAGTATATACGAGATCTTCATCCTTATTACTCAGTGTTTTATTATTCAACAATTCTCTTTACCAGTCACATGGGCAACAGAGGGTTACAAAGGTTGTGTAAGCACTACATGATGTCTATCTCCTGCTGAGCTCACAGACTATCCCATCCGGTTGTGGGGTGTGGCCGGGGAAGATGACAACCCTTCCAGATTTCAAAACAGAACCTGAACCCCCCCCCCCCCGCCCCTCCCTAGAATGTCTGTGCGATGGGTGCAGAGCGGGCATCTGATCTAATACGCTGGGCATTTACATCATCTTCCGGTAATACACATACCTGCAACATTCTCTAAATATCCTAACAAAGATTGATTGAAGATTAAGGGCTAAAAGGAGGTCACCACTTTAAACTAAACTGCAGAAAAAAAAAGAGAAGGGAGTTAGGACATTTTTTTCTTCCATTCAAAGTGAAAAACACCTACAACTTAAGGACCGAGCCTCTTCTTTAGATGTGTTGTTTACAAGTTAAAAACATTTTTTTTTTTTGCTAGAAAATTACTTGGAACCCCCAAACATTATACATTTTTTTTTCTAACACCCTAGAGAATAAAATGGCGGTCGTTGTAATACTTTCCGTCAGGCCGTATTTGCACAGCGGTCTTACAAGCGCACTTTTTTTTTGAAAAAATACACTTTTTTGAATTAAAAAATAAGACAACAGTGAAGTTAGCCCAATTTTTGTTTTTATATTGTGAAAGATAATGTTACGCCGAGTAAACTGATACCTAACATGTCACGCTTCAAAATTGCGCCCGCTCGTGGAATGGCGACAAACTTTTACCCTTAAAAATCTCCATAGACGACGTTTAAAAAAATTCTACAGGTTGCATGTTTCGAGTTACAGAGGAGGTCTAGGGCTAGAATTATTGCTCTCGCTCTAATGATCGCGGCGATACCTCGCATGTTTGGTTTGAACACCGTTTTCATATGCGGGCGCTGATCACGTATGCGTTCGCTTCTGCACGCAAGCTCGCCGGAACGGGGCGCGTTTAAAAAAAAAAAATTTTTTTTTCTTCATTATTTTACCTTTTTTTCTTTTTTAAACTTTTTTTTTTTTTTTTTTTTTACACAAAGAAAGTCTGTCACTTTAATTCCTTGTAATAGAAAAAAAGCATGACAGGACCTCTTAAATATGAGATCTGGGGTCAAAAAGACCTCAGATCTCATATGTACAATAAAAAAAATAATTGTCATTTAAAAAATTTTTTTTTGCCAAAAAATGGCCCTTTAAGAGCAATGGGCGGATTGACATTTTGACGTCGCTTCTGCCCTGCAATGATATGGAGACGGGTGGGGGCCATCTTCCCCTCACTCATCTCCATGCCCAGCAAGGGTGAAGATCCAATCGCCACCGAAGCCGGGCACCGAAGCGTGGCGAGGGGGGCCGCCGCCGGTAACAGTGATCTAACAGCGAATCCGCCGCAGAGACCACTATTATCAGAAACCGGACCGCCCGCTGAACAAGAGGATACCGGGGTTATGGCAGCTAGCTGCTGCCAATACAACAATATTCCTCTTCAACATACCGACGTATATTGGCGTGCGGCGGTCCGGAAGTGGTTAAAGTTGAAAATCCCGGCAGACATGAAAACTTACAATCCAGTTATGGATTAATTTAAAAAAAAAAAAAAAAAAAGCTGAATTTAAAGCACAAAAACTTTCATTGAAAAATATTCTGCAATAGTCACAAAGTATATAAATCCACTTTGCCTTTGCAAACCAAGATATTATATTATAAAAGTAGCAGTGACATCATCACTGTGCTGTACATAGCCTGTGCAGCGAGCTGTGGGAGGGGCCCACAAAGCTCCTCCCACTTCATGTTGCTTGCAGAAAATGACAGGAGGGGGCGGAGACAAGACCAGTCAGATGCACAAGGAGAGAGAGCAGCAGTGACCGGTCTTTATTACAGGAAGCTCCTGCACAGAGTTAAATCTTCACATTGGAATACTGCGCAGGAAGAAATACACAAATCACACCAAGGTTCAAGGAAGAATACATATGGCTCTTGCATTTAGAGACTCATCTTGAAGTTCAGCTTTAAATGTATACAAAAATCTAGTAAATGTACCTGTACAGGCAGTTCCCAAGTTACGAAGCTCCGACTTGCGAACGGGAGGCGGCGTGACGTTCTGCGCATGTGCGGCCACTTTTTTGACGGCGGACACCTTGGAAAACATTGGAAAACGACGTCTGCGCATGCGCGGCTACGTGACAGAACATCGGAAAACGAAGTCTTTGACGTTCTGCGCATGCGTTTCTGACTTACGAACATTTCCGACTTAAGAACAAACCGGCAGTCCCTAACCCATTCGTAACTTGGGGACTGCCTGTATGTGGATTGATATCAGCTCTCTAAGACCCCTTTCACATTGAAGGCATTTTTCAGGCGATACAGCGCTAAAAATAGCGCCTGTAAAGCGCCGGAAAAATCGTCTCCCATGCCTCAGGCTTTCATACTGGGGCGCTGCGCTGGCAGGATATTAAAAAAAGTCCTGCAAGCAGCATCTTTGGGGTGGTGGAGGAGTGATGCCCATTGAAATGAGTGGGCGCCTGCAAAGCACTTCGGCCGCGGCGCTTTTCGGGTGCATTTAACCCTTTCTTCGGCCGCTAGCGGGGGGTTAAAAATGCCCTGCTAGCTGCCGAATAGTGCCGCTAAAGGGGCTTGGCCCCTTAGTTCCAGTGAAGGGAAATCTTAAGGCGTCAGCATACAAGACATTTTGGATAGTTTTATGCTCCTAGCTTTGTGGGACCCCTTCCTGTTCCAAAATAACCGCACACCAGTGCACAAAGCAAGGTCCATAAAGACATGGATGAGCGAGTTTGGGGTGGAGGAACTTTACTTGCCTGCACAGAGTCCTGACCTCAACCCAAAAGAACACCTTTGGGATGAATTCGAGAGGAGACTGTGAGCCAGGCCTTCTTGACCACATCAGTGCCTGACCTCACAAATGCGCTTCTGGAAGAATGGGCAAACATTCCCATAGACACACTCCTAAACCTTGTGGACGGCCTTCCCAGAAGAGTTGAAGCTGTTATAACAGCAAAGTAGAACTGCACGATTCTGGATAAAATGGGAATCACAATTTTTTTTGCTTAGAATAAATATCAAGATTCTCGGCGTAACATCATCTTTCACATTATACATAAAAAATTGGGCTAACTTTGCTGTTTTTTTTGTTTTTTTTTAATTCATTCAAGTCTATTTTTTCCCCAAAAAATTGCTTTTGAAAGACCGCTGCGCAAATACAGTGTGACATAAAATATTGCAACGACTGTCATTTTATTCTCTAGGGTCTCTGCTAAAAAAATATATATAATGTTTGGTGGTTCTAAGTAATTTTCTAGTAAAAAATACAGATTTTAACTTGTAAGCATCAAGAGTCCGAAAAAAGGCTTATGCCTCGTACACACGATCGGACTTTCCGCCAACAAAACCGTGGAATTTTGTATGAAGGGCGTTGGCTCAAACTTGTCTTGTATACACACGGCACACAAATGTTGGCCAACAATTACAACGTAGTGAAGTACTACGTGGTTTTTCAGGTCTTTTGCACCACTTTGGGCTCCTTCTGCTAATTTTGTGTTAGTAGAAGTTTGGTGAGTATTTGTGCTTTTCAGTTCGTTTCTGAACGGCCATTCATTGGAATCGGAGGAGATAACGTGTTATTTATTATTGGCCTTGGAGTTATTGCTTTGACATTATTTTTTGGTTGAATAATGATTTGATTTGTTATATTTTCTATATTTTTGGATGCATAGAATGCACTTTTTTGGTTAAGTTCTATTGGCAGATAGCAATTGTGGAGAATAATACTTGGCTATGTGTTTTACTTCAAATGACATTTTGAGAATAGGCAGTTACATTTTAAAAAATACAATGTAAAAGGGACACCAACATAGTTGTATCTTTGTTCTTAAAAACTACGGGATAATGGTGTTGTGGTAACTTGCACAAATAAGAAAAAACAAAAAACAAAAAAAACATAAATTCATTCACTAGATCACTAGAAAAAAAAGCCTTTGAAAATTCGTTTGCAATAACTCCATCAGTATCACCAGCAAAGCAGCTTCATTATTATCCCATTAAAGAAGAAGAGAATTGTGCGCTGCATTTGGAGATTTCATAATTTGCCGCGTCACGAATGTTAATTCTCCATTACGAACGCTAGTTTACAAGACCGACCGCTTCTGCTTCCGAGCACGCGCGTTTGTACTTTAGACTTTTGTCCGACAGACTTGTGTACACACGATCGGAAAATCCGACAACACACATTTGAAATTTGAGAACCTGCTATCCAACATTTGTTGGCGGAAAGTCCGACAACAATTGTCCGATGGAGCGTACAGACAGTCGGATTGTCCACCAACAAGCTCACATCCAACATTTCCCGACGGAAAGTCCGATCGTGTGTACGGAGCTTTAGTCTTTAAGTGGTTAAACTACTCTCATTTGCAGACCGAAGTTCATCAATTTGATCTAAAAGAATCAAATGATATAATGTTTCGTTTTATCTCAGTGCTGAGCAACGTTCTGATAAAAAAAAAAAAAAAAAGCAGTCAGCAAAGTCTGACAGCTCTGAGCAGAGAACGGCTCTGCACTTATTACATGAAGCGTGGAAATGACGGATTAGAATCAAGAGGGGGGGGTTGAATCGAGATTGTGATTTTTTAACGATTAATCATGCAGCTCTACTGCAAAAGGATGGGCCAACTCAATACTGAACTATGTGCATGTGAAGGCAGGCGTCCCAATACTTTTGGTAATATAGTGTCACGTTGATGGAGGAATCTGCGCTGCCAGCTATTGTATTAAAGCAGGCTGCAAGAATATACGAACAGTGACTGCATCCGACAACTTTTCTACCCAGCAACTTAAATTTTTCAAATGAGTTTTGTGAAACCAGGTGGTTCCAGCAGGGTAATGCGCTATTTTCTTAGATTGCGCAGATTGTTATTTCACATTTCTCATTCCCGGTGATAAACGACATCTATAGACATACTGACGGAGAGCAGTTGACATGAGCAGAGGATATCCGACAACAATAACTTTTCAAAAGTATACGGTCGCAGCAAAAAAATATGCAATTAGGGAAGCCATCAAAGTCATAATCGTCAGTTTAAGAGGTTTAGAAAGGAAGGACGAGAGGGGAAGTAGGATAAAGAATAGAACAGCAAGAAGAACAGTGGAAAACGGGAAGGGGCTGGGGGGAGACCAGTGCCTCCATGGAGGGGTCCACTACCTGGGTCTAGAAGGTTTCAACAGGGGATAGGCCCCAGGTGTGGGAATATGTTACATAGAGACAATTCAGAGGATCCACAAGGGGTTGTCAATTTCCAGGAAGGTCAGTTTACACACCTCCGACTAGAAAGGCTGTAGTAAGGGACAGTCCCAGAAGATGAGAGATAGTGTGCCCAGACTATATTGGCATGGCCAGCAGATGCTAGGGACCTGAGCAATCTGATTATGGACAGGTACAGGTGTGAGAAGTTTATAGCCCTGTTCCTGGAATCTCTTAGACATGGATGCTCTATGGGACAATGAAATGGCCTACATATTTAGGTTCTGGAGAGGAAAAGTCAAAGCTCAGATTCCCATTTTCAAATGTAGGGGGGGGATATTATCATAAGATAGGGCAATAAGCAACTTATATAGCAGATGGAGAACATGAGGGACATTTATCATGTTGGCATAACGATTCAAAGGGGGTAATACGCCTAGCAAATTGTTGTGGTCAGGGTAGAGAGCTAAGAAAGTGCCCTACTTGAAATGCAGCTAGGGGGTACAAAGGAGGAAGAGAGCAGGGTCTGAATTTCTGCATAGTTGGGCCAGGATTGGTTCACCAAGAAGTTTTAATCTTGCCAGCATCCACGAGGCATCATAGATGTTTGTTATCCAGGCCAGTGGGGATCTCAGGGTGACCCAATACTGGGAGTATCGGTAATGGTGAAGGGGGCAGGGGAGAAGGTCTTGTGTGCAACCTAGAGTGTGGCTACAATGGTTGGGTGACATTTGAGGGCATACTATGCAGTGGGGAGAAGCCATGGGAGGGTAGAAAGGGATAAAGAGGCGCAATCTTGTTCTTTAGGGTACCCAATTTATGTGTCAGTTAGGTGCACCATGCAGCTATCCAGGTATCCACGTTAAGTGTAGGGCTTTGTAGTATTTATCAATACCTCCATTAGATTTGTGGAGGGTCAAAAGAGAGAAGTTTAAAGACTAGTACACACCACTACAGCTCAGGTCTGAGTCGCTGCCGGACCGGCTTCCGTCAGATCGGCTGCCATACACACAGGCCGTTTGTCTGCTGGTTTCTATTGAACGGCCGATATTCACCTGTGTGTACTAAGCCTAAAGTGGTTGTAAATGCTTTTTGTTGACATTTACCTATAAGTAAGCCTAGAATAAGGCTTACCTATAGGTAGTGGAAATATCTCCTAAACGTGCACCGTTTAGGAGACATTTCACTTGTAGTGCACCAGTGTCGTCATTGGCGCATAAGCTGTGAAGAAACGGACCACCGCGCCGTTTCTTCCCCCTGCATGTGCCGTGACTGACGGCTCCCGCACGCATGCGCGGGAGTGATGTGACGTGACTCCGTCCAGTCACAGAGCCGGAGTCCGTGGCCCCGGAAGGAAGAGGGGCGAAGATGGATGCGGCCTGCTAAGGGGACAGCGCGGGCTTCGTTTGCAGGCAAGTGTCGTATAATGGGCTAGTATGCGATGCATACTAGCCCATTATGCTTTTTATTTGCAGGCCTTGCGGGGAGCAAAAGAGGAAGTAAAACCCATCAAGGTTTACTTCCTCTTTAACTGAGAGCACCGTTTATCCCAAGTGCAAGATTGCATCAAAGCAAAAGAGATGAGTAAAGTGGGCTCGGGGATGTGTATAGGAAGTGTCTGTCATTTTGGATGCTTGGCACCTCCCAAAATGTGAGTGAGTGATTGCCAATTGTGTAGGTCATTTCTGATTTTCCCTAATAAAGGATGAAAGTTAGCACCATATAAATCAGAGAGGTCAGGTTTTATTTTGACGAAGCAAGAGCCTGCAGACTGAACCGAAAAAAAAAAAAAAATTTATACCTGTATGGCCAGCTGAGTGGTGATCCAATTAGTGAAATGCTGCTCCCACATTGTCCAATCACATGCTGGGGAGTGTCTTAGACCAGGCTGTATTGCTCAACTGCAGTGTATCCTGCAGAGAGGTCTAAAAGTGAACGTGTGCTTTGCTCATGCAGGTCAAAGCAACAGGTTCACTATCTTATCCCACCCCAACAGCTTATACTTCCCTTTCTTTCATTCCCACCCTGTTTCGTTCAGCTGAAGTAGGCTGTGTTGGCTAGGAGTTGCCCAAGTTGCAATTTACACGGTGTCACAGTGCTGATTAGTTGCTCTGCTTTTTGCACATTCTTTCTAAATGAGCCATAAAGACTTTTGTAAACCATAATATGCGATTTATAGTTAACATGAAAATCGTGGGTAGACTCCATCACCATGCTTCATAATACGATCATAGCCTCCAGTGATATCTTAGACACAAGGTATGGCTCATGGGTATCACACACCATTGTTATTGTTTATTAAAAGCCGTTTTTCCACTGTGACAAGACCAGGCAAGACCTGTAATCAACGTGTTTACCCAAGATTAATCCTTGTGGAGGCCATACTAGAAGGAGAGTCGTGGTTGTCTACGCAATGCAAGCCTTCTGTTATCTTGAAACCACAAGTATCATTAGCCTCTGCCTGACTACAAGCCGACAAACATCACACATTTTCTAACCAAATTACCAAGTGTATCTTTCCAGAAAGATTCCATGAAGGCAACACCCTAGAGGTTGCTATTGACAATACATAATCTCTATGCAGGGCTGGTGCAAGGATTTTTGAAACCCTAGACGAAACCTCATTTTGCAGCCCCCCTTGGCTCCACCCCCTTTGCCCTGCACATGTATACTTTTTTAATGAAGCGCTCATCAAATGCAGGGTCACCAGCGCCCATCAAATGCAGCATCACCAGCACCCATCAAATGCAGCCTCACCAGCGCCCATCAAATGCAGCCTCACCAGCGCCCATCAAATGCAGCCTCACCAGCGCCCATCAAATGCAGCCTCACCAGCGCCCATCAAACGCAGTCTCACCAGCGTCCATCAATGGCAGTCTCACCAGCGTCCATCAATGGCAGTCTCACCAGCGTCCATCAATGGCAGTCTCACCAGCGTCCATCAATGGCAGTCTCACCAGCGTCCATCAATGGCAGTCTCACCAGCGTCCATCAATGGCAGTCTCACCAGCGTCCATCAATGGCAGTCTCACCAGCGTCCATCAATGGCAGTCTCACCAGCGTCCATCAATGGCAGTCTCACCAGCGTCCATCAATGGCAGTCTCACCAGCGTCCATCAATGGCAGTCTCACCAGCGTCCATCAATGGCAGTCTCACCAGCGTCCATCAATGGCAGTCTCACCAGCATCCATCAATGGCAGTCTCACCAGCGTCCATCAATGGCAGTCTCACCAGCGTCCATCAATGGCAGTCTCACCAGCGCCCATCAAATGCAGTCTCACCAGCGCCCATCAAATGCAGTCTCACCAGCGCCCATCAATGCAGCCTCACCAGCGCCCATCAATGCAGCCTCACCAGCGCCCATCAATGCAGCCTCACCAGCGCCCATCAATGCAGCCTCACCAGCGCCCATCAAATGCAGCCTCACCAGCGCCCATCAAATGCAGCATCACCAGTGCCCATCAAATGCAGCCTCACCAGTGCCCATCAAATGCAGCCTCACCAGCGCCCATCAAATGCAGCATCACCAGCGTTCATCAATGCAGCCTCACCAGCCACCATCAAATGCAACCTCACCAGCGTCCATCAAATGCAGCCTCACCAGCGCCCATCAAAACGCAGCCTCACCAGCGCCCATCAAACGCAGCCTCACCAGTGCCCATCAAATGCAGCCTCACCAGCGCCCATCAAATGCAGCCTCACCAGCGCCCATCAATGCAGCCTCACCAGCGCCCATGAAAAGCAGCCTACCAGTGCCTATCAATTAATGTTTGCTTGCTTCCATTCATTCGAGAGTCGAGACACAGACACAGTCCTCCGCCACCACTGCGCTTCTGACACTATGTGCGAATGGAGCGAAGGCTGCTTGCTGATGCTGAGACTTAGTTGCTTGCTGCAGCGAGAAGAGAGTAGGAACACCAGTGGCCGGGCGCCCTAGGCAGCAGTGTGCCCTAGGCAGCTGCCTAGTGGTAGCACCAGCCCCATCTCTATGCCTCTGGATTGTATTCTCCTAATTTTCAATATGCTTGTTCAATATGACTGAAGTGGCACTCCATGGGGTTGATTTACTAAAACTGGAATATGCAAAATCTAATGCAGCTCTGCATAGAACCAATCAGCTTCCAGGTTTTTCCTTTTCAAAGCTTAAAGTGGAGCTCCATCCTAAAGGGGAAGCTCTTCTCGTCTGCCTCCTCTCCCCCTCCGCTGCCACAGCGGGTAGTTTGTTTTGACAGGTACCCGTGCCGACTTCTGGCTTAGTTCACCACGGCGAAGTGAGTCAGAAGTTTGGTCGCCTCCCCTCCTCCGGTTCACTGCCAGTTTGCCTTAGCCAAGATGGCCAGGGCAAGAATCGGCTCGGGTGTGGACACCGCTTTATTTTTTGGAGGGGTGGTGGTACACCTCTTTAAATGAACAAGCTGAAGTTAGTAGCTGATTGTCTATCATGCACAGCTGCACCAGATTTTGCAATCTCCAGTTTTAGTAAATCAACCCCTGTTTCTTTACTTCATTCACAGGAGGGGTAGGGCATCCTACCCATAAAGTGCAATAAAGTGCATCTTCCTCCAACCCCATGGAGACACACAGAATAAGTCGCACTATGGTGAATTCAACAGCTTTTATGAATATAATGGCTTTATTGGAAAATGTCGTCACCTTGTAAGTTACATCTGCAAAGTCAAATTCATTTTGTACTTTGAAATCTCAATAAAAAACACTGAAACAGAAATAAATGGTTTGGCAAACAGGATCTCTATAAGCATATAGCTATTTTGATGTGCAAAACACAGCCAGAACAGATTCTGCATACTGTGTAATTTATAATTGTAAAGCTCAAAAGTAGGAAACTCCTTTGACAAATAAGATCAGGGTTCTCGTTTTTCTTCTATTTATATGTATGTATTTACACCCAACCAGGACAGGGTTGGTTTCTGAAGTGAATACATCCTATATCTCTTCCCGCAAATTCTAACCACTCCTAAGCTATACTTCCCTGTAGTAACTCTTCTAATTGTCTCCTTAAACCTTCTCAGTAGTTTAAAGTTTCCCACCCAACAATATCCACAGTTAACCCATAGACTGCTTCTAGTTTCCTGTGACTTGTTATAAAGCTGAATGCTTGAGTCAATTAGCAAGTAAATAGTTATCTATAAGGGATATAACTTATTTTAGTTATTGATTGGGACAATGGAGCAATTAGGGTAATGGGTCATCAGCACATATGTTCACTTCACTTGGAGAAGGTCTACCATGTGCAAGCTCCACACCACTCCAGTCAAAACTTACAACAGGACAAAAGGACCTACACTAGGCCAATCTCCTTGGTCTTCCAAAGCCAAAAGGTACCCTGCTGATGGTTGAAGAGAATGGTGCTATGGGGAAAGTAAGTAAATGCAAGTGAGTGCAGAATATTAAAGAGGTCCTTCTGTTGCTAGATTTTTCAAATGAAGGTGTCACACTCTTGAAGAAGTGCTTCACAATTATTTATATGATTTGCAAAAAGAAAATAATCCACTGAGGGTAAAGACAACATCCTCTGGAAGTTAGATGGATATGGGTATTCATGCTACACTATATTACCAAAAGTATTGGGGCGTCTGCCTTTACATGCACATGAACTTTAATGGCATCCGAGTCTTAGTCCGTAGGGTTCAATATCGAGTTGGCCCCCTTTGCAGTTTTAACAGCTTCAACTCATCTGGGAAGACTGTCCACAAGGTTTAGGAGTGTGTTTATGGAAATGTATGACCATTCTTCCAGAAGTGCATTTGTTAGGTCAGGCACTGATGTGGACAATAAGGCCTGGCTCGCTGTCTCCGCTCTAATTCATCCCAAAGGTGTTCTATCAGGTTGAGTATAAGGCTTTCTCCTTTCCCCTGGACAAAACAAGCACTTAACCCTCCCACTGCAAGGGAAAAAAAACTTATTTTTTTTCCCAGAGTTGGGCTTTAATGTTTCCAGTCTACACTGCATTGCCCTGTGCTAGCAAAGCTGAGTAACATCCATATCTTGAATCACAAGGTTCTTCACAGAGAAGAATTCAGAGAAGGGGGAAGAGTTATCTCTGACCAGGTCAGTTACACCGCATAGTTCATTGAATTTAACTTTGGTGCCTACTGAACATCACTTTAGAAATCCCCCACAGAAAAGTGGAGGCAACACCAGGGGAATAGCATTTGTTAGTAAAAAATGTGACAGTGAATCTATTTCTGTGACTTCATATGGGCTTTAGGCTCCATTCACACTTGTAGGACCCCAAAGTTGCGCAGACTTTGGAGTGCAACTTTGACGAACGTTTGGATGGGTGCAGCTTTGATACGACTTTGGCTTTGACCAGTAATAATGGACAGCTATTGTATTATTGAAGTCTATGGCCCTCAAGTTGCATGAAAGTCAGACCAAAGTTTTATCAGCCCTGTTAGAGGGCTTTGGTGAGATATCCTGACATCTCTCCTTTGAGACAGAGAAAGGGACTGAGGACACAGATTCCCCAGTCCCTTTGTCAGCATTGAATATGAATGAACAGGAGACAGAGGCTCCTCTTCATTCATAGACTGAAGCATCAGACTGTCCGTATGAATGGACAGTCTGTGATCACTGACTCTGTGGATTCGGAAAAGGAAGGAGCCGGTAAATGACAGATTTACCAGCTCCTTCCTCGGCTCTCCATCCTGACAAATCCGGGACAGGGGGGGTACGGAGGAGGACCCGGAGAGTGTGAGGACCATACAGGGGAGCCAGAGAGCAAGGTCCATACAGGGAAGTTGGAGGGGGAACCGGAGAGAGCGAGGACCATACGGGGGAGCTGGACCCGGAGAGAGCGAGGACCAAATGGGGAGACGGAGAGAGCGAGGAGCACATGGGGGAGCAGGAGGGGGACCTGGAGAGCCAGAGGAGGAGAACACAGGGGATGATCGTTGCGGTGGTGGGAGGGAGGTACAAGCACCTGTGTGGCTTTCAAGAAAGCATTTGACAGCCGTGGAAGGGAGAGGAGGAGAAGCGGCTGTCAGATGCTTTATTGAAAGCCACACGGGGAGATTGGTGCTTGTACCTCCCCCCACGCTACGCTGAGAAAGCCTGGCCTGATACAAGAGGTATCGGATCAAGCATCGGAGCATTTGCTTGAGTACCGATACTCGTGCAAATGCTTGGTATCGGTGCAACCCTACTATAAATACACTTCCTTATGAAGAGGGTTCAGGCTCAGTCCCACGGCCAAAGCCTGTAGGCATTTTGTTTTGCCCTTCTTGGATGACATGTAATAGGCCCAAAACTTGTCTGATTCATCATAATACTGATCCCCACGCAAGAACAGCCTAAAGCAACTCTCTGTAATAGGCAGCATCTGCTTGGCTGATCTAGTAAGCCATTGTTTTAGTCGTCTGGACCTGAACAGGTTTAAATAATAAATAACAAGCACACATTCTCCTTTTCTTTATACATGTGTAAAATCTATTTATGTCAATCCACGTGCACAGCTCCACCCGGCCCCTCTGATCCAGCAATGTGTTTTGAGTTAGGAGGACATTTTTGTGGTGTAGTTGGCTTATTCCACAGGGAAAAAACATAAGAGACTTGAAATCCTGCACAGAGGTTTGGCAGTGAGATTTTAACTCCTTCACAGGAGAAATTTTAGGGTTAATTCTCCAGAGCAGGTTAACGTAACGTTGCTACCACAGAAATATGGTCTAGCAGTACGAGAAATCACATGTTCTTACAGTTTAAAAATGAAAAATTAGGACACTGTTGTGTACCACCTGAGATCATCCAAACTCCATCCCAGTCATGCTTGTATTTCAGCCAAATCATACCCATTTCCCTGAAGTCTGGGACTTCAGAGGTCTCAAAGCCAAGGCTGTACTGCCAAACTAGAGTTGGGAGGTATTCCAGTATCATTCCAGCCAACAAGCCTGTCTAGGCAAATACTGAATACTTAATACTTAAGTGAAATAAGTCACGTTATGATCAATCAACCCCATGCTTCATCAATGCAATTACTTTCTAATGAGTTAACGGGCAGCATTGTCAAGAACCTTTAGAAGGTCCACAATATTGCCACCTATTCGAGTGTAGGTGTCTAGTGTGCTTTAAACTGCCTCTAGGGATGAACTTGTTCTGCTCTGGGAAACAGTTCACAGAGGATGTGGAACGGAAGGGCTACTTCTGGAAACCGCATGAGGGGAACATTTCCATAAACAAAGCAAAGACACTGGTTTTTAGTTACTGTTGAGCCATGTGACACCATTCACTGTGGCACGATTTTCAAGAACATCCTGTACCCATTTCTTCACAGTTCGTAAAGGAGAAGCATATCCTTTATTGTACTGTTCAAAAGCTGCCTTGCTCTACAGCAATTTTCTAAATATAATTCATTTTAATAAATTATTTTAAAAAGCAGGTTAGGCAACTGAATGCAAAGCAGAAAAAAAAAAACCCCACAACATACATATCCTACTTTGGAGTGCTCTAGTCAACATTTTGAGGTTCCTTTAAACACCTGAAACCTAAATGTGGATAAAATTATATTAAAACTGCTTGGCCTGCCCAGGGCGAATGTTTCTGAGCACTGGTGTTCTCAGTGAACCATAGGAGCCTAGGTCATGCACCAGGAAACGTCACCATTACTATCTATGCCTCCAGATTGGGATAGACATCCAGGAAGATTCGCTATGATATCCCTGACAAACTCAACAAATTTACCAATGGCAAAAGATCACTGGGAACATCACCCTGAAACACCATCCCAGTTCTCGACAGTTTAAACTCTATCTTACCCATATTATATTTAGAATATCAATGCAAAAAGGAATCAAAGAAATCTAAATTTCAAAGAAATCTAGATAGCACATTTAGAGTTGCATCCTACAAAATTTTTACTGCAACTAATGCCGCGTACACACGAGCGGACTTTACGGCAGACTTTGCCCGGCGGACTTTTCGACGGACTTTACGACAGACTTTCTGAATGAACGGACTTGCCTACACACAATCCACCAAAGTCCGTCGAATTCGTACGTGATGACGTACGACCGGACTAAAACAAGGAAGTTCATAGCCAGTAGCCAATAGTTGCCCTAACGTGGCTTTTTGTCCGTCGAACTAGCATACAGACAAGCGGACTTTTCGACCGGACTCGATAAGACGGATTGATTTAAAACATGTTTCAAATCTAAGTCCGTCCAACTTTTGAGAAAACAAAGTCCGCTGGAGCCCACACACGATCGAATTGTCTGACGAAATCCAGTCCGCCGGGCAAAGTCTGCCGTAAAGTCCGCTCGTGTGTACGCGGCATTAGGTGCAGTTATGTTATAGGTTGCCCTAGCCCCTGCTTTCAACACCTCTATTATCCATCCGTCTCCTTGCTCCACAAGTGCAAGTGATCCACAGAATTAGGAGAATGCAGAGCTCATGCACTTGCCCAGGTTCTACCCAAGTTCTAATACTTTGAAAATTTCAGGAGACTAGGTAAGTAGGTGTCACCAGGACACAAAGACACATTTAACAAAGAAAAAAAAAAAAAAAAAAAACTGGCAGGGGGTTCTAAAACTTTTCCAATCTAATAAATAAATGCCTTTTAGTTGCAATTTGAGAGCTTTCCCATCACATGAAAATAGATAAAGCTTGAAATAAATCTTACATATGATCCATGCCTTCCCCAGGCACTAAAAAAACTAAAACTAAAAGAAATAATTCTCAGTGGAGTTTCATGTTAATGAATAACATTAAAAGCACAAAAGACAAACAAAATGTCATATTACATGCAATAATGGTGGGTGGAACGCTTGTATAAACAGCTTGCAAAGGTAAAGCAAAAGTGACAGAAGGCAGAATCTAGCCTCCCTAGAAAAATAATTGGAAATGCAGAGTGTGAAAGTCTCCTAAAAAATACAAACAATCACAATGTGGAGAACATGGACAAACTCAAAAACAGGAACACATACAAAAATAATATTTTACAGGTAAACTGCCTCCATTACAACTGTCTGAAAATATGATCTTTTTCTGTCGTGCCTCTTTAACCGTGGCGATTCTGTTTCACCAACTCCACAAACTGGCAGCATGATGTAGAGACGGGTGCACTTGAAGTTTATTTACAGGAGATTTCAGGGAACTTGCTGTAATCTAAACCTCAAGAGACCAATTTCATTGCGCAATGCCAATTTATCTCAAGTTTTATCTCCTAAAATTCCATTGTAATGAGTCTATGGTGAAATCTGGAAATAGAATCATGAAAATGAACTGGAAAATGAACAATCTATGTGTGCTGCTCAGCTTCTCGGACAGGAGTGGACATGAGGCCGGCAGGAAGTTGCTTTCCAGCCACAGCTGTGGATGTTTGGTGTAAACTTGTACCATGGTGTTATAGAGACGGTATATACAGATGGATAATGTATATTCAACCCTGGCGATGACAGAGAATGAATTGTACTAAAAGGTTTACATTTATTTTAAAAGTATGTTACAGTCAATACTGCAAAAGAAAGTCTACGAGACAAATAAATTTAAATTGACTCAAATGTAAGCTTTACTATATATGTATCTTAGTGGATTGAACGTAGGATAATAAGCGCCGCGGGCAGAGTAAGCCAGTATTAACTACTATTAAATGGGAATTAAACTCTAATTTTTATTTTACAAAGGATTTATTGTTTTTTTTTTTTTTTTTTTTTTTTTAGGTAACATGCAGCGAGCAGTTTTATGAGGCATAGGATACAAGTAACACAAGAGATTGTGAGATACATGGGGGAGAGGAAGCTCACGTTATATAAAAACCAAGGGGCATATAAAGCCTTGTAGCTTCAGGGTTTACAAAGGATTTTGTAGAAGCATAATTGAAAAGCGTAAAGACCAATGAGGATTTCTCATTGACTAGGCTGGCCAGTGGTGTAAAGGGGGTAAATGGCGCTTCTTAGGTAGGTGTAGCAGTGAAGTAAAGAAAACAAGACAAGGGCGGAGGCGGGTGGGGAAAGGAAACATACGGGAGGATGAAGGGGAGACATACATGACAATACCACGAAAAGAGATGCCGAGAGGCCCTGACTGGCAACAGTACCGCCCTGCCACTGCGTGGTCTATTACAGCGAGAGTAAGGAGCAATCTAGGTGTAGATGGTCATTGTAGTCCAGCCATAGGTTCTAAACCTTCAAATAGTAAGCATCCAATGATGTCCCCTGGATAACCGCTCTTGTGTCGTCACAAGGGGTGGGTTCTCCAGGTGACGTCATCGGATGGCCACGCCCCATGGCTATATAAGAAAAGGCAGACAGCGTTAGATCGTTTTTAGCAGGTTAGCGGCGGCAGGGAAGAAGACTGCACAAGGAGAAAACAGCTCAAGGAAAAGATAGCACCAGGGGGAGAAGACTGCACCGGAGGAAGGAGACATCGGTACTGGAGAAAGAAGACACATTGGAGCTATGACGGGGATAGTTTTCATTTTTAATAAAGGACTTGTTAAAACCTGCCTCTTGTTTTTTTTTTGGTCACTGCTTTTTGGGGTGAATGGGTACAATGTACCCCATACTTATTCACATGGGGGGGTGGGGATCCGGGGGCCTTTGTCCCCCTATGTTGAGGGCATGGTCCTGGTATGGTTCAGGAGGAGGGGGGGGGGGGGGGCGCTCGCTCATCCACTCCCTTTCCTGGCCTGTCGGGCTGCATGCTCGGATAAGGGTCTCGTGGGAATTTGGGGGATTTTGGGGGGCCCCACGCCATTTGTTTTTAATTTTGGCGTGGGAGGGGTCCCCTCCAAATCCATACTAGACCCAAAGGGCCTGGTATGGACCTGGGTGGAGACCCCACGCCATTTTTTTTTTCATTCAGCTGTCAGCGGGGAACCACGCAGACAGCTGATGACTCCTTGACACTCCTTAGCAACCAGCTATATACAGTGTTTAAACAGAAAAATAAAAACCACAAAACACATCAAAAATCGCATCACAAACATTACGTTTGTGGTGCGATTCTATTGAAGTCTATTACAAGCAAAATGTGTGAAAAAGTTCCTAACCCTTTCCAAAAATGCACCAGCTGCAAAACGCATAGATGCGAATGTGTACCATAGGAAACCATGTTAAAATGGACTGTAGTGCGTTTCTGCAAACTGCAAAACGCACTAAAAAACACATAAAGCGGTTTGGGCACCTTTACGATTTTGGTCTGGCTCTCCTTCATACTCTGAGTGAAATCCTGGGTACCCATTGGAGGGTAGCCCTGTTTTGTATGTGAGCCACCTAACCAGAGGCTGTGAGGTGTTTTTTTTTTTCACCTCTTGGACATGTCCCTTTGGGACACTCGAATTAAAGCTGTGAAGTGCACAAACATGGAGACTACCTGACTAGGGTTTTGCATTTCTATCCAGTTGTTGCCGCATGGAACCCGACGTTGATTCCTTAGCAACCAGGTCATCTGTGTACCCAGTTTTCTTTCTCGTCTTTAATGCAGGAAGTATTTTGCTAAACTACTATAGATTCCTTCCCGTCTCTCTCATGATAGCGCTCACTGTTTTTATTTCACTGCCTTCAGCCAGTCATTTCTGGGACATCTGACGTTCTTGTAATTTGCTCTGGAGAAAGGATGGTTATCCCGACACACCCATCCTGAAGCTCAGTATCCCTTCTCTATTTTGGGACTCAGCTAATTGCAGGCTAAGTGTGCGGTCACAATGCCAGTGTGCCATAAACAACGAGTGCCCAGAAGGGAGAAGTCTGGGGTGGTGCTGACTTTGAAGTGGGAAATACCATCCAAAACAACTATCACTTCAAGATGTACTTCACATCATTAGATGACAAGGCCCAGAGAAGACCAAAAACACAAATTATCCCTGTGAGCCTAGGATCTTAATTTTCAGTTGCAAAAGCCAACATTAAAATATTTTGTAACACATTATATATAGAAATCACATATTACCATATATACTCAAGTATAGGTCGATCCGAGTATAAGTGGAGGCCCTAATTTACCACAAAAAAAAATGGGAAAAACTTATTGACCCGAGTATAAGACGAGGGTGAGAAATGCAGCAGCTACTGTAAGTGGAAAAAGAGGGTCAACAATGCCCATCTGCAGCTGTATACCTCCCTGTGTCCTGTGTATATGTGCATGTGTCCTGTGTATATGTGCATGTGTCCTGTGTATATGTGCATGTGTCCTGTGCCTGTGTCCTGTGGATGTATCTCTGTGCATGTGTCCCTGTGCATGTGTTCGTGTGCATGTGTTCCTGTGTATGTGTGCATGTGTCCTGTGTATGTGTGCATCCTACCTGTGTCCTGTGCATGCCTCCGTGTGCCGCTCTGCACCGATCAGCGTGTCATAATACAATTCGGCCATTCTACTGTTCAAAAGCCGCGCCTCCCTTTGTCCGTGATAGGCAGAACACTCCATTTCCCAGCAGTCAGCGGTCAGCCTATCACGGACATTCTCTCATCCTCATACCACGGACGAGGATGAGAGAATGTCCGTGATAGGCTGTACACTAACTGCTGGGAAATGGAGTGTTCTGCCTATCACAGACGAGGAGGCGGCGCGGCTTTTGAACAGTGAATGGCCGCCAAAAATGGTAATAGCACACGCTGGCTGCCGTCTGCCTGCATGACACGCTGATCATGTAGGCAGACGGCGGTGACTCGAGTATAAGTCGAGGGGGGCACTTTCAGCCCCAAAAAAAGGGCTGAAAATCTCGACTTATACTCGAGGATATACGGTATATTAGAGTTTAGAAAGATCTTTCATGACTATGTAAAAAGAAAAAACACAACCTTCAGTCATAAAGAACCATATGAAAGATGAGTTATATACTGATGTCTGCTAATAATTTTAGATGTAATATTTTATAGAAAATACAATAACTGCCAGGCCACAACATGCATGTGGATAAAGTGTATGACTCCTATGGTCAGGAGTAGGGATCCTAGACTGAACCCACCTAAGTGAGCCCACTAGGAAGCCGTTACCTGTACTAACCTTTTCGTCTGTGGTCGAGGCATTCCCTGCCCCATAGTCACATGTATACAAGGGGCATGTAGACATGCGGCTGCAGACCAGGGAATGCCTCGGGTGCTTACGATTGGGCGAGTACAGTGACAGTTTCCCTGCGGGTTCACCCTAGGATTAGAACACACCTGAGCTCATCCCTATTTAGGAAGTAAGGACATCACTGAATCTCAATCCAAATCTCATGGGATTAGCAGTCAGAGGCAGAGTTGCCTTACATTTTTCACTGCATATAAACAGCGATGAGGCTGTAGACCAGTGATGGCGAACCTTGGCACCCCAGGTGTTTTGGAACTACTGTAGTTCCAAAACATCTGGGGTGCCAAGGTTCACCATCACTGCTGTAGACAATGGAGTATCTATGCACCCTCATATTCCAGTAATTGCACAATTTTATTCGGGAGGAACTTAGGATAAAACATACTTTTTCAGGTTATTGCATAAGCAAAATTAACTCTTCTAGATGCTTCCTATAACATAGCCAAGCTTCAATTTGAGTTTAGTTCCACTAATGCTGGAATCTCATGCACATTGACTAAACACCCAGTGTATACAAGGCCATAGACAAATTGTATTTTTATAACCTTGTGGCAACAGTTTGGGGAAGCTCCTTTTGCAGTCTGATGTGGAGGAACTCCAGTGGCCTGAATAGAGCCCTAGCATCAACTCTACTTAACAACTTTGGGATAAATTGGAATGCAACTGCAAGTCATGTCTTCTCATCCAACATCAGTACCTGATCTCACAAGTGCTCTTTTGGCTGAATGATTGGTCTGCATGAACAGTTACAGTGGGGAAAATAATTATTTGATCCCCTGCAGATTTTGTAAGTTTGCTCACTTACAAAGAAATGAAGGGTCTATCATTTTTATCATAAGTGTATTTTAAATGATAAAGACAGAATATCAATCAAAAATCCAGACAAAACACAATACAAATGTTATAAATCAAGTTACAGTTCAGTGAGTATAATAAGTATTTGACTCCCAAGCAAGTACTGACTTAGTACTTGGTGGAGAAACCCTTGTTGGCAAGCACATAGGTAAGAAGTTTCTTGTAGTTGGTTACCAGGTTTACACAAATCTCACGAAGGATTTTGGCACACTCTTTAGAGATCTTTTCTAAACCCTTAAAGTGATTGTGAAGGTTTTATTTTATTTTTTTAATAACAAACATGTTATACTTACCTGCTCTGTGCAAGTTTCTTGCACAGAGCAGGCCCAATCCTCTAATTCTGGGGTTCCCTGGCGGCACTCCTGGCCCCTCCTCTTCATCAGGGGCCCCCATGGAGAGCCACTTTCCAGGGGGCACCCATGCGGGCACGCTCCAGAGTCTTGCTGCTGCGTCCACTGACACAGACAGCAGGACTCATCCCCGCCCCCATGTCACTGGATTTGATTGACAGCTCCTGCTGCTATCAATCTATCCAATGAGGGTGGAGACAGTGGCTGGAGTCGCTGGGCTTGGGAACGGCGCTGGAACGGATCGGCTCAGGTAAGAAAAAGGGGGGGGGGGGGGGCTCTGGGGGCAGCTGCAGCACAGAAGGTTTTTCACCTCAATGCATAGAATGTATTGAGGTGAAAAACCTCAATGATTGGCTCCCCCGCTGGCCAATCGGTGCACGTGGTAGCCACAGAACCTTGTGCACGAACCGACGTACACCTACAGCGATTGGCGCAGATGAGCCAACCTGCCGCAGTATAAAACTGCGGCGGCTGGTCGGTAAGAGGTTAAATTGACAGGACTAATCTGTGTACCACATGAGCACATATTGTAGCCAGTCTGCGGAAGCCAGAATTATTGTTGGTTTGTAGGGGATCAAATACTTCTTTTACTCACTGAACTACAACTCAATTTATAACACTTGTATCGTGTTTTTTCGGTTGATATTTTGTCTCCATCATTTAAAATACACCTATGACAAAAATTATAGACCCTTCATTTCTTTGTAAGTGGACAAACTTTCAAAATCAGCAGGGGATCAAATAATTTGTTTCCCCCACTGTAGTTAGCAATTGTAATATGAGGCCCCATATTAGGGCAGGTAACAATTACATGGAAACTATAAGAAGCACAGAAGTGCAACCAAACTGATGAGAGGCCACGAGGAACTGAGGTTTGAGGAAAGATTAGCTGAACTGAATTTATTCTCTCTTGAGGAAAGGCAATTAATGGGGGATATGATCAACATAAGTGATCCATACAGTGAACTTGGTGTTAAGTTA
Organism: Aquarana catesbeiana; assembly: GCF_042186555.1. NCBI lineage: Eukaryota > Metazoa > Chordata > Amphibia > Anura > Ranidae > Aquarana > Aquarana catesbeiana. Next base: position 46,569,579 of record NC_133335.1, read on the forward strand.
TTCACTTTCAGGTCATTGAAAAGGACAAGAGGGCACTCTTTACGTTTGAAGGAAAAGAGATTTAACCTCGACATCTGGAAAGGCTTCTTCACTGTAAGAGATGTGAAAATATGGAAGAGACCACCTCAAGAACTAGTTCTGGCCAGCTCAATAGACTGTTAATAAAAAAAAAAAAAAAAAAAAAAAAAGAAGAAAGAAGAAAGAATTGGATGCATTCCTAAATGCACACAATATAACTGGATACTAGTATTTATAGGTATTAACACCAGGGGTAGTTGATCCAGGGAATATCTGACGCCTTTGGGGGGGGGGGGGGGGGGTCAGGAAGGAATTTTCCCCTGCTGAAGAAAACTGTATCATGCTTTATTGTGTTTTTTGCCTTCCTCTGGATCAAATGTAGGTATAGGATAGTGTATATTGAAGTTTTCTAGTTGTCTTTTTTTCCCCCTACTGGTTGAACAAGAAGGACTTTTATCTTTTTTTCAACCAAACTATGCAAATCTAACAGGGGTGCCGTAATCCCATTATTTGTCCAGTCACATCACACTTTACTGTAGACACCATTGAGGCAGAGTGTACAAAAGTGCTTGCTTTCTCAGTGACATCAGTAAGTTCTTATTGATCGAATAAGCTGAAGATTAACCTAACTGATATGAAATGACAAACTCTACCATATTTATGTGAAAGGTTAACTTTTATTTTCAAGATACCTTTACTTTTAAAGAGAAAAAAAAAACAGAACATGCCATTCTCCTAATATAGAAGCAAGTGTACAAACTATCACAAAAGCCTCACTTAATCCCATTGTATCATGTATCCAGAGCCATTGTCATAGTATACATGGCGAGTACACATTTAGCACAATAAAATGCCAACTTCCCCAACAGTCCCCAACTGAAGCCATAAACAGTCATTCTACTTGTTACACAAAATGTAGGACATTGTAAAAGTAAAGATGTGGATAAAGTGAGCTCCACCAGCCATCCACCCTACAGTTTCAAGAAATTTTGGGGGCAACCCCTACATTGGTCCACCAACTTCCCCTGGCCAGAGTGACATTAACCCGATTCTTCCATGCAGAAAAGGTAGGCAGGTGTGGGGATAGGTAATGCTGTGCAGTTTTCTTGCACCCAATTGGCTGGAACCAGGACTTGTGGTCTTGGGGAAACACTTCATGGAGAATTGTCAATATACAATTATTGGGTCAAGGGCAAGGGGTACTCGTAGCACCATGGAAACAGCTTGGGTCACCGCTGTCCATAACATGTAAATGAGTGTCCCTGGACCAGTGCCACACTCAGGCGAGTCTCTCCTACCTCATTTATAAAACCTCTCAAGAGTCTAAAAAGACTCTATGCACTATGAATCACTGGGTAAGTTTTTGGGATGAGGAGAACACCTAGGGGAACAGGGACTGGACAATGTCCCAGTGTGTCACCCACAAAAGGTGCTAGACCTAAATTACAAGAAAGTAAAAGGTGATACGTTGATAATGTGCAAGATTAGACCTTTTTTCTGAGTAGCAAAAACAATATAGTTTATAAGTGTACCTGATATGTACTGAAGAAGAGAGATGTGGGCCTGGGTTTCCAGAACATGTTAAAGATGGAGGTACTGGTAGGATTTCTGAGTAGGGAGCTTAAATTCACCCTGTAGAGAGCTGAAAGATTGTAGCATGCCAGGATTGTCCAGCCCTGCTTTACAGCTTTACATTTGTGACAATTGAACCATATTATACAAAGATGGAACAAAAAGCTAAACACCTGGGTGCAAAATGTAAGTTAGGTGCTCAATTATGCATTCAAAAACCTTTGACTCTCTTGTTCTGTCCTTGTGCTCATTTTGATTAAAATTATGTTACATATCACTTTCTGGAAGGCCTAGAAGCCTGCCCAATGTGAAAGCAATATGAATTACATCTAATAACTACATCGCTGCAACACGTGCACACTTATGCCCCGTACACACGGTCGGATTTTCCAACAGAAAATGTGTGATAGGACCTTGTTGTCGGAAATTACGACTGTGTGTGGGCTCCATCACACATTTACCATCAGATTTTCCGACACACAAAGTTTGAGAGCAGGATATAAAATTTTCCGACAACAAAATCCGTTGTCGGAAATTCCGATCGTGTGTACACAAATCCGACGGACAAAGTGCCATGCATGCTCAGAATAAATAAAGAGATGAAAGCTATTGGCCACTGCCCCGTTTATAGTCCCAACGTACGTGTTTTATGTCACCGCGTTCAGAATGATCGGATTTTCCGACAACTTTGTGTGACCGTGTGTATGCAAGACAAGTTTGAGCCAACATCCATTGGAAAAAATTCTAGGATTTTGTTGTCGGAATGTCCGAACAAAGTCCGACCGTGTGTACAGAGCATAAGACTTGGTCTGCCATAAATGCATTTGGCTCTTAATTTTCTGTTGTGCCTTTTCTAGACTAAAATTGAAGGAAATTGTGTCAGCCCTGCCCAGTTGTCCATTGTTAAACTACAAAACCTCCCAACTCTCCTCATCTCCATAGCATAGAGTAGAGCCATTTCGTAGTACAAGATAAAAGCTGAGGACTGATTTGACTCCTTAATAGAAACACAGGAAGTTTACACAGAGCTTTGAATTATCTTCAACGTTCAGCAATTCTTTTTTAGTATATATATATATATATATATATATATATATAAATGAATCACAAAAGCAAGAGAATATGAGGACTTCAATGTTAAGGTTTACAATACTTTAACACTTTTTTTTCCCAACGTACCCTACCTTACTTGTAACCCAAGTTGGATGAAGGGTTAATTTTACAGGGGCAATGCTGAAAGTCTTTTATAACAACCATAAAACACATAACACAGACAAGGTACATGCACCAAACGATTGCTTTAAAAGGCAAACTTTGAGCTCTGTAGAAAGAAAAAAAAAAAAAAGCTTAAAAATATTTCTCCTGTATCTCTCTATTTTTACCTGAAGCTGATAGCAGACACAGACTCTGGACAAGAACTCAAAGGTGCACTCCATTGAGAATACACCTTGAAATGCCTATAGGGAGCACAACCAATCTGCTCGGTATTTCTTTTTCTTATCTAAGCATAGTTGTGGTGTACCAGTTCACCCTGGTGATTCTAGGAACTTCTGCTTGTGATGCAGGAGAGCTATTCCCCAAAAGACTCACTGTTGGTTTCTTGCAGTTTTTCAGATACGGAAGGGCTGATTATTTCCAAATCTGCCATGGAAATTCAAATGTCCCTGGTCATTCAGGAGGCAACGAGAGAAGGTATATAGCACGGGACTTAGGGAGTAAACAACCAGTTCCAAAGGTATCCAAACATCCCTTCAATTGCTTAAATTATTATTATTATTCAAGATTCATATAGCACCAACAGTTTGCGCAGCCCTTTACAACATGAGGGCAGACAGTACACTTACAATACAAATCAATACAGGAGGGATTAGAGGGCCCTGCTCGTTAGAGCTTACAATCTATGAGATCAAACTGAAGTAATAAAAAAGTCCCATCAATGATTATAGTAATGAAAAATGTCAACTCCAGTGTTCACTTTAATATATCTAGCGATTCTCCAATCCACCACCGTGACAAAATAAAGTCTTTTACCAAAAAGTACAACCCCTAAGATACTAAGGTTGATTGCACATTTGGAATTTATAAGTGGTGGTAGATGGCAGAAAACTCCTAGAACACCACACAGTATATATTACCATGGACCATATAAGGGGAAGAAAATTGTGCCACATAGCGTAAATAAGTAACAACTTGGTTTATTAAGATGAAATATCACTCACAGGCATGAACTAAACCACGCCATGTATCCTCACCATATGATCCAGCCACAGCATGCGTGATGATCCTTTTCTTCCTCTTATATGCGCCATGGTGACATATGCTCCATGAGACGTCTTAGGAGATTCTGGAAAGTTTTATGTTGATGCCATCTACCACCTGGAATTGCTTTTCAAGCCCAGTTGGACCATTATCTAATCACAATGACCAATGTTTAAAAACAGATGTTAATCTCCTCCATCAGCTTATATAAAAAGTATACAACTTGACCCAATGAAACAGCACATCAAGAAAAAACAATTCTTATTCAATGAATAAAACACAACTTATTTGTATACTATGTCCTTGAAACCTCTCTGGTGATGGTGTCTGTACCTATCCATAGACCCCTATAAACCTGAATCATCTAATTCGGCTTATATAGACTAGACTTGGGGGGAAAAAAAAAGATGAAGAATAGTGCGCATGTTCAATGGCAAACCTTTAAGTAAAAACAAGGAAGCAACTCACATTTTTTTTCCACATGGCACAAATGACACCAGGCCAGAGATGAACAGTCCATGATTTGCTCATACACCACGGGCCAGTGATGGGGCTGAGAAGATATTCTGGCAACTTTCACTTGTGTAGATGGAGACCCACTCCGACAATCTCAATGATAGCGGCCTCCTAAGTGCACCTCTACGTAGAAGGTGTACAGGCTTTGCTAAGGCTAGAGGTCCAGAAGTCAAAGGTGTGTCCCTCTTTTTGCAATTCTGCACCATGCCTACCATGAAGAATCTTCCAAAAAATGATACAATTATTTCTTGTATTATTTTTTTCTTTTTATGCTATAGTTATCAGGCCACATTTCCAATTTGATATTTAGCATCTAGAGTAGAACATCATCTTAGAATGATTGTACAGTACACACACACACGCACACACCTCTGCTCCAATTACGATCCTAGCCCTCTGCATGGTAAAGGCAGGTTAGCTTAAACCTATACATCTGCAAGATTCAGCAGTCGATAATAGTGGCTAAATCTGTTGCAAATCTAGACACCTGAAACTGAGAAGCCTTTCGCTTGCCCATCCTGCCCACGTGTCAGCAGTTTTCACAGTCTGGCACCAGCATTTTTCAATTATGAGGCATGCTGTTTGATCGGACAGAAAGATAAAAGCAGGAAATGTTCTCCTGGACGAACCTCATATTGAGAATTGTCAGCAGGAAAACAGGTCTTTGTTCTGAACATCTGGACACCAAGCACAGATGCAGTCTACATTACTCTTTGAAGGAAGGACCAGGTATTCTCCAAATAGCTTCTAAGAAAACTAAGAAAAGAAGACTGCTAAGCAATACAGATCATTCTGGAATCTTTGTAATAATATTCAACAATCACAACCGATAACAGTCAAGATTCTGAATAATTTTGAATTGTTCTTTCTGTGACCATAGAAGACATGTTCCTTTTGTGCCTATTGATACAAGCTGGTGTTGTGGTTCACAGGCTATGGAGAGCTATCATGCACAATAGTGGAAAAACAAAAAATTATATAAGAAGGTCAGCAATAACCATGAAATAAAAGAGGCCAGAAAATAAACTGACAGTAAAAATTGTAATGTCTCACTCTCTTCTCATTGGTGGTCAATAGAAGAGGTGCCACCTTCAACTGATGGTCAGTGGGAAAGTGCATCTATACATTATTGGTCAGTGGGAAAGATGCTAACTTACATTGGTGCTCAATAGGAAATGTGCCCACTTATACTCATTGTCAGCAGAAGTGCTTCCATACATTGGTGGTCAATGGAAGAAGTCATGTCACTTTATGTTGATGGCCATTGGAAGAGGTCCCCCTTACACTGTTGGTCAATGGGAGAGGCGACCCCCTTATATTTATAGTCAATAGGAGAGGTGCCCACTTACATTGGTGCTCAATGAGAAAAGTGGCCTCTTACACTGGTTATCAATGGGAGAGGTCCCCCTTACTGATGGTCAGTGGGAAAGTGCCCCTTTACATTAGTGGTCAGTGTGAAAGATGCTAACTTACACTGGTGCTCAACGTGAAAAACCCTAGTTAGACTTACCGGTAACGGTATTTCTACGAGTCTTTCAGGACAGCACCTGGAGAGAGAGCGCAGCTCCACCCACTTTCCCAGGAAACACTGCAGTCAGTTTCTTTAAAGACCGGACACTTCCACCATGGCCTCAGTTGTTCATAGAGTACCTCCAGCCATGCTGAAATTAGATAAGCAGAACACAGCAATAACACATCTTACAACCTCAAAACCTAGGGCGGGTCATCGGCGCTGTCCTGAAAGACTCGTAGAAATACCGTTACCGGTAAGTCTAACTAGGGTTTTCTCCCTTCGTCTTTCAGGACAGCACCTGGAGATGATAAAAGAGTACTTACTCTAGGGTGGGACCACCGCCTGCAGGACCTTTCTGCCAAACGACTGTTCCGCTGCTGATAGCAAGTCCAACCTGTAGTGGCGGGTGAAGGTGGAGAAACTTGTCCACGTGGCCGCTTTACAGATCCGACCCGGGGAAGCCCCTGCCCTCTCTGCCCAGGACGTTGCTACTGCCCTTGTTGAATGGGCTACTACCCCCTTAGGGGGCTCTGCTCCTGAAGCTTTATAAGCTTCGCTGATGGCCATTCTGAGCCATCTACCTATGGTGCTTTTGGATGCTCTATACCCCTTCCGTGGACCAGAGAAGAGAACAAAGAGCGAATCTGATCTTCTAAAATCTTTCGTTATCTCTATATAATGTAATAAACACCTTCTCACGTCCAGGGAATGGAAAGACCTCTCCTTAGCACTGGACGGGTTAGGACAAAAGGTAGGGAGAATTATCTCTTGTTCCCTATGAAATGCTGATGCCACCTTTGGCAAGAAACCCGGGTCAGTTTTTAGCACTACCCGGTCTGGAAAAATATAACAAAAGGGTTCTCTTATGGAAAGAGCTTGTAACTCGCTTACTCTCCTAGCTGAAGTTACTGCTACTAACAGGACTATTTTTAACGACCATAGCCTGATTGACGCTTCCTCTGGAGGTTCAAAAGGCCCTTTGATTAGACCCCGCAGAACCACAGACAGGTCCCATCTAGGAAAAAACTTAAAAGGTATTGGCCTAGCTCTGGCCAATGCCTTGAAAAACCTAATAATAAGCGGCTCCCTTGATAACTGCCTCTCAAGAAAAACCGATAATGCAGCTACCTGCACTTTTAGGGTGCTAGCTGCCAACCCCATCTCCATTCCCTCATGGAGAAACTCTAGCACTGAAGCGATTTCCTGTGGCGAAAGTATCCTAATCGCACACCAGCTATTAAATCGTTTCCACGTTTTGAAGTAGATGGCCCTGGTAACCTCCTTACGACTGTTCAGCAGGGTAGAGACCAGTTTATCTGAAAGGCCCTTATTTTTTAACATCTGCTCCTCAGTAACCAACCTGTCAACCTGAGATGCTGGGTATTTGGGTGATGAAGGGGGCCCTGCATTAGGAGGTCCTTCCGAAGCGGAAGCTCCCAATAAGGTTCCACCGCCATCCCCTGTATTGTTGCGAACCAAGCCCGTTTGGGCCAGAAAGGAGCCACCAGAATCATAGTCGTGTTCTCTTTCTGTAGCTTTCTTAAGACCAAGGGGATCATCTGAAAGGGGGGAAAGGCGTAGCACAACTGGAATTTCCATGGCTGCGCTAATGCATCCAATCCCTCTGCCTGATCCTGCCTGTTCAGTGAGAAGAAGGCCTCTACTTTTGCATTCTTTTGGGATGCGAAAAGATCTATTTGGGGCATTCCCCATCTTTCTGTTAGTTGTTGAAAAGTCTCTACATTTAGACTCCATTCTGCTTCCAGTACTCTTTCTCTGCTCAGAAAGTCTGCCATAAGGTTTAAATCTCCCTTCAGATGTATCGCTGTTATGGAGTTTAGCCTGTCTTCTGCCCAGGCTAGAATCTGGAGTGCCAAGGATAGCAGAGCCCTGCTCCTTGTTCCTCCCTGCCTTGATATATAGGCCACCGCTGTGGCATTGTCCGATAGGACCTGAACATGATGGCCCCGGACTGTTCTTTCGAAGGCCCATAGACCCAAGAGAATAGCCCTCAGCTCTCTCCAATTGGAGGACTTTCTGGCTTCCCAGTCTGTCCAACTCCCCTGAGCCATCTGCTCGTCCAGGTGGGCGCCCCAACCCCAGGAACTTGCGTCTGTTGTTAATCTTTTCTGCAAAGGAAAACTCCAGAGCAGACCCCTGTTCAGGTTTGAGTGATTTCTCCACCACCAAAGCTTCCTCTGAACCCGCGCAGGTATCCTTATTAATTTTTCTAGGGACTCTCCATAGGACCAACTCGTTAAAATTGTCTGCTGGAGCTCCCTTCCATGTAGACGTGCCCACTGCACCGCTGGAATAGTCGCAGTGAGTAGCCCTAAGACCGACATAGCTGCTCTTATGGAGATTGGCATATTTGTCTGCGTCTTCTTCACTGCCTCCTGAAGCTTCTCCCTCTTCCCTTCGGGGAGAAAAATTTTCTCCTGGATGGAATCTATCGTGTAACCCAAGAATAGTATGGTCTGAGATGGAATCAAGTTTGATTTCTCCTCGTTGATTATCCATCCTAGACCTACCAAGTGTCTCATTGTCTTTTCCAGATCTCTCACTAACAGGTCCCTTGTTTTGGCAAAAATTAGTAGATCGTCCAGATAGGGCAGGACTGATACCCCCTCTACTCTGAGTGGGGCCAAGGCCTCCGCCAGGACTTTTGTAAAAATCCTCGGAGAAGATGACAGCCCGAAAGGGATAGCTCTGAACTGGAGATGAAGGGTAGATTCCCCCAGTTTTATCGCAAACCTTAGGTGTTTCTGAGATGTTGACGCTACTGGTACATGCAAGTATGCATCTCTCAGGTCTATGGAAGCCATAAAACATCCCGGGGTCAGGAGATTCTTTACTGAGAATATTGTGTCCATCCTGAACTTCTTGTACCTGATAGTCTTGTTTAGAATCTTCAGGTTCAGGATGAGCCTGAATTTTCCCGACGGTTTCTTCACAAGAAATATGTGTGAATAGCACCCCTGTTCTAATTCCCCAGGGGGTACGTTCACTATCACCTTTTGTAGCATCAAGTCCTTCAGGATAGCTGTCATTGCTAGTGACTTTTCTGAGTCTCGGGGAGCCTGGGTTATGTAAAAACGCACAGGAGGAGGTTGAGAAAATTCCAGCCTGTAACCCTCCAAGATGGTCCTGAGGATAAACTGGCTGCTTGTTATAGTCTTCCACTGTAAAAAGAAGGTCTGTAACCTTGCTCCCACAGTTGGCTGACCGTCACTGGGTTTTTGGGCTTGTGGTTGGGGGGCGAAAAAGTACTCCTGACTTACCCCTCCCTCTTTGAGACTTCCAAGGCCTTTTGTAGCCTGCCTCTTTGGTATCTGGGGTCTTTCGAAAAGCACGAAAATTTCTGTTGCCTTGCGGAAGTACCTTCTTCTTTATAGGGAAAGCCTTCTTTTTGTCAGCTGTTCTGTCAAGAATAGCTTCCAGCCCAGGGCCAAACACTAGATCACCTTCAAAGGGTAAACCGCATAATTTTGTCTTTGAAGCAGTATCCCCTGTCCATGTCTTGACCCATAACGCCCTGCGAGCTGAGTTTATCAGAGCTGTGGATCTGGCTGACATCCTGATTGACTCCGCTGAGGCATCTGCTATATACCCTACCGCCTTTGATAACACCGGTAGCGTATCTAGCAGATCCTTACGAGGCGTCCCTGCCTCAATGTGGATCTTCAGCTGCTCCAGCCAGTGTTCCAGATTTCTGGCTACCACAGTTGAGGCCATGGCAGGCTTCAAATTTGCTAAAGAAGAATCCCATGCCTTCCTTAATAGGGAGTCTGCCTTTTTGTCCATGGTATCTTTAAGGATACCCATGTCCTCAAAGGCCAGGTCAGTATTCCTAGATACCTGGGAAAAGGCTGCGTCTAGTCTTGGCTTTTTATTCCAAATATGCGAGCTATCCTCATCAAACGGAAACCTTCGCTTGAGGGATTTAGAAAAGAAGGGGGCTCTCTCTGGATCCTTCCACTCCCTCTTAATGGTCTCTGATAGGAATTTATGTACAGGAAAAACCCTGTGTTTTTCCTCCCCGAGGCCTTGGAACATCTTATCGTGTAGGGATAGCTGAGCCTTATCCTCTGTGATGTTAAGGGTAGTATGAATTGTTCTTAGTAAATCATCTACCTCCTCAAGGGATAACTTGTACCTAGAAGAAGGAGAAGAAGCTTCATTTACTTCTTCTGCTTCCTCCTCCGAATTTAGTAAAATGTTACTTTCCTCCTCCTCTGAGTCGCTGCCCCCTCTGGATGCTGAAACAGAGGATTGAGAATGTGGCACCACACTGCTATGCGCCGTTGGACGCCTATCTAGGTAGGACCTGAAGGACTCAAAGGTGTCTGCCAGTTCCTTCCTGAAAGAGCTTAGCAACTCGCTTTGTTGAGCTGCAGGACTAGCAGGAGCTGTCTCCTCCTTAACTATGTCCGTAATGCAAGATTTGCATAATACTTTGGGCCAGGAATCCCTCAGTAACCCCTTACAAGAGGGACACTTCCTTTTAACAATAGGGGAGACATGCTTGGTCTTTTCCTTAGCCTTCTGCAATATCCCAAGGGAAAAAAGACAATAGCTGAACCATATTTCACAAACAACAGTTTACATGCTGTATATGGAACACAGAAAAAAACACCACCAAGGAAGTTAACCCTTTAACACCTATGATCTGTTCCACAGCCGGTGAATCACCCCACAGATCCACCTTAAAACATAATTAATCACTTATCCCTCCTTTAGTACTCAGGACCAAGTGATCTGCAGGCTCCCCACTTTTTTTTTTTTTTTTTTTTTTTTTTAGGGAAGGGATAATAACTAAACATTATAAATGCCCATAGAGTAAAGACAGAGACCAGTATCCCTGCTTACCTGAGCCTGGCTGATTGTTGTGGCTCCTGCTCCTGCCACCGCCGTCTGATCGTCCTCCATTATTGCCAGGACACACAGCGGCGTTAGTGCTCTTTTATTTGATTTTCCCGGGCCGCTCACCGCTGTGAGGGCCGGAAATGAAATCAGCCATGGAGACCGCCCCCCCCTCCTGCGTTCCAGCGGCCGGAACCGGAAGCCGCGTCGCGCCGCTCGAGGCCCCGCCCCCGGTCGGAAATGACACGCTTGCCATCCGAACCCGGAAGGCGTGCGGCCCGTGGAATAGACGCCGCTCTACTCCACAGCCCTGCCACCGGTCTGTAGGAGCGGGACCCTCGCAGCCTGGCTCTCGCCGAGCATGAAGAGGAGGAGGCACCGGAGAATCCCCCACACGTCAGGGAGGATGCTGGGCTGTCTTGGAAAAGAAGAAAAAACGATCCGGTATGCCCTAACTTTCACCACCTGGAGAAAGCGCAGCACACCCCTGGTTCCCTGCAGCGCTTCCACCATGGCGGAGGAAACACTACAACTGAGGCCATGGTGGAAGTGTCCGGTCTTTAAAGAAACTGACTGCAGTGTTTCCTGGGAAAGTGGGTGGAGCTGCGCTCTCTCTCCAGGTGCTGTCCTGAAAGACGAAGGGAGAAAGTGCAGACTTATATTCATTGTCAATAGGAGAAGTGCCTCCATACATTGGTGGTCAATGGAAGAAGTGACACCACTTTACATTGGTGGCCATTGGGAAAGGTCCCCCTAACACTGTTGGTCAGTGAGAAAGTGCCCCTTTACATTAGTGGACAGTGGGAAAAATTCTAACTTACACTGGTGCTCACTGGGAAAAGTGCCTACGTATATTCATTGTCAATAGGAAAAGTGCCTCCATACATTGGTGGTCAATGGGAGTAGTGCCACCTTATATTGTTAGCCATTGGAAGAGGTCCCCCTTACATTGGTGGTCAATGGGAGAGGTGTCCTCCTCATATTTGTGGTCAATGGGAGAGATGCCCACTTACACAGGTGCTCATTGGGAGCGGTGCCCCCTTACATTGGTGGTCAACAAGTGAGGTGCCCTCTTACATTGGTGCTCAAGGGAAGACTGTCCACATATACAGTATACGTTGCCAATAAATTATGTGTTTGTAGATGGGAGAGATGCCCCCTTACAATGTTGACTAGTGGTATGAATTCCCTGTTACATTGGGGGTCAATGGAAAAGAATGTCCTTCTTACACACTTTTACAAAGACCACAGGCCTCAGTTGTTCCTACCTGAGAGATGAGAGGCTCTATGCCACTGTTACTGCCAAGAGATGTAAGTGACAGGACTACGCACGTAAGTTTAGGCAGGAAAACAAACCTCCACAGCTCAGGGAACCCCCGAGCAGCCGCTTGAGGAACCGCAGCGCTCTACAGAACCTTGGGCAAGAAAAGCTACATTTGTTCTTTGGAGGCAGGGGTCAAGGTGAGTCAGTGAAAAGTGGCACAATATACCTGTATTTTATATTTATGAAAAAGAAATAAAAATTCCTTTATTTTAAGTTTAGGTTTCCAACACCCATGAGTTGATGTGTTGCTGGCTTCTACTGTATTTGCGCCATTAACAAAAAAGTGAAAATCGTCCAACATACCTTACAGACATTCAAACTTCACGCTCAGGCCTCATGCACGCTCAGGCCTCATGCACACTGGACGTTAAAATAACGCTATAAAAATGGCAGTAGCGTTGCAGTGAGTTTTTCAATGTTTTTTTTTTTGAAAATTTTTTTTTTTTTTACATTGGATCAAAAAAGTCAAAAAACGCTTGTAAGCATTTATCAGCGTTTGACATTAGAGCGTTTTTACAGATGAAAAACTCCTCTCAGAACCCACTAGTTTTGGTTTTTTTTAAACCCAAAAGACTCCCCAGCCAAAAACTGCTGATAACAGCCTATGTGTGAATGGACACATAGGATAACACGATGGGGAGTTTATTGGGAGAGGTCCCATCCCCGGACGAGGTCTATGGAGACGAAACGCATCGGGAAGGACTCCATTGCCATTTGTTTTATGAACAGCGCTGTTTTTATCTACCAAATGTAAATTTTCCTAACTTCATTAAATTTATTGCACTATTTTACGGAATTACGCTATATGGCCCTTCTTTGTTCTCCCCACATTGAATTCATCTGTCATATTCACGATCACCTGTGTACCAACTCTATGAGAAATACCATCACTACCACCTATCTTGAGGACAGCTGTGAGTTCCTGTTGGAGCCTTCAGAGGATCCCAGTGTTGAGTTCCATTGGTTGTACATACAATACAAGCCTGTTTGACCCACAGAACATACGTTCTTGTGTTTCCAAACACTCTGGTAAGCCTCCCTAAGTTTGGTGGTGGCACTCTCAACTTCAAGTTCACATCGTGTTCACTGTTATGATTTCCACACATAGTTTTTGGACTCATTTTTATGTTAAATTTAGAATATATTTGTCCCTAATAATACTGTTTTATTATTCATTTTTTCATACTTCGTTCACTTGGACTTTTTTTGGACACTTATCACCAGTCACTGGGTTTATTTGCATTTGTATTTTTGCTTTTTTATCAGTGACCATTGCAGTTTATTTCCCATCTGTTTTACATTTCATTGTTGTATTTTTCTTCATATTTAAGCGCTACACTTTTGGTACCCACTTTTATTGCACTTATCTATTTGACGTGTTAGCTGCTATTTTCTAGGCAGCGCAGAATTATTTGTTACATGATGGGGAGTTTATTGACTGTAGAAAAAAACGTCTGAAGCCAAAAACAGCTGCTGTAAAAATGTCCAATATGCATGAGGCCTAATTGTCAGGATAAACAGAAATTTAATAAAGTCATTTTCACTCTATGCTTCATGACATAGGTCATGCCACGGTATCAGGATATTTTGATCATTATAACACTGAAAACCTTAGTGACAATCAGTGTGGACATCCGATATTGCAAAAGTGCTTTTACTATCTGAGAAATGTTGTACAGATATTCTGGTTAGTGTAAAGTTACATATTAATGAATAGTTTGCGTTGAATGGAGCCATGCTCCTGCCATTAGGGAATAAAAATTTAGCTAGGGATTTTTCAGAGCTGTGGTGGCATCTCTGCACATGCTCAGTTTTGAGTGAGTTTCTATGCTGAGCATTGCCTTCCTATCACATCTGAGCAGCCCATGTGACTATAGAATCACACATGTGGGTGTATACACAGTGGCAAATGACAGCCAATTTCCTCCCTCCTCCTTCATGCCCATTAACCAGATAAACACAATGGGGGCAGGATAATACATGTGGATTGATGGAGGCTTCACCTTCCTCGTATTCTAAGACACAGGCTGGAGGGGTGTGATCTAGGGCGTGATCTTACGGCGACCGGAAATGACATAGTGACGCCTTGCATTCCAAACAACTGAGTGAGGAAACCAGAAGTGGTGCGGGACAGCGTGGAACGCTCAGTACACTTTGAATCCATCGTATGTCCCCTCAGCAAACGGTTTGGCAATAACAAAAGACAACTGGTTATAAGATCAACCGGGAAAGAAGTATTCAAATAAAATTTGAAAACGGGACTAGACCATGTAGAGTTTTCTTCTCATATTTTGGACACTTGAGGATTTCGTTTGCGATTCTGATCGAGGACAAGGTGTGGAGGTAGCCCCGGATATCGGCTAAGGCTCGATTATTATAGAAGTCTGGTGAGTTCAAACCCCAGAGGGGTGTGTGATACACGAGTTAGAGGAATCTGGTGGAAGGTGCACATTTTACAGGTAACACTAAGATTTTCAACTGTGTGTTCCTTGGACTTTCTGTTCTCATCACCACCTGCTACCTCTGTTGTTCTCTCCTAAATACACCTATGTTGTTGGACATTTGGTAGAGTCAATTTTAATTTTTGACAAGAGCGCTGCTTTGGATGAATAATTTAATACGGTTTAGTATTGAGAATTTATCTGACAAGAGGAAGTGTGTTTAGTATCACTTTAAATCTATGCAGACAAAGATTTTGATTGGCCAACTTCAAAAGTGTGTGGTCAATAACATGTGAGCCAATCAACTAGCATCAAAAAGCAACATCTGTTTTGTGCTTCTCGTTCTCATCTACTTCTCCACAGTTCCTAAAACGGAGGATGTGATGAGGAAAACAACTGCTATAAAAGTAGACATTTTTGGCACAATAGTCATAATATTCATCTTCTGACAAACAATTATTTTGCCTTTGCCCTGGCAATTTTTTTTTCTTTGTTTACACCTACGTCACATACGCAGTGCAGAGTAGACTTCCAAGTAAGTAGACTTATGTAGCATACTTCTAAGTCCTGCACCCTGTACGTAGCATACTCCTGGGTCCTGCACCCTGTACGTAGCATACTCCTGGGTCCTGCACCCTGTACGTAGCATACTCCTGGGTCCTGCACCCTGTACGTAGCATTCTCCTGGGTCCTGCACCCTGTACGTAGCATACTCCTGGGTCCTGCACCCTGTATGTAGCATACCCCTGGGTCCTGCACCCTGTACGTAGCATACCCCTGGGTCCTGTACCCTGTAAGTAGCATACCCCTGGGTCCTGCACCCTATACGTAGCATACCCCTGGGTCCTGCACCCTATACGTAGCATACTCCTGGGTCCTGCACCTTGTACATAGCATACTCCTAAGTCCAGGAACCTGCAAATAGCATACTCCTGAGCATCCTGCATGTAGCATACCCCTGGGTCCTGCACCCTGTACGTAGCATACCCCTGGGTCCTGCACCCTATACGTAGCATACACCTGGGTCCTGCTGCCTATACGTAGCATACTCCTGGGTCCTGCACCTTGTACATAGCATACTCCTAAGTCCAGGAACCTGCAAATAGCATACTCCTGAGCGTCATGCATGTAGCATACCCCTGGGTCCTGCACCCTGCACCCTATACGGGTCATGCACCCTGCACCCTATATGTAGCATACCCCCGGGTCCTGCACCCTGTACTAGCATACTCCCGGTCCTGCACCCTGCACGTTGCTTACTCCCGGGTCCTGCACCCTGTACGTAGCATACTCCCGGGTCCTGCACATAGCATACTCCTGGGTCCTGCACCCTGTACCAAGCACACTCCCGGGCCATGCACCCTGTAAAAAGCCCACTCCAGAGTCCTGCACCCTGTACAAAGCACCCCCCCCCCCAGAGTCCTGCACCCTGTACAAAGCACACCCCCCGAGTCCTGCACCCTGTACGTAGCATACTCCTATTGTCTGAGAAAAAAAGCCCTGTGTACAACCTATTAAATATAAGTTGTAGATATGTAGAAAGATTTTGCAGGATGACCTCACCGCTGTTTCCAATGTGACAAAATAATATGCCATTTTTATTTGGACAAAAACACTGAGATAAGGGAATTTTCATATGCAAAAAAGGTGTCATGGCAACTTATCATAACCATTCTAAACATGAAACAGTAATAGGATACCAGAGCACAAACATTTGATAAAAGTGTCATGTCCACTGCTTCTTAACATATACTCCCTCGCCTTATTTAGTGTGTTATTGCTGACTGTGTGCTTCCAGCTTATTGAAAGAAAATGTCCATTACAAAAAAAGGGAGAAACAGAATAAACAGTTGTAAGCACAATCTCCCAGATGGTCCGAGTTTATATATTTTAGTTTTGGGTGGATGCCAACAGGCCAAACTGGCCATAGATAGATAGAAAAAGCAAACAAAAAATTGAGTCAACAGACCAATTTCTTAGTGTGCTTACTGCGACAGTCAATTTCCATTTCAAGATCAATAATGAATGAACAAACATGTTGGAATTTTTTTCAAGCGATTTTCTAATCGTTTGTAGAATAATAGTTTAGAAAAAATTATAAGTGTAATGCGCAAAAGCGGTAGCGGAAATCAAACGTAAAAAAACAATGTTTCTTCTGTTTATTCTCTTTACTCCTCTGTCAGAAATCTTGTGAGGAGCACCTGGTCGTGGCCGGTTTATGGTGAAATGATGTTCTTTCCACTTCTGGATTATGACCACAACAGTGCTCACTGGAACATTCAGAAGTTTAGAAATCCTTCTGTAACCAATGCCATCAGTATGTATTGCATCAATAAGGTTGTGAAAGTCTTGAGATAGCCTTTTGCTTTTAGCCATCATGAGAGGTTTCTTGTGTGACACCTTGGTAATGAGACACCTTTTTATAGACCATCAGTTGAGACTGAACCAGCTGATATTAATTTGCACTGACAAGGGGCAGGATTGTTTTCTAATTACTGATAGATTTCAGCTGGTGTCTTAGCTTTCCATGCCTTTTTGCACCTCCCTTTCTTAATGTGTTCAATACTTTTTCCTTGTGTCATTCCATCTTATTACACATAACTTAATTTCTGAACGAATTTGTTTTGGTTTCTTTGTATGTAAGGATTGCATGGGTTGTTACTGGCATGTGGTGAAACATTTAGAAATATATTTACCTAGATAAATGGGGATGTGTTCAATACTTATTTTATCCACTGTGTATACGCATACATACTATATTGTCAAAGGTGTTCTATCGGGTTGAGGTCAGGCCAGTCAAGTTCCTCCACCCCAAACTCACTCATCCATGTCTTTATGGAGTCCTGACCTCAACCCGATAGAACACCTTTGGGATGAATTACAGAGGAGACTGCGAGCCAGGCCTTCTCGTCCAACATCAGTGCCTGACCTCACAAATGTGCTTCTGGAAGAATGGTCAAACATTCCCATAGACACACTCCTAAACCTTGTGGACAGCCTTCTCAGAAGAGTTGAAGCAAATATAGCTCCAAAGGGTGGGCCAACTCAATATTGAACCCTACAGTCTAAGACTGGGATGTCATTAACAACTTCAATACTGGGCACTTTCACCCGTTCCTGCCCAGGTCAGTTTCCAGTGCCGTCACATTTTGAATGACAAATTGAGCGGTCATGCAACGCTGTACCCAAATGAAATTTTTTTTCACACAAATAGAGCTTTCTTTTAAGGGTATTTAATCACGGCTAGGTTTTTTATTTTTTGCTAAAAATTAAAAAAGACCGAATTTTTTTTTTAGAAAAAAAATTTCTTACGTTTGTCTGAAAATGTTGTAATTTTTGTTATGATATGCACTGATGAGGCTGTACTGATAGGCTACACTTATGGGCACTGATAAGGAGGACCTGATGGCCACTGATGAGGCGGCACTGAAGGGCACTAATAGGCGGCACTGATATGCGCTAAAAGGCATCACTGATGGGCACAGATTGGCATTACTGACGGGCACTGACTGGCATCACTGCACTGTTGGGGCTGCACTGATGAACAGTGCCCTGGTTATCTGTACAGGTCTCCCCTGTGAGGAAATCCCGCTGATCGGCTCTCCTCTCCTCACATGCTGTCAGTGTGAGGAGAGGAGAGGAGATAACTGGAATTTCCTTGTTTACATGTGATCAGCTGTGATTGGACACAGCTGATCACATGGGTAAAGAGCCTCATCATCGGCTCTTTACCAAGATCGGGGCTGCGTCGTGTCCCAGAGAAGGGAAGTGCAATGAGACTGGGGCAACGTCATCTCAGAACAAGAGAGCCAGCCCTCCGCCATCATTAGTGTATATGGCGGGCGGTGGTTAAAGTTCACGTGTGTGTAAAAGCAGGTGTCCCAATACTTTTGACAATATAGCGTATATCTCCCGCTCTCTATATAGGCTGCAGCTCCAAATTTAGCACTGGCACTGAGACACATTTGCAGCAATGGAACAGAGACTCTGTGGGCTGGATAAGGCTGGGAAGAGCTTATTCCTGAAGACCCAGACAGATGTAAAAAGCCATAAAGGAAATATGGGTTTCTGGGTGGGCTGACCCTTTGCTTGTTGTAGACATCTTGGACAGCACCTATAGTCCCCATCAAACCTTTTCCTTATCTAAAACTTCTCAGAGTTAGGAAAAATGCCATGCTTCTAAGTCAGCATATGTAATGCCTGCCAATCATAAAACACACAATAAATACAACCTTTGACTCTATTAGGAATAATCTTTCACAAGTCCATCCAATATAACTAGGCCAATGTGTAACAGAGAGGATTATAGTGCTATAAAAAAAAGGAACAGTACCGGAAAGTGCACAACCATACCTCAACCTTCTGTTCGGTTCAATTTGATCATACACCGTATGAATGTCCTCCAGCTCCTGAACCAGCTAGGAGTTCCCTTAGTAGGTGGTCCTATCTCCCTCTCCCCCCTACCCATTGATTGAAACAAAGGGATTGAAAATTGCCAGCCAATGAGAGCCTCCATGTGATCAGATGCGCCCACTGTTCGGGTGTTTTGACAGTCGTCAGAGTAGAATTTTTATTTGAAATTTTTCATTTTAAAGAACGTTTGTTCAATTCCTAATTGTTAGTCAAACTGAAGTTTGTTTTCAACCGTAGTGACAAGAATGGAGCAGGACAAAAAAAAAGTTCTCTTTTCATTCATTCTAAAATCAAATATGTTAAAAGGAAAATTAAATTTGGAAGCACTTTTGATTGAAATTCGTCAAGTCATTGGCTGGAATGAGAACTTTCATACGAACCTCCATTAAAAAAAAAAGTCTACTGATGTATGGTCAGCTTAAGCATCCAATGTATATAGAACCTGGCGAATGACCAAGTTGTACTGCCCTGTGATTGGTTGCCTGTTAGGTACCATGTGTGCATTTACTGTATGACTTCCACTGAATCACATGCGTTTGTGAGCTGGGATAGTCAAGGACATAATCCAGTGCTTGATGGACTTTTAAACAATATTTTGTACAATAGATTACTCTACAAAAAGAACTTCATAATAAAAAAAAGAGGGCTTGGTTTTATGGTAATTATGTCATAAATGGTAAGCTGTTCCACTACATATTTCTACAATCCTACTGTACAATGTGTAGCCAGCTTAAGACCTGCCAACTGTTGTGCTCTTGTCCTGAAAATGGCAGATGGGCAGGATTTGGCCTAGAAGTCAGGCATTCAGTTTTTAGGGTAATAAGGGTGGACATCTTCTTGTGATATCTGCTCTTAAATGTAAATAAAGCCAACAAGTTCATGTTAAGTCAGATCCACGCAAGTACCACATCGCAAAAGGGGAACACAGCAGGGAGGTCTTGTGTGGCCTGGCCTCAACTCAGGGTCTATGCCGGAACCACATCGCAGGAAGGGAACGCAGAAGGAAGGTACTTACAGGGTGGCAGACCACAGGGTTCTTAGGTGGCCTGGCCCCAACTCAAGGTCCACACAGGTATCCCACCTCAGAAAGGGAACATAGTAGAAAGGTGCTCACAGGTCAGCAGCTCAAAGAGCA
Organism: Aquarana catesbeiana; assembly: GCF_042186555.1. Classification (NCBI taxonomy): domain Eukaryota; kingdom Metazoa; phylum Chordata; class Amphibia; order Anura; family Ranidae; genus Aquarana; species Aquarana catesbeiana. The sequence continues at coordinate 46,589,633 of NC_133335.1, forward strand.
GCAAGAAGCATCCAGCAGGACATCACAGGGTCTTGGAGGAGGCTCTCGGGGTCCTTACAGGCAGCTACATGCTATGAAAGGGCAAGTAATCAGCTTATGGAAGAAGGCCAAAAGATCCTGGCCACAGCCCATGTCCACACAGGCCATGTCATGTTGTAGAAGGGAGCAGGGAGGATGATCCATTTTTTTTAAACCCAAGGGATATAGAGAAAACACAGACCAGTAAAGTGCACTACAAGGTCTAGTCAAACAGTCGACAGTCTTTGGCATTCGCACGAAATTGACTTGGGTCAAAAAAAATATTCTAAAGGGTCCTGCAGCTTGCCAAGAGAAATCCGGGAAGCTCAAACAACAAAGATAGCAGTACGGGATCCTCATTAGAATAATGCAGTCATGTATTTTATAAAAACAAATAGTACATATGTGTAGCGATGGCCCCGCGGGGCTGCTACGTGTTACAGCAGTCACACATTTCACCCTGCTGCCAGACATCCATTAGACACACTTCTCAGTCAATGAACAGTCTCTTGTTTGTTTTTGTTGTTTTATTAGGGGATTGGACTTGGTTGGGGAAAAGGGGACATGGGATGCCCATAGGATGAATTGTACTTTGTAGAATAAAAGTAACTGCGTCACACTTCTCAGCAGGACAAGATGGCTGACCCTAAACTTGACAGACTTTTACCTCAGAACACTTCTTCCAGCACACTACTTCACTGTCCAATTTTAGTAATCCTGTCACACCATCAGTACATGACTAGGCCTCACTCTGAATAAGTCCCAGTGTCTTTACTTGAAGGCCCTTTGTAGGCCGGGGCCTGCAGTACCCCTTTGTGGTAGGAACCAATTTACTTGAGAAGAATAAATGTAGATGGACTGCTGATCCCAGCAAGTCTGCAAATCCTGCCCGCCCTCCTGGCTGCAGCGACTTGACACAAACTCCCACAGTTTCTCCCTCTGGCTCGACATCTAGGTCCCCTGGCATGTCTCTTCCAGAGCTTTCCACTGTGCTTTCCACTCACTGACACCTGTCCTGGATCCTTCCTGAATGACTTTACTCAGGACGTGCGTACCAACTGTCTCCTCCAGCTCCTGTTCCAGGACACCTCTCCATGACCCAAGCTCCACATCCGAGGTACCCCTCCTGAAAGGGGGTTCCCTCAGACATGACAGTCTAACACTCCATCATCCAGTTCACCCAGCCGACAACTCCCCTCCCTGCAGGCCGACCATGGGTATATGTAGGAGGCCCGACCCCCTGCTAATCCTAGTTGGGGATTTGTCAGAGCTCCTCACATGTACCCCATGTCACTCCAGCTCTCTGCCCTGCTCCTTTTCCAGGACATTCTCCCTGGAAACAGAGGAGGCGCCCAAGAGCTGAAGTACATGTCAGTCTACTGCTATACTAAACAACTCTCCTCTGCCCCCAGATCAAAACAAACAGGCCTAGCTCACAGCATAGGCCTGCTTAAATTTATCTGCGCTGGCAGCTTACACAAAAAACCTTACACTTAGCACCTACCTAAGGTAGAGGGTGCTACATATGCAGTTCTTGGTAGTCAGCGCAGGTAGAAGATGAGAACACCATGGGGCTGTCAGTAGGATAGATGGATAGACTGTAAAGCTGTCAGCGGATGTAAAGTCCTATCTCTCTGGCCAGCTCTGGAAAGATCAGATAATGACAGCTGTCAAATGCCCGCCAATAGTTGGTGTTCTGCATGGAAACAGTCTGCCTCGTGGCAACCCCTATCGTGTCAATGAGAAGTGAAGGGTGCTGCTGGCGGGGGCTGGATAACATGTTTCAGAGATTTTCCACCTTAGTCAAGCACCATCTTAGTGGTTACTTTCAATTACTGCATTATTCGAATGAGGATCCCGCGCTGCTATTTCTTTATCATTTTTTTAAACCCAGGTGATCATGCAGCCAGGCAACCTGAAGCTTGGTGTTGAGTTGCCCTTGCAACAGGCTTTGCCTGCTTCTGCCCTGGCCACATCTAGAAAGCCGCTAAAAGGCGAGGAAGGAGCACTGCAGAGCGTGGGAAATGGGGCCGTGCTGTGCCTGCCAAGAAAAGGAAATCTGCAGCCTGCATGTGATAGCTCCACATGCAGGCCACAGCTGGGAAGCACCCTGCATGTAGGTGATGTAGTGGGATCTACGCATGGTTATCAGGATGGTGAGCTGAGCACCATTTCTTCCTGCACACAAGTGGTGTGAGTGGTGGGAAAGATGTGCCGGAAGCAGGGGAATAGACTAACTCCTGGAGTTAGGTTTTTAACTCCAAATCTGCTTGAAGTGGATCTGAAGCCTCTGAGTCCAGGGGCATTTCCCAGAATGTGCAATTATGCAACCCATATCTTCATATTATGTCAGACCTACCCCCCTAGTTTGGCCTCATCCAGCAATGCAAGATCCACACTCCTCATCATGCCATCTGTCTTCTGCACTCTTCTTGTCTTCTGCCATGTCTTCTTTCTTCAGCCATTGGGCTGCCACTGATCATGCAGCTCCTGTGCATCATCCCGACACCCAACATTCTTGGCTTCATAGGGATTAATGCAGCCAAATGAAAATGCACTTTTAAAGACTGGAAGGACCAGAAGGTTAACGGTTGGACTTTTACTAATGATACGACCTCCAAATGATTCCTTCCCAGTCAAGTGACTCCATGTTAGTATCCTACAAATTTTTTCTCAAAAATAGAATTGCAAAGGGTGAATACGGAGGAGTGCAATATCTGGTATACATAAAGCATGTTAAGGGATCATTAACATCTTGGTTATGTCAACAAAGGCAGAATGACTGCAATCAATTAAATTGTATTTTAAGTACATAAGAATATGAATGTTTCTAACATGAAATAATGAACCAAATGATATCATCCCTAAACAATTACATCACTTATGTAGGCTTAAGCCAGTTCATGCAAATATTTGCCTTCAGAGTCAAAGAAGGAGTGTCAATGTCATGAAGATCAGGTGGGCCTGTGCTTGGTGTCAGCGTCCTCTTCCCTGTAGAATGTATGTGGTTTTCAAATGACGAAAAGGATTTTTCTAAAAAGAAAAGCGTGGTCGCCCTGACAATGTCTCCCTTGTTCCAGCTTTCCATTCCATAGAATGTATGTGTTGCTACCATTAATGAACTTTGGAAAGAAGGATCACTCATACATGTCACGGACATTAGTCAACTTTGTTACACAGGAAAAAAAGGGATGACTGTTTCACCAAAGCAAATGCAGGAGCTTTAAATAGTTCTCCGACATCTGTACACTTTGGACCGGCTCACCCTTTAAACTTGCAAAAATAAACAAAAAAAATATGAATGTTTCACAGCGACAATATGAGGTTTGTTTTCAGGAGTCGTCATTTCCTTTCCGGTTCCTGAGATCCCAGACATTAAATCACAAGAAAATGCCAACTGGCGTTCACCTAGGACTCGGTGCCAGGATAGGAGAGGGGGGAGGAAGGGGTGGGCTGACGGCGGAGGAGAAGAGGAGGGGGGAGGCCTGTGCATAATTACTAAAAAACAGAAACCAAGCACCAAGGTTTGCTGCAGAAATGTCTCTCTGAACGTGGTCCATACGTACTCTGGGGGGGTTCAAAATCGTAATGAGGAAATAGGCGTATAAAGTACTGACTGCAAAATTACAAAACAGGTAAAAAGAAGAAAAGAAAAAACTTTCCAGTCAAATATCGAATAGAGGGAAAAATATGCAGAGCACAATAATATATTCAAACCTTGAAATAAATCATCTTTTGGAGGGGTGGGAGATACAGCTCCAAAAAAAAAAAAAAAAAAAAAAAACTATTCAGGGCACTACAGCGCAGCGCTCTCGAATATTGCAATAAAGGTCAAACGATAAAGGCAGACAGCACCAATAACGTAGTGATATCTTTCAATCTGGACTAAAATGAAAAATGCACTCACAAGAATAAAATATAGAAAAGCTTATTGGTGGTTCAGGACAATTTCCCGTATACAGCCCAAGAAAAACCTCAAGCTGCGGCCAGTGGCAGGTTTGGTGCTGTAAGGTGTTGGGATGCTGGGAACAGCTCAATGAGAGCCACCAACACAGCGTGTAGGATGCAGTATTCATCATTGAAGAAATGGTAAGTTCCTCTTCCACGTCAAAACTTGGGCTGAATTCTAGACCAGCGGTTGCCAACCAGTGGTCCGTGGACCACTGATGGTCCACAAGAAAATTTTGGTGTTTTGCTGCAAAACAACACTTTGGTGGATGTGTACCGCCCAATGCTGTTTCCAGTGTTGTTCTCAATGCGTGCTGACAGTCAATACTGTCAGGGCACATTGATACCTGATGCCTCCTCTGTTCTTCCAGCTCCTGTGCACTCAGAGGAAGGTGCCGGGAGTAGTGCAGAGAGCGGGAGATGAGGAAAGTGGGGACTTCTAATGGCAGCGCTGATCACAGACTGTGGGAGGGAGCACAGAGCTTGAGTACATTTCTGGTGGTCAGAGAGCCGAAGCATCATGTGTATAAGGCAGAAGTGTGGTCCAGGGCAGTGGTTTCAACCTCAGTCCTCAAGTACCCCCAACAGGCCAGGTTTTGGGAACTTCCCTTAGATAAAATAGCGCTTATCAATACCATGTCATTGATTTAAAGCAGCTGTGCAAAGGAAAACATGGCAAGTTGGGGGTACTTGAGGACTGAGGTTGAGAACCACTGATCCAGAGGGAGGGGGGCAGAAAGCCAGAGCATTGTGTGTATAAGGCATGTAAAATTCATGTTACTGGTCCAGGGGATTAAAAATTTAGAGTTTAGTGGTACGTGAGGTCCGAAAGGTTGGCGACTAATGGTCTAGACAACTTGTTTCAGAAATGCCTTATACAAAAACGCTGGAACAGTAGAAAAGGCCTCTTGCCCATGTCAACCAATTTGAATAAAGTGTATGTATAGTCCATCCTTTTTTTAAAAACAATTTGGATAAAAAAACAAGGAAGGATTAGAACCCCAGTCAATGCCCCTTTGGGAAGATTTCCCTTCACTTCCTGTCCCAGAGACACAATGAGAAGTAAGAGGAAACACCTATCCTTTTGGCCCCTTCCCCTGACCCAAATTAACCCAACCTCCCCCTCCAAAGATGCATACTTACCTCAATTCCATGTTTGTTTACATCCAAATGGTGCCCCATAGACTTCCATTGGGCTGTGCCCCGAGGCGGGAGATGGTCCCATAGAAGTCTGGGTCTGTAATGCGCAGGTGCGGCCAGGACAGTGAAGACTTATGGTGCTGGATCAATCAGTGGAACTGCAGCTTGAAGATGGAGGCAAGTATTCAACCGTGAAGTTAAGTTAGGCCAGAGGAAGGGGGCAAAAAGAATAAGTTCATCTTGTTTTAAATTGCACTTATCCCCTTAAGTCACATCAAATGATTGATCGAATGATCACATCAATGTGTTTGGACACCATAACAGATATCAATTTGGTAGAGCAGGCCAGAAAATTAAAGAAGCATCCAACTGGCTGCTACAGACAACTCACACTTCATACTCCTATAACTTATTTATCAGCCCAAGTTCATCTGAAACTGACATTTCAGATATAGGTGACCATTAGTAAACTTTTTCACCCCCATGTTTTATTATCTTGGCTGACGTTCTGACTCTTTTTCCCCACCACAGATTCGGAATCTTCCTGCTGCAGTATATCCATCAGGAAAGTAAGATTACCTTGCAACAGCAAGTGAGTGGAGCTCCAATGTAAGGTCATATAAGGGGCAGCAATTATTGAATTGATCAACACCCTTGATTGTAACACCAGGGAGTAATCATGCAGAATCTTTAGGTATTAGGGGGAGAAATAGTTGGTGTCGTTGGGAGGAATGGTGCTCCATGTTGATCTAATCCCATCAAAGGCACATCTGTAATGCATTTTTATGTCCTCAGTAATTTCCTCCCACAATCAAAAAACATAAGTAGCTCCTCATCCATCCAAAACTGGTCTTTGTGTATGTTTACAGCTATAGCATGGCCATTAGAGCTTCTTCAATGGAAGAGTCAGGTGTAGGTTTATAGTAAAACTCGAACATAACCTTTTTGTAAGGGTTAGAAGATCTGTCAGGTATTTTTTGCTGCCTACGTTTCTGTTTGGACACAAACCCTTCCCTATTCCATCTTAAATGATAAATAAAAGTTTTGATTGGAATTCTACCATAACATACCCTAAAAAGCACAGCATCAGTGTTATACAAATGAGTAAAAAAAATAATCCTGGCCAATCCCCAGACGACGGCCTATCGTGACGAAACGTGTAGGGAGGAGCCTGCAACAGTGACATCATTACGTTTTCGGATGGGCTAACAAACGAACGTAGGAAGTGAAGTTCAACAAACGGAGACACCGCTATTTGTTCTTATGCCTTACTCCACTGCTCTTAATTGACTGCAACATTGTAAGTGCGATTCTTTTTAACTATACTAATTCACCTTATTTGTAGATATTACATTATGGAAGTTTTTTATTTCATATTTCCGAGAATTATCTGCCGCTAGTTGCTGTTCTGGTATTGTGCCTTTGGTTTTGGGGAGACCGATTTCCCTGAGCTGGGCGAGACTGGCGTAACAGCAGTCATCGCCATCTGGTAAGTGGATTATAATACTCACCTAGGGTGTGAAACTACACGAAAGTTTCCCTTTTCCTTTTTTCTGGTTTCTTACATCTTCACAGATGGGTGTTTTTTCCTTGTTTATTCATGAACTAATACTTTGATGGGACTTTTTCTTTTTTTAATTTTTTTACATGTAAAGTTTTATATATGTCTTTTTATCATTGTTCATTAAACTATGCCTCATATGAATTTTTCACCATTGATCACATGCTGATATGCTTATGAGAGACTCTGCCTTAGTTTTCTTCAGTCACAATTTTTTCACATATTTTCAGCCCTGCATCTTTTGTGGTTATATATATAAAAAAAATAATTGGTTAAGGAAGGCGGTTAACTTGCCGTCATCTACTCTAGATCAATCCCTATTGCTGGTAAGCAAAAAAGGAAATAATGTTTTTCTCACACGTGTTCCAATTTCACATCAACATTTTGCTAGCTTACAAGAACTTTCCAACCTGCCTGACGAAGGTCCTGACAGGTGGAGCGGATTTCAAGCCATCCTGGTGTCCCCATGCACATTGTTGCATTATAGCAATGGTCTCCAAACTGTGGCCTTAGGGCCAGAGGAGACCCTTTGCTTGCCTTTATCTGGCCCTTGAGGCATTTGTACTTCCACTGACCCCAACAATGGGGCATAATTCCTGCCAACGACACCAACAATTAGGCACAATACCTTCCACTGAGAACAAACATGGAGTACCATTCCTCCCAACAACACCAACCATTTCTCCCCCTAATAACTAAAGATTCTGCATGGTCTACTCCCATTGGGCACAGTCCAGCCCCCCTAAAGTCTGAAGGACAGTAAATTGGCCCTTTCTTTAGAATGTTTGGAGACCCCTGCATTATAGAAAAAGAAATGTCCGGTGATTAGGTTGGCCCCCGTCAGTCCCCCTTATCCTTGTAGAGTGTATTTGGGTTTGAAAAGACAATGTAAATCGGACCACTAAAGAGAAAACAGGCCTGGCTCTTCTTTACATACAAAATTTGAATTAATTACTGTTATAGATTCAGATTAATAAACTTGCTGCAAAAACCAACACAACAATCAGATTTACCGTGAGGTTTGAACAATGAATTATGATTTGCAAGTGGTTTCCACGGGATACTGCACACTGCTTTGCGTCCTAGTCTTGTGGTCTCCAAACTGTGGCCTGGGGGCCGGATGTGGCCCTTTGCTTGCCTTCATCTGGCCCTTTGAACACAATTCCTCCAAGTGACACCAACAATGAGCCATAAATCCTGCCACTGACACCAATGATGGGGCAGTGTTCCTTTACTTCATCTGGCCCTTTGGACACTATTCCTCCAAGTGACACCAACAATGAGCCATAAATCCTGCCACTGACACCAATGATGGGGCAGTGTTCCTTTACATGATGCACTATTCCTTCCCTTGGGGTATTATTTACTCCCATTGACGCCAGGGCATTTTCTACTCACACTGACCGCAGTCCGGTCCTCCCCCCCCCCCCCAAAAAAAGTCTGAAGGACAGTAAAATGGCCATTTGATTAGGTAGTTTGAAGACCCCTGTCCTAGTCAACAGGCAGAGCATCATCTGACCACACACACATCATAATCTGCATGTACAATCTCCACAACTATGTAGTAAAAGGGCCTCCCTGATTTTATACAGACTTAAAGTGGTAGTAAAGTCCCTATATTAAATTTGTACCTACAGGTAAGCTTACAGTCAGGCATACCTGTAGGTACAATGATCTCCTAAACATGCACCATTAAGGAGATATTCACATCGGCATCATCGTACATCGCGTATTCAAATCGCACGCGAAGTGGCACTCTGCATTCAGGGTACACAGCATGCCATTGAACGCAGAGCACCCTGCTGTGGCTCGCATGTGTGGGAGTGATGTCATTGCCCCCCCCCCCGCCACTCGAACGGCCGGAGCCTATGAACTCGGAAGATAGACCAGGTAAAGATGGAAGCGCAGAAGGAGCCGTGACGTGCTCGTGTGCAGGTAAGTGTGTCATAATGTGCTGGTATGTGGTGCATACTAGCGCATTATGGGATAAATCGGCAGGTGGACCCAATTTTTTATTTTCTTGGCTGCCAGTTTACTTCTGCTTTAACAGATTGCTCAGGTAAGCACTCACATTTAAAAGAGAAGTAGTTTTTTGTTTTTTTTAAAGAATCATACTTATTTAGGTGGTGCATCTGTCCCCCACTGACTCAATCACTGAGAACGGAGCTATCAAACACTGCCGATTGTTTGGCTCTCACAGCTCTCTGTCAGTCACCAGCTCTCTGCTTCTCTCCTCGCTCACTGGAGTGCTGGGCTGTGGAGGGGGCTGGAGTGGCCGGCTCAGGCTCTCAGCGGCTCGCAGAGAGGCTAAGCCGGGTACTGGTCCAGGTATGTGGGCGGATCCCGGACTTCATTTTCGCGATCATTCCCAAGCCTGGACCAGCTGTGATGTCAGCCGACAGCAGGCTTCAGCCCACTGTGTGCGGAAAATGGGTCACAGGAGTGCAGAATGAACTGCACTTCTGTGATCCACAAGAGGAGTACAGCCAAATGAGCTTCTCCTTCAACAGTTTTGAAAAAGCCAGGAGGGTTGTACATATGTTGTAAAATCAGATTGCAATGTGTATGGCCAGTTTTCATCTGGAAGGTACAAAAATGTTATCAGTCTATTGACAGCTCTAATGGGAGGGCTACTGGAAGGGTTAGCAGGAGCCTTAGATTGAGGGTTACAAGGCATGTTAGTTAGTGTATTGCCCTGTACACACGATAGGGTTTTCCAACAACAAATGTTGGATGTGAGCTTGTTGTCGGAAAGTCCGACCGCGTGTATGCTCCATAGAACATTTCTTGGCGGAATTTCCGCCAACAAATGTTTGAGAGTAGGTTCTCAAATTTTCCGACAACAAAACTTGTTGTCGGAAATTCCGATCGTGTGTACATAAGTCCGACGCACAAAAGTCCACGCATGCTCGGAATCAAGCAGAAGAGCCACACTGGCTATTGAACTTCATTTTTTCTCGGCTGTACGTCACCGCGTTTTTGACGTTCGGAATTTCCGACAACACTTGTGTGACCGTGTGTATGCAAGACAAGTTTAACCACTTAACAACCGGCCCATAGCCGAATGACGGCTGCAGGGCGGTTGCTTAACTCTGGGAGGACGTACTATGACGTCCTCCCGGAATTCCCCTCTCGCGCGCCCCCCTGGGGCGCGCACCCAAGCACATCCGTGACCAAATGACGGCGCGATCACATGTAAACTGACAGGCGTCATCTGTTGACGCCGGTTCCTCTCCTCCCCTCCTGTGTACCGATTGGTACACTGTGGAGGAGAGGGAGATGGATGGATGGCTGCAGCGCTGTGGGCTGGATGTGTAGTGCCCACAGCGCTGCACAGAGACATCCAGCCATCCATCCATCCATGCTCAGCCATCCCTTCTGCTGTGCAATACTCTGCAAAGCCCACATTACTCTGCAATACCCCCATAATACTCTGCAAAGCCCACATTACTCTGCAATACCCCCACATTACTCTGCAATACCCCTACAATACTCTGCAATACCCCTACAATACTCTGCAATACCCCTACAATACTCTGCAATACCCCCACAATACTCTGCAATACCCCCACAATACTCTGCAATACCCCCACAATACTCTGCAATACCCCCACAATACTCTGCAATACCCCCACAATACTCTGCAATACCCCCACAATACTCTGCAATACCCCCACAATACTCTGCAATACCCCCACAATACTCTGCAATACCCCCACAATACTCTGCAATACCCCCACAATACTCTGCAATACCCCCACAATACTCTGCAATACCCCCACAATACTCTGCACAGCCCTGCCATACCCCGCCATACCCCGCCATACCCTGCCATGCTGAGCCATGCTCGGCTGTACTCGGCCTCTGTATGTGGCCAGGCTGTGGAAGTCTCACACATGTGGTATCGCTGTACTCAGGAGGAGTAGGAGAATCTATTTTGGGGTGTCATTTTTGGTATGTACATGCTATGTGTTAGAAATATTGTATAAATGGACAACTTTGTGTTAAAAAAAAAAAATGCGTTTTAACCACTTACCGCCGCCGGCCGTCATACAACGTCCTTGACTTTGTGCGGAGATATCTGAATGATGGGTGCAGCTACAGGCATCATTCAGATATCAGCTTTTTCAGCCGGCGATTCCCTACACCATAAGAACCATCATAGCGGCTGTTCCACTGCTTGATCATTCTTACGGGAGACGAGAGGGGATGTCCCCCCCTCCCGCGCTTCTACCGACTCACAGCTACGATCGAAGCCAGGATCGCTTTTTTTTTTTTTTTTTTTTTTATTTCAGGCTTCCCAGCCTAGAGGTGAGATGTGGGGTCTTATTGACCCCATATCTCACTGTAAAGAGGACCTGTCATGCCATATTCCTATTACAAGGATGTTTACATTCCTTGTAATAGGAATAAAAGTGGTCAAAATTTTTTTTTTTTGGAAAAAAGCATCAAACTAAAATAAATAAAGTAAAATGAACAATAAAAAAAAATTTAAAATTTTAAAGCGCCCCTGTCCCTGTGTGCTCGCATGCAGAAGCGAACGCATACGTAAGTCCCGCCCACATATGAAAACGGTGTTCAAACCACACATGTGAGGTATCGCTGCGATCGGTAGAGCGAGAGCAATAATTTTGGCCCTAGACCTCCTCTGTAACTCAAAACATGTAACCAGTAAAAAATTTTAAAGCGTCGCCTATGGGGATTTTTGAGTAGCAAAGTTTGGCGCCATTCCACAAGCGCATGCAATTTTGAAGGGTGACATGTTGGGTATCTATTTACTCGGTGTAACTTCATCTTTCACATTATGCAAAAACATTGGGCTAACTTTACTGTTTTGGTTTTTGTAAAGCACAAAACAGTTTTTTTTCCAAAAAAAACGCGTTAAAAAAATTGCTGCGCAAATACCATGCGAGATAAAAAGTTGCAACGACCGCCATTGTATTCTCTAGGGTCTTTGCTAAAAAAAACATATATAATGTTTTGGGGTTCTATGTAATTTTCTAGCTAATAAATGATGATTTTTACATGTAGGAGAGAAATGTCAGAATTGGCCTGGGTGCTCCAGAACGCCTGAAGGTGCTCCCCTGCATGTTGGGCCTCTGTATGTGGCCACGCTGTGTAAAAGTCTCACACATGTGGTATCACCATACTCGGGAGTAATAGCAGAATGTGTTTTGGGGTGTAATTTGTGGATATGCGGTCTGTGAGAAATACCCTGCTAATATGACAATTTTGTGGAAAAAAAAAAAGTAAAAAAAAAACCTTGATTTTGCAAAGAATTGTGGGAAAAAATGACAACTTCAAAAAACTCATCATGCATCTTTCTAAATACCGTGGAATGTCTTCTTTCCAAAAAGGGGTCATTTGGGGGGGTATTTGTACTTTTCTGGCATGTTAGGGTCTCAAGAAATGAGATAGGCCGTCAGTACTTCAGGTGTGATCAATTTTCAGATATTCGCACCATAGCTTTTGGACTCTATAACTTTCAAAAAGACCAAATAATATCCACCGATTTGGGTTATTTTTACCAAAGATATGTAGCGGTATAAATTTTGGCCAAAATATATGAAGAAAAATTACTAATTTGCAAAATATTATAACAGAAATGAAGAAAAATGTATTTTTTTTACAGATTTTTCGGTCTTTTTTCTTTTACGGCGCAAAAAATAAAGAACCCAGCGGTGATTAAATACCACCAAAAGAAAGCTCTATTTGTGTGAAAAAAAGGACAAAAATTTCATATAGATACAGTGTTGCATGACTGAGTAATTGTCATTCAAAATGTGAGAGCACCAAAAGCTGAAAATTGGTCTGGTTAGGAAGGGGGTTTAAGTGCCCAGTTGTCAAGTGGTTAAGCCAACATCCTTCGGAAAAAAATCCACGGTTTTCTTGTCCGAAAATCCTATCGTGTATACAGGGAATTAGGGTTACAGGGAGGGTAAGGCCCCTTTCACACTGGGGCGGTTTGCAGGCGTTATTGCGCTAAAAATAGCGCCTGCAAACCGCCCCTAAACAGCCTCCGCTGTTTGTTCAGTGTGAAAGCCCTCGACCAACTATGAACCAAAGCCCAGAAGCTGTGAAGGCTTGACAGCTTCTGGGCTTTGGTTCATAGTTGGTCTTTTAATTCTGTGTTCTCATGTATATGTTTTGGTTTTATCCAGTGCTTTGTATTGTGTTTTTTACCATGTTTTGTCTATTCATGTAATAAAATCCAATTATTTTCTACATATTTCCTGTCTGTGATCCATTCAAAGTCCCATTTCTCTGAGGAAATTGGTTTTACTATATGTTTTCCAATAATAACTATTCATATATGTGCGACTTAAAGTTACAGCGACTTCAAAGTCGTTCATGCACTGCTATGGTCTGACTTTCATGCAACTTGAGGGCCATAGACTTCAATGTTAACCTTCAAAAGCTGCATGAAAGTCGTACCTGAATGTTATACAATGCAACAGTTGTGCAATAGTTGTCCATTATCATTGGTCAAAGTTGTATAGAAGTTGCACCCATCCAAAGTGGCGTCAAAGTTGCATTCCAAAGTCAGTGTAACTTTGGAGTCATACAAGTGTGAATGGAGCCTTAAAAGTGGTTGTAAACCCTGACATATAGCCTCAGGTGATCCACAGAGATGAAACAAATCCTCCTACATAGGTTGTACCTGTTTATTATCAGTCCTCTATTCTTTACATCTGTTCAAAGTACAGATTTTATACAGCTTGCTTGAGCCAGAAAGCAGGGGGCGGGGAGCTGAAGCTACACTCTGCAGAGCACAGTGAGAGCTGATTGGAGGGGAGGGACACACCCCCCTTCACACAGCAACAGAGCTGAGGCCGTCAATCACAGTCTGTGTGCAGGAGCTCCCTCCCCTGTCACCTTTTTACCTCTTGGTGTCAGGAAAACTTGTCAGAAGTGATTAATGCTGATAGCAGAGGAATGAAGCAGCAGACTGAAATGACACTTAGTGCTCTGGATTGAGACAAGTATAGAGGGATATGCTTTGTTCAGGTCTGTGGTTTACAACCAGTTTAAAAGAAATCTAACCAATTCCTCCATTCACACTCTACAGCGCAGATTGATGAATCTCCTACTGTGGTCACTGTATTTTAAACAGCCGGCCCCACTGGCTGTCAAATACCTGTACAGGAGCTGCATCTGATTGGGTTACAAAAACCACCAGCACAGATCTCCTGCCACTGAAACCTTCCAACATCCAACAGGGACTGACAGTTCACAAGACATTTGAGTCACTGTACCAATAATAAGAAACGTCATATGATATTACAAGAGGGGTTTGTGAAATCACCAACTTCGTAAATGACGTTTTCTATCTACCTTGTTCACTATAGTGGCTCTTGAAGTATTCATTTCATAGATGTTTAGTTTTATTTTTCTAGTTGCTATGCAGCCGTGTCTATGAAATGCTCTCACCATACCCTGACACAGTTGTGTCTACAGTTTCCTCCACTAGAAAAATGAAACTGAACTCCATGGTGTGTAACAAATACAGTGGAACCTCGGATTACGAGCATATAAAAGCGAGTTTCCCCATTGAAGTCAATGGAAACTAAAATAATTTGTTCCGCATTTACTTCAATGGCATGCAATACCGCATGCGGCCAGAGGTGGGGGGGGGGGCGCCAGAGAGCCTCGGAAATGACCAGAAAGGCCCGAGGACACCTCGGCAAACCTTGGAAAGACTCCGTCCTCAGGCCTTTCTGTGCATTTCCAAACGGCGGCGGTCGGCGATGCTTGGCTGCGGCGCCCCCCCCACCTCAGGCCGAACGTGGTATTAAACACGCTTTGGCCTGAATCGTGCTACGATTTTTAAAAATACAGTGCTCGTATTGCGAAACGCTTGTTGACCGTGTTACTCGCAATCCGAGGTTCCACTGTATACTGAAAACCAAGGGTCTCAAACTGGTGGACCGCCAGCTGTTGCGAAACTACAAGTCCCATGAGGCATTGCAAGGCTGACAGTTAATAGCATGACTCCCACAGGCAGAGGTATGATGGGACTTGTAGTTTTGTAACAGCTGGAGGGCTGCCAGTTTGAGACCCTTGCAGTCTTTGCAAAGTGAACCTGTTATTACATTGAAAGCAGTTTGCATGTTCTCCCTGTGCCTGTGTGGGTTTCCTCTGGGTACTCCGGTCTCCTCCCACACTCCAAAGACATGCTGGGAACTTAAAGTGGTTTTTCACCTCAATGCATTGAGGTGAAAAACCTCTTGTAATGCACCAGCCCCCCAGACCCCCCCTTTTACTTACCTGAGCCTGAACGTTCCTGCGCTGGGGACGAGTACACCCGCTCCAGCCGGTGTCTCGGGTCCTGATTGGATAGATTGATAGCAGCGCAGCCATTGGCTCCCGCTGCTGTCAATCAAATCCAAAGACGTGGGAGCCGGGGGGGCGGAGCCGAGTCCTGCTGTCTGTGTCAATGGACGCAGCAGCAGGACACGGGAGCGCGCCCGCACGGGTGCCCCGAGGGAGAGCGCTTCTCCGACGGGGCACTCGAGAAGAGGAGGAGCCAGGAGCACCGCTGAGGGACCTCAGAAGAGGAGGATCAGATGTGCAAAACCAACTGCACAGAGGAGGCAGGTATGACATATTTAAAAAATAAATAAACTAAACATTTACATATCCTTTAATTGTCTGCGTTCTAAATTGGCCCTAGTATGTGTATGTATGTATACATTTTTTTTTTTTTTATAAAAACACCAGACATATCTATACTATACTTACCTGCTCTGTGCAATCGTTTTGCACAGAGCAGCCCTGATCCTCTTCATGGAGTGCCCCACGGAAAGCCGCTTTCCCTGCGGCCCTGCTGCGTCCATTGACACAGACAGCGGGACTTGGCCCCGCCTCCCGCATCACTGGATTTGATTGACAGCAGCGGGAGCCAATGTTTACACAAATGTGATGCGATTCTCCCAATCGCACTGCGTTCTGCGATCTGCTTCAGGGTGTCGTTAAGATAACATTTACCCCCCGAGGCAGATTCCATGGATGCCGTGCGACTGCTTAGAGTGTGATGTGAGGAAACGCAGCGAATCTTGTGCGTTTCCTGAAAACGCAGCAGTGTGAGCTGAGACTTATCCATAGAATGCATTAAGGTGAAAAACCTTGAGGCTTTACAACTACTTTAAAGGACCTTAGATTGTAAGCTCCTTGAGGGCAGGGACTGATGAGAACGCACAATATATATGTAAAGTGCTGCGTAAATTGACGGCGCTATATAAGTACCTGTAATAAATAAATCTCTTTGCACATCAAAAGAAACCAACACTCTAAAGCAGGGATATGCAATTAGCGGACCTCCAGCTGTTCCACAACTACAAATCCCATCATGCCTCCGACTCTGGGTGTCATGCTTGTGGCTGTCAGAGTCTTGCTATGCCTCATGGGACTTGTAGTTCTGCAACAGCTGGAGGTCCGCTAATTGCATATCCCTGCTCTAAAGTTTCTATTCACATATGACAGGTCCTCTTTAACAACTCACTGAACACATTACAACACTTCTCTCTAAAACAGCACGAATAGCAAAGTGCAGACACCTATAGCAACCAATTAAACGTCAGCTGCTATAGCATGACAGGTGAAAGATGAGTTCTGATTGGCTGCTACAGACCCCTGCACCTTTTCTTGCTAGGAGTTGTCACTTGGGATTTTGCAGCGGACACTTACCTGAGTTTTAAATTCGCCATAAATTCTGGTAACGTGACCGAGTCCATGAGGACAAAGTCCGCTTTCCCAAACTGCAGCCCCTCTTGCTCCGCCATGGTCCTGGTGACACCACTGCTATGTCAGCGACACCACGACTCTCCTGGAGATGTAGATGACAAAGTTGCACTTCCAGTCCGCTCACAATGAGGCAGAATCCAGCACAGCGACAATGTGACACACAGATGCACCCTGCCTGCAGGAACAGTGACGGTCACACCCAGGCTGGACTTGGTTCCCTCTCGGATTCCACTCTCCCCCGGTCATCCCCAGGTGTGGGACTTCTAGGACTACAATACCTCCGGGATGCCGCAGTCTCTTAGCAGGTGGGACCCTTTAAGAAGAGGACGGTTCTCAGACGTCTGCTCAAACCTACGTTCTCGTGTCCCAGATCCTGGATTTCCGGCACCATGGAATGTTTCACCAAAAAGGAATGCTATAAAATATCACATAAAAAAAGAAGAAGGGGCAGCAGACACAACGGATGGGGGTCAGTTTAGGTGCAAGAGGAGGACTTTACTTTTTGTAGCAATGCTAGGAATGAAGTTACAAAGGTCTTACAGTGCAGGTGAGTCCTCCTGTCCTTTGATCCTCCATAGAGGGACAGGTCCTGGAGGTAGGATCAGTCTTCTGTGCTATGTGTGGGATCCAGTCCCATCCATCTATCCATAGAGGGAGTGATCAGGAAGAGGTGAGGAAAGGAGGAGGAGAGGAGAGAAGGCTCTGTAGAGTCAGGGGAAAAGAGGAAAGGTAAGGCACAAGGGAGGAGACTGGGGAGGGCTGCCAGAATAGAAGCTATTCACATACAAGGGGGAGGTAAGAGGAGGAAATGAGGGAGGGGAGAGGAGAGGAGGAAGGCGGTGCACAGGGAAGGAGAAGAGATGAGCAATTAGAAGAAGAAAACTCCCAGACAGCAGTGTGGGTGGAAGGAGAGGAGGTGAGAGCACAGGTGATGAGCACACAAAGCTGGCCAAGACCTGCGAATGGTGGTAACACCTCCATCCACATTCACCAGTGCTTTTATTTTGATGCTGGGCTATAATTATTATTGTTTTTGCATGCTTTGCAATGAACGCACCTCTCCTGTACAGGAGCCACACCAATCAGACATTTACACCCCATCATGTGTTATTTGCAATTTGATATATATATATAATTATGATATTATTAAATATTAATAAATAATAATATGAATATAATGTTAAATATTATCTAATTATTATTTAGTTTTAATTAAATTAAATAATTTTATTACATTTTATTTTATAATATAATATTATAATATAATTACAGAATTATTATGTGTGTTGTAATTCCTTTTTGCTGCCTGAGCCCTTTTTTTTTTTCTTTCTTTATTTTGTACACATTGGGGTTGATTTTACTAAAACTGGAGAGTGAAAAATGGAATCAGCTTCCAGGATTTTGTGTGTGTGGTGGTGTGTTTTTTTTTTTTTTTTTCCTTTTTTTTTTTTAATTTTTTTTTGCTTAACCACTTTAGCCCCCTTAATGACCAGGCCATTTTTTGCGATACGGCACTGCGTCGTTTTAACTGACAATTGCGTAGTCGTGCGACGTTGTACTCAAACAAAATTGATGCCCTTTTTTGCCACAAATGGAGCTTTCTTTTGGTGGTATTTGATCACCTTTTGCGGTTTTTATTTTTTGCGCTATAAACAAACAAAAAGCGACAATTTTAAAAAAAATGTATTATATATACATTTTTTTTTGTACTTTTTTGCTATAAGACCCCCCACAAAAAAAAAAAAAAAATGTATTCATCAGTTTAGGCCGATATATATTCTACATATTTTTGGTAAATGGAAAATCGCAATAAGCGTATACTGATTTTTTTTAAAGCGTCTACAAAATGGAGGATAGATTTATGGCATTTTTATCTATTATTATTATTATTATTATTCAGGATTTATATAGCGCCGACAGTTTACGCAGCGCTTTACAACATGAGGGCAGACAGTACAATTACAATACAATTCAATACAGGGGGGAATCGGAGGGCCCTGCTTATTTATTTACTTTTTACTAGTAATGGCGGCAATCTGCGATATTTTTTTTTTTTTTTTTTTTTTTTTTTTTGCGGGACTGTGACATTGCGGACAGATCGAACACTTTTGACACATTTTTGGGACCATTGACATTATATAGCGATCAGATCTAAAAATAGCCACTGATTACTGTATAAATGTCACTGGCAGGGAAGAGGGTTAACACTAGGGGGCGATCAAGGGGTTAAATGTGTTCCCTCACGTGTGTTTATAATTGTGGGGAGATGGGACTGACTAGAGGAGGAGACATATCCCTGTTCCTGATTACTAGAATCAGACGATCTGTTTCTCCTCCTCTCCTGTCAGAATGGGGATTTGTGTGTTTTACATACACAAATCCCCCGTTCTGGCTCTCGTGCCCGTGATCACGGGTGGCCAGCAGACATCGCGGCAATGCGCATCGGGTTCCCCGTCGTGCAGCAGGCGCGCGCCTGCTATGGCTCTTAAAGGAGCCAACGCACAGTTACGGTGATTCGCGGTAATGAGCCGACCTGCTGCCGTATAATGACGGCGGCTGGTCAGCAAGTGGTTAAAGCGGTTGTATACCCCGCGACGCTGTACCCAAAATAAATTGTATTTCCCCTTTTTTCTTTTTTTCCCCACAAATAGAGCTTTCTTTTGGTGGTATTTCATCACCTCTGCTGTTTTATTTTTACGCTATAAACACAAAAAGACCGACAATTTTGAAAAAAACAAAACAAAAAAAAAACCCTATATTTTAATTTCTGCTATAAAATACATCCAATAAAAAAAAAAATTGAAAAAAATCAAATTTCTTCATTATTTTAGGCTAATATCTATTCTGCTACATATTTTTTGCAAATAAAATCCCAATAAGCGTATATTGATTGGTTTGCGCAAAAGTTATAGCGTCTACAAACTATGGGACGTTTTTCTTTTTTTTTTTTTTTCCTACTAGTAATGGCGGCGATCAGCGACTTATAGTGGGACTGCGATATTGCGGTGGACAAATTGGACACCTAACTGACACTTTTTGGGGACCAGTGACACTAATGCAATGATCAGTGCTAAAAAATATGCACCGTTACTGTACTAATGTTATTGGCAGGGAAGGGGATAACATCAGGGGTGATCAAAGGGTTAAATGTGTTCCTAAGGAGTGCTTGCTAACTGTGGGGGGGAGTGCTTTCACTGGGGGAATGTAAAGATCCGTGTTCCTGCTTAGCTGAAACACAGGATCAGTACATTCCCCTCTCACAGAACAGCGATCTGCCTTGTTTACATAGACAGACCGCCGTTCTGCCTGTCTCCTGAACGATCGGCAGACATCGAGTCTGCCGGACCCACTGATTGGGTCCCGCTGTGTCCAATCACAGTGGGAGCGGGTTGCCGGCAGTGTGCACCCCAGACCTGGAAGTGTCAGATCACGTAGTAGGTACAGATCAGCTGCAGTATATGTGCGTGGAGCGGTCCGCAAGCAGTTAAAGTATAACTAAAACGTTTTTTTTTTTAATACCTTTTGGATAGAGGGGAGATGGCTTAGAACGCCTGTCAGTTTTTATTGCTCACTGTGCCCCCCGTTTGCGAGATTTATCCTCTATTTTTCCTGTTTAACAATATCAGTGAAAGAAAAAGTAGATCCCAAATTTTGGGTTGTTCCCAGAAAAGTAATAGAGGGGAAATCTTTCAATGGGGATACTAGTTCTGGTGACCTGGGGGGGGCCCAAGAGATCCCCATTAGCACTTGCCTACTGTCGCACTTTTACAATCGTGCGGTCAAGCAACACTGTACCCAAATAAAATTTTTATCATCCTTTTTTTTTTTTTTTTTTTTAGAAAGATAGAGATTCCTTTTGGTGGTATTTAATCTAGGTTTTTTTATTTTTTGCTAAACAAACAAAAAAAAAGACCAAACGTTTAAAAAAAAAAAAAAAAAATTAGCAAAAAAAGTAAATTTTCTTCTTCACTGATGGGGCTGCATTAATCGCCTCACACAGATATACTACGGCAGAATCACATACCTGTACGCAGGGGCGGACTGACCATTGAGCCACTCGGGCACTGCCCTAGGGCCCTGGGCCACTAGGGGGCCCCATCAGGGTTGCCAACCTCAGTAAAACCAGGGACAGTATGTATAAATCTGTGTTTTTTTTTATATCTGTCTGTGTATACTGTGTGTACATGTATGTGTATACTGTGTGATTGTATACTGTGTGTGTGTGTACTGTGTGGCCCTATAATCTCTGATTGCCTGGGGGCCCCATAATCTCCTATTGCCCGGGGGCCCCATGAGTTATCAGTCTGCCCCTGCCTGTACGTTGCCCTTTAAGTGACGGCTTGCGGGCACGCGCGTGGCGCCGGGAGCTCCGTGAGTGAGATTGCGGACTCGTCCGCGGGGATACCCGCGATCATCTCACGGAGAGGAAGAATGGGGAAATGCTGATGTAAACAAGCATTTCCCTGTTCTGCCTAGTGACACTGACACTGATCACCATTCCCTGTAATCGGGAGCGGTGATCAGCGTCGTGTCACACACAGCCCCTCCCCCCTACAGTTAGAATCACTCCCTAGGACACACTTAACCCCTACAGCGCCACCGAGTGGTTAACCCCTTCACTGCCAGTCACATTTACACAGTAATCAATGCATTTTTAATTGCACTGATCGCTGTATAAATGTGAATGGTCCCAAAATCGCGCCAAAAATGCCATAAAACTATCCCCTATTTTGTAAACGCTATAATTTTTGCGCAAACCAATCAATAAACGCTTATTGCAATTTTTTTTACCAAAAATATGTAGAAGAATACGTATCGGCCTAAACTGAGGAAAAAAATGTTTTTTTATATATTTTTTGGGGGATATTTATTATAGCAAAAAATAATGTGTTTTTTCCAAAATTGTCGCAATTTTTTTCTTTATAGCGCAAAAAATAAAAACCGCAGAGGTGATCAAATACCACCATAAAAAAGCTCTATTTGGGGAGAAAAAAGGACGCCAATTTTGTTTGGGAGCCACGTCGCACAACCGCGCAATTGTCAGTTAAAGCGACGCAGTGCCGAATCGCAAAAAGTGCTCTGGTCTTTGGCCAGCCAAATGGTCTGGGGCTGAAGTGGTTAATAATTGGGGAACGTATGATCAGTGCCCTGTTTATCTGTGTGTATATGCCCTGTCAGGATTGCCTGTTGCCCTCCTCTCCTCATGCTGTGACAGCGCGTGAGAAATGTACTGCCGATAAACGGCAAGTCTGTTTACACTGATCAGCTGGGATGGACATTTCACCACAATCTGTGATCTAGGGTTGTCACATCATCCCTTTAATCCAGGACACATATTAATTACACAGGTTCTGAGGCTGATTTAATGCAGATAAGGCACCAAGTGAGTTTAATTGCCACTTAAATCAGCCACAGAACCTGTGTAATTATGTGTCCTGGATTAAAGGGATGATGTGGCAACCCTACTGTGATTAGCTGTGTCCGAAGGATGCACAAGGGGCGTGTTTCTGGGAAAACATCCATGGAAACTCTCCCGGAACAACGGAGCTGCGCTGTAGCTGTCTTTTGGCTATAGCACGGTAAGGAAGTAGTTCATTTGCAAAGATTTCCCCACGTCCTGTTTTGGCTATGGGACAGGAAGTGAAGGTAAATCTCCCCAATGGGACACAGATGGCAAAAAATAAACCTTACAGGGGTTATAACCCTTCCTTAGTCTCCTTTCACACAGGTGGTCCGCCCAGTGGACTCCACTTTACTCAGTGGGAGATCGATCCGCTGATCTCTGCTGAGCAGGGAGATGACAGGTTTGTCTCCGGTCACTGTGCAGAGATGGACCAGTCAGAGCCCCGCTCTCCTCTATGGGGAGATCGGATGAAAGCGGACCGCCTGTCTATTTTACATCCGATCCGCCAGACAGATGCAAAATAGGGTCACCACCTGTCTGGATTTCACGGACCGGATAGCAGCGGGTGTCACCGCTGACATTCGTCGATCCATAGGAGTGATTGGAACGTCCGATCAGGTCCAGCTGAAAAACTGACATGTGGACCCGATTGGAAAGCCCGTGTGAAAGGGGCCTAAAGCCTCGTACACCTGGTGAGAGTTGTGTGATGGCAGACTGTTGGACTAAAATCTGACCATTAGTACGCTCCATCAGACAATTGTTGTCCAACTTTCCGCCGACAAATGTTGGATGGCAGGCTAGTAAATTTTCGGCGGACAACGGTCTGTTGTCACATTTTTGTATAGTCTGTACACAAGTCTGTCACACAAAAGTCGAAAGTACAAACACGCATGCTCGGAATCAATACTCACCAAACAAGACTTTAGCAGAAGGTGCCCAAAGGGTGGCGCTCAAGAGCTGAAATTCCTCGTAGTACGTCACCACGTTCTTGTTTGTTGGCCGACAATTGTGTACCGATTGTTTGCAAGACAAGTTCCTGGCACACGCCCTTTGGACAAAAGTCTGGTGCTTTTTCTGCCGAAAATTCAATCGTGTGTACGAGGCTTGAGGCTCGGTTCACACAGGAAGCGGCCACGGATCGGACAGGAGCGCTGTACGTCCCTGTTCTCCTTTTCAGGGAGGAATCGGGGCCGAATCTTTGCCTGAATTTGGCCCTGAAACGAAGCCAAAGACGCACAGCATTTCTGTGCAAGCCGCTCTGCAGACATGTGAACTGGCTCCATAGAGAGCCGGTCACCTTCTCCTGCTATGCGAATTGGATGCATAGAAACCTACATCCAATTCGCATAGGTGTGAACCCGGCCTTGCTCTATCCAAAATAGAAAAAAAAAAAAAGTTAGAAGCTAAAGGTAGTCGCTGATTGGCTACCATGCACATTTGCACCAGATTTTGCGCTCTCTAGTTTAAGCAAATCAACCCCATAATATTTTTTTACAAGAAAATGTCCTCAGGCCTGGTTCACACTATTGCAGCCCCGCGAGCCGCATTTGCCTGGGCACAGCAGCCCCTTCATTTAAATAGGCGGTTGTGCCTGCATTTGATGCAGTAAAAAGGTTCCTGCACATTTTTAAAAAGCGGTGGCAGGGAACCATGCGATTTCCCAGCAGTTCCTGCATGTGCAAACTTCTTCTGTTTTTTAGATGTGTGTGGGGGTGCCATTAAGAATGAATGACAGCCCAGTGCGTTTTTAACCACTTCCCGCCGGGCCTATAGCAGAATGACGGCTGGGCGGTGGTTCAGTTATCCTGACTGGGCGTCATATGACATCCTGCAGGATAACAGCCGTGGGGGCTCACATCGCGGCGATCGGTGGTGCGGTGTGTCAGTCTGACACACCGCACCACCGATCTCGGTAAAGAGCCTCCGACGGAGGCTCTTTACCACGTGATCAGCCGTGTCCAATCACGGCAGATCACAATGTAAACAGGAAGAGCGGTTGATCGGCTTTTCCCTCACTCGCATCTGACAGACGCCCTGACAGAGGGGGGTCTGTGCTGATTGTTTATCAGCGCAGCCCCCCCCCTCGGATGCCCACCCAGGACCACCAGGGAAGCCGCCAGCATCTGGATGGCCAGGTACATCCCCCATGGCCATCCACATGTGCAAATTCATGCCCAACATATGCCAATCAGTGCCCACAAATGGGCACTGACTGGCACCTCTATGGCACAAATAAAATCAGTGATGCCCAGCAATGCCACCATCAGTGTCATCAGTGCGTACCCATCAGTGCCGCCTATGAGTGCCCATCAGTGCCACCTCATTGGTGCCCATCAGTGCCGCCTTATCAGTGCCCGTCAGTGCAGCCATATCAGTGCCCGTACTTGAAGAAGAAAACTTACTTATTTACAAAAATTTTTAACAGAAACAAAGAAACTTTTTTTTTTTTTTTTCAAAATTTTCGGTCTTTTTTTATTTGTTGCGCAAAAAATAAAAATCGCAGAGGTGACCAAATACCATCAAAATAAAGCTCTATTTGTGTGAACAAAATGATAAAAAATTTGATTGGGTACAGTGTAGCATGACCGCGCAATTGTCATTCAATTTGCGACAGCGCTGAATATTGGCCTGGGCAGGAAGTACCTGGTATTGAAGTGGTTAAACAGCGTATTTTGGGTGTGGGAACAGGTGTGATGCCCGCAGTAGTGTGAACCTTAACACTGGTACATGTTTTCTGAAAATGGAGAATAAAATCAAGGTAGTTGTACTTTTTTTGTTGTATGATATTTGTGCATCTGTTTAGGAAACCTCTATTTTCAGTATAAAAAATACACACAAACCTTTTTTATTTATTTATTTATGCAAATAACTACAGTGTTTAAAATAAACAATCACTCGCCTTCCACAACTGAGAAATAAATATAATACACAAACAAATGATAGCAATAAAATAATGTGACCCAAATAAAGACTTTTCAGCTTCCAGGTTTTATTGTCAAAGCTTAATTGAAACAGCTGAAGTTAAGCCTCCATACACACTATTAGATTTTCTGCAGATTTTTGTCTTCAGATTTACCAAAACCATGTAGTGCAAGGGCCAGCCTGACTGCATACAAATTGAAACTCATAAGGCCCCTACACACAATCGGACTTTCCGACGGGAAATGTTCCATGTCGAGCTGTTGGCGGTAAGTCCGACCGTGTGTACGCTCCATCGGACAATTGTTGTCGAACTTTCCACCAACAAATGTTGGCTAGCAGGTTCTCAAATTTTCTGCCAACAAATGTGTGTTGCCAGATTGTCTGAGCGTGTGTACACAAGTCCGTCGGACAAAAGTCCAAAGTACAAACACGCATGCTCAGAAGCAAGGAACGAGCCGGAAGCGGCCGGTCTTGTAAACTAGCGTTTGTAATGGAGAATTAACATTCACGACGCGGCAAATTATGAAATGTCGAAATGCAGCGCGCAATTCTCTTCTTCTTTAATGGGATAATAATGAAGCTGTTTTGCTGGTGATACTGATGGAGTTATTGCAAACAAAGTTTCAAAGGCTTTTTTTTCTAGTGATATCAAAAATAATATTATTATGCTTTATTTTATTTTTTTTTGTGCAAGTTACCACAACACCATTATACCGTAGTTTTTAAGATCAAAGATACAACATATGTTGGTGTCCCTTGTTAATTATACATTGTATTTTTTTAAATGTAACTGCCTACTCCCAACTGTCATTTGAAGTAAAACACATAGCCAAGTATTATTCTACACTATTTTTTTATTGTGCATTAAAAAAAAATTAAAAAAAAAAACAAATACAATTAGACAAATTAGACTTAACCAAAAATTGCATTCTATGCATCCAAAAATATAGAAAATATACCAAATCAAATCATTATTATTCAACCCAAAAAATAATGTCAAAGCAATAACTCCAAGGCCAATAATAAATAACACGTTATCTCCTCCGATTCCACAACATGTCTGGTTGATGAACAGCCGTTCTGAAACAAACTGAAAAGCGCGAAATGAAAAACGCGAAAAGAAAAGCGCGAATCAACACTCACCAAACTTCTACTAACACGAAATTAGCAGAAGGAGCCCAAAGGGTGGCGCTAAAGAGCTGAAAAATGACGTAGTACATCACTACGTTCGTAATTGTTGGCCAACAATTGTGTGCCGTGTGTATGCAAGACAAGTTTGGGCCAACGCCCTTCGGACAAAATTCCACAGATTTGTTGGGCAACAATCCGATCGTGTGTACGAGGCATTAAGGTTTAACCTCAAATTATATGGTTTTGGTAAATCTGAAGACAAAAATCTGCAGAAAATCTGATAGTGTGTGTGTGTATAGGGCTTTAGAAGCTGATTGGCTGCCATGCACAGCTGCACCAGATTTTGAGCACTCCAGTTTTAGTGACAAGCTATGATACCCAAGATTGTTTGGGGTGCTCAGCAATACCCAACAGGTGTGCTGCAAAATTCTAGTGTATATACATGCAGTTGAATATAAGTTAATATTTTTTATTTTGCACTTTTTTTCATTAGTGGCACAAAAACAATATCATTCTCTAAAATGAATCCATGCACACCACTATCCCTGTAATCTATTATCTATCATTAAATCATTTTTACAGTGTTTTTCTGCCTACTTGTAAATTCCTCTGAGCTCCCAAACCTCTCCTTTTCCCTCTCACCTCATGTTCATTGCAGGTTGGTTGCAGTCATTTTGCATTGCTGAGTGCACACTACAAATCCCATAATCCATAGTTCCTAGTCTCTCAAAAGCAAGCAAGAGAGGGTGGAGAAGAAATGTAGCCACCCTCTCTAACAGGTAGTTGGATCACAGCAGTCAAAAAAAAAAGAAAAAAGAAATTTGAGAGCAATATACGAGACATTTCTGGGTTAAGAATACATAGTTTTGCTTTACAGTAGAACTATAGGCAAAAAAATTTCTTGGTGCATCCATGGCAGCATACTAGTGCGTATGTGGCCATGGATATGCACCAGGAAATGAAAATTACGGTAATTGAAACAATTTTTATGTTTTTTTTTTTTTTCTTAATTTTGGATAGCGTAAGGGAGGGTTATCCCCCCCCCCCCCCCCCCCCCGTCAGATTTGTTTTCACCATCTGTGTCCCATTGGGTGGATTTTCCTCCACTTCCTGTCCCATAGCCAAACAGGAAGTGAGAGGAAATCTCTGCAAATGAAGGGAATTCCTTGGCCCCCCAGGTCACCAGAACTAGCGTCTCCATTGGAAGATTTCCCCTCTATTACTTTCCTGGGGACAACCCAAAATTTGGGATTTTTTTCACTTTCAATGATAATAATTAACAGGACAAAAGAGAGGGGGAATCTCCCTATTGGGGGCACAGACAGCAATAAAAAAACGACAGGCGTTCTAATCCGTCTCCTTAAAAAAAAATGATTTTGCCTTTTAGTTATATCTGTTCTCCCACAGTACATGAAAATGCAATTATTTTAGTAAATATAAACTGCTAAATACCTTTTCCCATCAGCAGCATTAAATAGCAGTCTTGTGACTTCTATCAGTGTTTTGATTTAGGCCCCTTCACACTTGTGCGACTTGTCCTGCGACTTGGGACTGCAAAGTTGCAGGACAAGTTGTACCCCATGATTTCCAGTGAGTACCGTTCATATCTGTGCGACTTCAAGGTAGTCCCTGCACTACTTTGGTCCAACTGATGCAACTTGAGGTCCAAAGACCAAAAGATTACACAGACATTGCTTCAAGTCACGTGACTTTTAGGTCGCAGAAGTGCGAAAGGGGCCTAAAGTTTGTAGGAGGAGTTTTCATTCTCCTCTGACTGTCCTATGAGGTGGCAGGACCCCTGACCCTCTGTCTGGACAGTGCTGATTGGCCCTGTGCTGATCACATGCACCCTCCCTTAACCACTTCCCGGCCTATAGCAGAATGACGGTGGTTCAGTTATCCTGAATGGGCGTCATATGACATCCAGCAGGATAACAGCCGCCATGGGGGTGTACATCGCGACGATCGGTGGAGCGGTGCGTCAGTCTGACACACCGCACCACCGATCTTGGTAAAGAGCCTCCGACGGAGACCCTTTACCACGTGATCAGCCGTGTCCAATCACGGCTGATCACGATGTAAACAGGAAGAGCCGTTTATTGGCTTTTCCTCACTTCCGACTGACAGACGCGAGTAGAGGAGAGCCGATCGGTGGCTCTCCTAAAGGGGGGTCTGTGCTGATTGTTTATCAGCGCAGCCCCCCCCCCTCCCCCCGCGGATGCCCAAACTTGACCACCAGGGATGCCCACAACAGATGGATGACCAGGGATGCCAAAATAGTGCCAATCAGTGCCCACACATCGTGCCAGTCAGTGCCTGCCAGATGTCTCTCCATCAGTGATGCCCAGCAGTGCCAGCTATCAGTGCCTACCCGTGCCACCCATTAGTGCCGCCTACCAATGCCCATCAGTGCCACCTTATCAGTGCCCATTAGTGCAGCCTCATCAGTGCCCATCAGTGAAGGAGAAAACGTATTTTTTTTCAAAATTTTATAAAAGAAACAAAGAAAAACTTTTTATTTTTTTCAAACATTTTTGGTCTTTTTTTTTTATTTGTTGTGCAAAAAAATAAAAATGCCAGCAGTGATCAAATACTGCCAAAAGAAAGCTCTATTTGTGGAAACAAAATGATAAAAAATTGGTTTGGGTACAGTGTAGCATGACCGCGCAATTGTCATTCAAAGTGCGACAGCGCTGAAAGCTAAAAATTGGCCTGGGCAGGAAGGGACAAAAGTGCCCGGTATTGAAGTGGTTAAAAAAAAAAACCTCTAGCAATACACACCAAACTGAGCATGTGCAGAGTGCCCCCAAGGCTCTGTACTATCATCAGATAGATTGGGGACAGTAAAAGGTGAGGATCAGAAGAGACAGGATCAGTCTTTTTAACCCCTTAGGTTCCACAGTGAGTATAACACGCATGACTTTACTGTTGTGGGTTTAGTAACAATTCAATGCCCATGGGGATAAATACACAAAATCACAGGTATCGGCATTTTTAAAACCCTAACTAAGAAGCGAGCACCCTCCAAAAGAGACCATAGTGATGAAGGGGCCAGTGGGCTGAAAAACGATGTACAATGGGAAGCGATCGTAGTGATTGTATCTCTGATATAAGTGATTGTATCTCTGATATAAGTGATTGTATCTCTGATATAAGTGATTGTATCTCTGATATAAGTGATTGTATCTCTGATATAAGTGATTGATTGTATCTCTGAAAGAGAACAAAGATCTATTCGGGGTGAATTCTTATTTCTGTGTAGTGAAAGGTTTGTTTTATGAGGCCTTCAATTTACATGTATGTGTCTATAAACTGGAGAGAACACAATTTCTCAGTGCAATTGTAAAACTTGCCCATAATACCTCATTGGACGATTGATTAATTGGAATAACAGGACTGTGATTGGCCTCTTTGGGCAAGATCTCCATCATTCTCTGGTGATTGGCTACTCCAAACACCGTATTGCAGGAGGCAGCGGGGACTTACCTGCCTGTCCCATACCCAAACCTACAGGGATCTGCCTGGACACAATAGCATCACGCAGTTGTTGCAGATTTGTCGGCTGCACATATCCATGATGTGAAACTTCCGTTCCACCACATCCCAAAGGTGCTCTATTGGATTGAGCTCTGGTGACTGTGGAGGCCATTGGAGTACAGGGACCTCATTGTCATGTTCAAGAAACCAGTGGTGAGATGATTTGATCTTTGTGACATGGTGCATTATCCTGCTGGAAGGAGCCATCAGAAGATGAGTACACTGTAGTCATAAAGGGATGGACATGATCAGCAACAATACTAATAATAGGCCGTGGTGATTAACTGCTTCCGGACCAGCCGCCGCAAGTTATACTGCGGCCGGTTGGCTCCCCTGCGCGAAACGTAGCTGTACGTTGGCTCGCGGGGTCCGGATAGCAGGCGCGCGCCCGCTCACAACGGGGGTTGGCAGTCGCGTTGACTGCCGGCCACGAGCAATCGTGACCAGGAGACACAGAACAGGGACGAATGTGTGTAAACTTCCCTGTTCCGTTCTGATAGGAGTGACAGATCGTGTGTTCCTAATAGCTAGGAATCACGATCCGTCACTTCCTCTAGTTGGTCCCTCCCCCTTCAGTTAGAATCACTTCCCAGGGAACACAGGTAACCCCTTCACCACCCCCTAGTGTTAACCCCTTCACTGCCATTGACATTTTTACAGTAATCAATGCATTTTTAATCGCACTGATCGCTGTATCAATTCCAATGGTTACAAAAATGTGTCAAAATTGTCCGATGTGTCCGCCATAACGTCGCAGTCCTGATAAAAAAAATCGCAGATCTCCGCCATTACTAGTAAAAAAAAAAAAAAAAAATGATAATAATAAAAAATACTATAAATCTATCCCCTATTTTGTAGACGCTATATATTTTTTTTTTTTTTTTTTTTTTACCAAAAATATGTAGAAGAATACATATCGGCCTAAACTGAGAAAAAATTAGCTTTTTAAAAAAAAAGAAATGGAGATATTTATTATAGCAAAAAGTACAAAATAGTGTTTTTTTTTTTTTTTTTTCAAAATTGTTGCTTTTTTTTTTGTTTATAGCGCAAAAAATAAAAACCGCAGGGGCGATCAAATACCACCAAAAGAAAGCTCTATTTGTGAGAAAAAAAGGACGTCAATTTTGTTTGGGTACAATGTCGCACAACCGCGCAATTGTGAGTTAAAGCAATGCAGTGCCGAATCGCAAAAAAAACACTCTGGTCAGGAAGGGGGTAAATTCTTCTGCCCATTCTCCTCTGACATCAACAAGGCATTTTCCTCCACACAACTGCCGCTCACTGGATATTTTCTCTTTTTCGGACCATTCTCTGTAAACCCGAGAGATGGTTGTGCGTGAAAATCCCAGTAGATCAGCAGTTTTTGAAATATTCAGACCAGCCTGTCTGTCACCAACAGCCATGCCACGTTCAAAGCCCCTTAAATCCCTTTTCTTCCCCATTCTGATGCTTGGTTTGAACTTCAGCAAGTCGTCTTCACCACGTACCTATAAGCAATGAGTTGCTGCCATGTGATTGGCTGATTAGCAATTTATGCTACCAAGCAGTTGAACAGGTGTACCTAATAAAGTGGATAGTGAGCGCATTTATCATGGGGTGACACATGACTGTATAGTAAGCATAGCCGTAGTTTATCAGATCAATAAATAAATGGTGAGTTAAATAGAACACTTTATTCTGTAATATACTATATATACTATCACAACCTGACCTACAGATATAACAACGCTGTCACTGGATACATCTTCCCATCCACAACACCAACACTCCTCTCCAAAAATGGAAAACAAGGAATCTAACATGACTGACAGCACAGACCCCTATGGAGGACCATGGCGGACTAGGGAGGACTATGGAGGACTATGGAGGACTGGGGAGGACTATGGAGGACTGGGGAGGACTATGGTGGACTATGGAGGACTGGGGCGGACTGGGGAGGACTGGGGCGGACTGGGGAGGACTATGGAGGACTGGGGCGGACTATGGAGGACTATGGAGGACTGGGGCGGACTATGGAGGACTATGGCGGACTGGGGCGGACTATGGCGGACTGGGGAGGACTATGGCGGACTGGGGAGGAATATGGCGGACTGGGGAGGACTATGGCAGACTGGGGAGGATTATGGAGGACTGGGGAGGACTATGGCGGACTATGGAGGACTGGGGCGGACTTTGGAGGACTATGGAGGACTGGGGCGGACTATGGCGGACTGGGGAGGACTATGGCGGACTGGGGAGGACTATGGCAGACTGGGGAGGATTATGGAGGACTGGGGAGGACTATGGCGGACTATGGAGGACTGGGGCGGACTTTGGAGGACTATGGAGGACTGGGGCGGACTATGGAGGACTGGGGCAGACTATGGAGGACTGGGGAGGACTATGGAGGACTGGGGCGGACTATGGAGGACTATGGAGGACTGGGGCGGACTATGGAGGACTATGGCGGACTGGGGCGGACTATGGCGGACTGGGGAGGACTATGGCGGACTGGGGAGGAATATGGCGGACTGGGGAGGACTATGGCAGACTGGGGAGGATTATGGAGGACTGGGGAGGACTATGGCGGACTATGGAGGACTGGGGCGGACTTTGGAGGACTATGGAGGACTGGGGCGGACTATGGCGGACTGGGGAGGACTATGGCGGACTGGGGAGGACTATGGCAGACTGGGGAGGATTATGGAGGACTGGGGAGGACTATGGCGGACTATGGAGGACTGGGGCGGACTTTGGAGGACTATGGAGGACTGGGGCGGACTATGGAGGACTGGGGCAGACTATGGAGGACTGGGGCGGACTGGGGAGGACTATGGCGGACTGGGGAGGACTATGGCGGACTGGGGAGGACTATGGCGGACTGGGGAGGACTATGGCAGACTGGGGAGGATTATGGAGGACTGGGGAGGACTATGGCGGACTATGGAGGACTGGGGCGGACTTTGGAGGACTATGGAGGACTGGGGCGGACTATGGAGGACTGGGGCGGACTATGGAGGACTGGGGCGGACTGGGGAGGACTATGGCGGACTGGGGAGGACTATGGCGGACTGGGGAGGACTATGGCGGACTGGGGAGGACTATGGCAGACTGGGGAGGACTATGGAGGAGTGGGGAGGACTATGGCGGACTATGGAGGACTGGGGCGGACTTTGGAGGACTATGGAGGACTGGGGCGGACTATGGAGGACTGGGGCGGACTGGGGAGGACTGGGGCGGACTGGGGAGGACTATGGCGGACTGGGGAGGACTATGGCGGACTGGGGAGGACTATGGCGGACTGGGGAGGACTATGGCGGACTGGGGAGGACTATGGCGGACTGGGAAACATGCAGGAAGAGGGTGGAGGAGATTACAGACAATGCTACGAGGTGAACAAGCCCCAGTCATAGTTGTAAATGTCATAAAGAAATGATATATAACACAGAATCTCAGGCAATACAGAGATTAAAAACCAATCCTCCTACATAAGGCACACAGGAACAGAGCTGAGGCTGTCAATCACAAGCTGTTTGCTGAAGGTCCCGCCCCTGTCACCTTTTTACCTCGTGGTGTCAGGAAAACTTGTCAGAAGTGATTCATACTGACAGCAGAGGAATGAAGCAGCAGACAGAAATGACATTTAGTGCTCTGGATTGAGACAAGTACACACTATAGAGCAGTCATGGTGAACCTTGGCACCCCAGATGTTTTGGAACTACATTTCCCATGATGCTCATGCACTCTGCAGTGTAGTTGAGCATCATGGGAAATGTAGTTCCAAAACATCTGGGGTGCCAAGGTTCGCCATCACTGACATAGAGGGATATGCTTTGTTCGTATTTCATGTCTGAGGTTTAAAACCACTGTAGGGCTCTGTGCAGACAGGTGTTGAAGTCTAAGCAGCCTTAAAATGGAACTTCGCTCTCCAAATCAACATTGATTGTTTGTTTTTTATCCTCATCCTGCTAGCAGTACATAGATGGGAAAATACAGTATATCATATCTACTTGTTTTAAACTTATTTTCTACATTTCTTCAGTTCCTTCCTGGTTTCTTGCCTAGGCAAATGATGTCCTACATCCCAGGAATCTTCAGGAGGGTAGGAGAGGAAGAGGGGTATTCTCAGCTAAGCACACTCTGCTTCATGCAGGCTTGAGCTAAGGGCAGATGGATTCCAGTAAGTAAATGCTACAAAAATCATCTGCTCTTACTCAATATGGCCATGGCAAGAAATGCTGGGAGGTGTTTTTCAATGTGATTTCTCATCAAAATAAAGCACAGAGACCTGGATGGATGGGGGAGTTTTGCTTTAACCGCTTGCCGACCAGCCGCCGTCGTTATACGGTGGCAGGTCGGCTCTCCTGCGCAAATTGCTGTAGCTGTATGGCAGCGCGCGCCCTGTGTGCCAGCTGCA
Source organism: Aquarana catesbeiana (assembly GCF_042186555.1). Taxonomy (NCBI): domain Eukaryota; kingdom Metazoa; phylum Chordata; class Amphibia; order Anura; family Ranidae; genus Aquarana; species Aquarana catesbeiana. The sequence continues at coordinate 46,623,434 of NC_133335.1, forward strand.
CATTGCGGGAGCGTGCCCGCGCTTCAGGCAGACTCTATGTCCACCAGTGACCCGCGATCACCTGTTACAGAGGCTGAACGGGAAACTGCCTTTCTAAACAAGGCGATTTCCCCATTCTGACAGGTGACATGACAGAGATCTACTGTCCCCAGTGATCGGGAACAGCGATCTCTGTCATGTCCCAGGCAGCCCACACCCACCCCCACCCTACAGTTAGAACACACAAGGGAACACAATTAACCCCTCGATTGCCCCCTAGTGTTAACCCCTTCCCTGCCAGTGTTATTTACAAAGTGATCAGTGGCCATTTATAGCACTGATCGCTGTATAAATGTCAATGGTCCCAAAAAAAGTGTCCGATCTGTCCGCCACAATGTCGTAGTCCCGCTAAAAATCGCAGATCGCCGCCATTACTAGTAAAAAAAAATAAAAAAAATAAAAATGCCATAAATCTATCACCTATTTTGTAGACACTATAACTTTTGCGCAAACCAATCAATATATGCCTAACGAGATTTTATTTTTTTAATTTTAAATTTTTTTTTTTACCCAAAAAGTGTAGAAGAATATATATCGGCCTAAACTGATGAAAAATTTTTTTTTTTTTTTGCGCTGTAAACAAAGAGCAACAATTTTGAAAAAAAAAACATTTTGTTTAACTTTTTGCTATAATACACATCCAAAAATATATATATATAATTTTTTTTTTTTTTGATATGTATTATAGCAAAAAGTTAAAAAAATTAGGTTTTTTTTTTTCAAAATTGTTGCTCTTTGCAACAAAAAAAAAATGCAGAGGTGATCAAATACCACCAGAAGAAAGCTCTATTTGTGCAGAAAAAAAGGACGTCAATTTTGTTTGGGTACAGCGTCGCACGACCGCGCAATTGTCAGTTAAAGGGATGCAGTGCCGTATCGCAAAATATGGCCTGGTCAGGGAGGGGGTAAATTCTTCTGGGGCTGAAGTGGTTAAATATTAAAAACAAATGAAATGGTGTTTTTTTTTTTTGGTTTGTGGTGCTCAGCTGTAGTGAAGATCCGCTTTAAAGCACCAATAGCGTTATTGAGCATTTTGGATGTGTTGTGCAGGCGTTCATGTTGCGTCAGGCAACACTCCTTAAACGCCTGTGTGATATGTTTTTTTTGTTTTTGTTTTATTTGTACAAGGCTAAAATAGAATATGATCACTTTTGATGCTTTGCAACCGCACCTTTAAACGCATTGTGTCATCACATGCCTGACGAATGGGTCCTGCGTGGCTCCGAATCCTCGCACTACACCATTCTGTGATCTTTCCTGAATAAAAGCCATTTGGAGGAAATTGATGATCCTTGGTGTGCTGGTAAATATCTGCATGTCGCACAGGTTCCAGTATCCAGCTGGCGGTCGCTACAGCACCCAATAGCTTAAGAGCTCATTCCAGGAACGTGCAATGGGAATATGGACTGTAGTCTGCTAAACGCATTGTAAACACCATAGGCGCATCTGCGATGTGTTTGTGGTGCGTTTCAATAGAAGTGAATGGAGGCCGTTGTAAAGCGTCAACACCTGCCAAACGCAGCAGGCAGCATTATTTTTGCCTCGTCCCAATGCATGGCAAGGCTAAAGCTGTAATGAGAACACCTCCATCTGCTCCCTAATGTAACAATTTGGAGTGACATCGATAGGCATTCAGGGAGCGTTAAGAATGCGACCCAACCGCCTATTTTCAACGCCTGTGTGAAAGAGAGACCATAGTTAAGAAATAGTAAAGGGTGTCTGCAATGTGTTATATGGCCATTTTTTATCTGTCTTCATTCAGTTTTTCTGAGATTTTAGTAATATTTCTCTTCTTGGGTAACCGTATAGTTTTATTATTTGGGTCTTTGAATTAAAAAGTTTCAAGCACGCCTGGTCTGGAGTATAGCTTGAAGTGTACTGCCGCTCTTCTCCACTAGAGTGTGCTATATTACCATTATTACAATAAACCTAACATTTATTTCAATTATTATTATTATTATTGTTATTATTTTATTTTATTTAGGGTACTTATATAACACTGTCAATTTACACAGCGCTTTACATATACATTGTACAGTCACATGAGTCCCTACCCTCCAAGGAGTTTACAATCTAAAGTCCCTAACTCACATTCATATACTAGGGACAATTTAGACAGAAGCCAATTAACCTACCAGCATGTCTTTGGAGTTTAGCCCAGGTTCACACTGAGCTGCGGCAATGAATGTGCGTTCAGCTCAACTCGCACGATTTCACTCCCGCATGTCAGTCCCGATTTCGGCGGCGCTTTCACCGACATCTGTGTGGGTTTCTGCACAGATGTCAATGGAAATCGCACACCCCGAAATCGCAAAAAATAGTACAGAAACTACTTTTTTAAACCAGTGCGGCACTGCAAATGTGGTGCCACATCTAACCAATTAGGACAGAGCCATTGCCAGCAATTGATGCGACTGGACATGTCAAATCGCATTTCAAATTGCAACAGTGTGAACCAGGGCTTAAAGCAGGGTTCCAGGCAAAAATTGAACTCCTTACAAAACATAAGCACAACCCACCCACCTCGTTTTTGGATATTTCATACCTTTTTATCTCCTATGTTCTTCAGGACCTCCGTCCCATGCTCCGTCACCACCGCTGTTTTTTTTTTTGTACCTGCTCCATCAGAGACTCTTTATTGAGATTGGTGTTGCGGTGTGTCAGACTGGCGCACCGCACCACCGATCGCCGCAGGCGCACGCCGGCTGTTATTCTGAAAGACGTCATATGATGTCCAGTCAGGATAACGGAAGTAGGAACAGCGAAATGTCTCCTCCCCATGTCCCATACCCATACAGTTAGAACACACTGAGGGAACACACACTTAACCCCTTGATCGCCCCCTAGTGTTAACCCCTTCCCTGTCAGTGTCAATTATACAGTAACCAGTGCATTTTTATAGCACTGATCGCTGTATAAATGTCAATGGTCCCAAAAATGTGTCAAAAGTTTCCGATCTGTCCGTCACAATGTTGCAATACCGCAGATCGCCATCATTATTAGTAAAATAAAAAGAAAAAAAGAAAAAAATGCCATAAATCTTTCCCATAGTTTGCAGACACAATAGCTTTTGCGCAAACCAATCAATATACTGTAGGCTTATTGCGATATTTTTGGTTAAAAAAAAAAAAATGTAGAAGAATAGATATTGATCCAAACGGAAATTTATTATGGCAAAAAGTAAAAAAAATTTTTTTTGTTGTTTTTTCAAAATTGTCGCTCGTTTTTTTGTTTATAGCGCAAAAAATAAAAACTGCAGAGGTGATCAAATAGCACCAAAAGAAAGCTCTATTTGTATGAAAAAAAGGACGTCAATTTTGTTTGGGTACAGCATTGCATGACAGTGCAATCACCAGTTAAAGTGACGCAGTGCCAAATTGTAAAAAGTTCTCTGGTCAGGAAGGGGGTAAAACCTTCCGGGGCTGAAGTGGTGAAACAAACGTTTTATAACGGTACTCCTAAATCCATTTTTTTTTCTAAAAGAGAAAAAAACCTGTTAAGCCTCTTGTACACTGTACTTATACATGAGCATCAGACATTCCTGGCAGAAAAATGTGAGGATGGACTGTATATCGCTTAGTATTTGGGCATATTTGTCAGTGCACACACACAAAACAATGGGAGGATATGACGCACTCTGGATATAACAATGTCATAGAGAGGGGGAGGTTGTGGGTTGAGGGGAAGAATAGATCAGTTCTTTCAGTTAATCAGTCCATGTTAGGAGAAAGATTATAATGATAAAATACAATAGAAACTGTCCATGGAGGGCTGCCAGTTCAAAGTTCAGAAGACAAGGAACTCTGGAATATACAAAGGACAGAAGAACAGCGCCCTCTAAGTGCAGTAAGCAAATTGTTTTAATATAAATCGTAAGGTTAAAATCAAACTCACAAAAGTAAGGTATAAGTAGGCCTATAATGTCATCCGCTCCGACAACCGGGTGAAGAATCGGGGAGTCCAATATATAGATGGAATGGTGGCTGTGTGTCCGCTGTGTTGTCCTACGTCCAGTCAGACTGCTGGTTTACAATGCCTTCTGGATGGGCATTACTACGATCAGGGGCATACACGGCTTACACGAACGGACGTCACTTCCGGGTCGGGTCTGCATCTATATCGGACTCCCCCATTCTTCACCCAGTTGTCGGAGCGGATGACATTATAGGCCTACTTATACCTTACTTTTGTGAGTGCATTTTAACCTTACTATTTATATTAACCACTTGACATCCGCGCTATAGCCGAATGACGGCTACAGCGCGGACCTGAATTTCCGGGAAGCCGTCATATGACGGCCTCCCCTGTGCACGCGCGCTGTGATTGCCGAGTCACTGAGACTCGGGTGATCACCGATCCGAGTAAGGGGCCGGTCCCGACCCCTTACCATGTGATCAGCTGTCAGCCAATGACAGCTGATCACATGATCAGAACAAAAGCTCTGTGATCGTTTTTTTTTTTCTCCTCGAGCTGACAACGCGAAGAGAAAAAAAGCCGATCACCGGCTTATTAGTAAGGGGCATCGGTCCTGAAGAGGAAGAGGCAATTCTGCCTCATATGTGCTACCAGTACCCCCTGCCAGTGCCACCTGCCATTGCCATCTGATAGTGCCCACCAGTGCCACCTATCAATGCCCAGAAGTGCCACCTATCAGTGCCCACCAGTAGTGCCAATCAGTGCCACCTAGCAGTGCTGCCTATCAGTGTAACCGATCAGTGCCCATTATTGCCACCCATCACTGCCACCTATCGGTGCCCATCAGTGCCGCATCATCAGCGTACATCAATGAAGGAGAAAAATTACCCTTTTTAAAATTTTATAAAAAAATATTAAAAAAAAAAATTTTTTTTTTTTTTTTTAATTTGGTCTTTTTAAAAAAATTTTAACAAAAAAAAAAAAAAAAGCAAAGGTGATCAAATACCACCAAAAGAAAGCTCTATTTGTGGGAAAAAATGATAAAAAATTCATTTGGGTACAGTGTTGTATGTCCGCGCAATTGTCATTCAAAGTGCGTCAGCGCTGAAAGCTGAAAGTTGGTCTGGATAGGAGGGGGGTTTAAGTGCCCAGTAAGCAAGTGGTTAAAACAATTTGCTTACTGCACTTAGAGGGCGCTGTTCTTCTGTTCTTTGTAGTGCGCACACACAAGCAGGAGGCATTTGGGAATAAACACGAAATACTGACTGGCTACTCAGATTTTCTGTTTTTGCTTTATTTTTTTATTTATTTATTTTTTAATTGATCAATATGCAGCACATGCTTACTCGTCTGTGTGTACAGGCTCATTGAAAACAATGGGTTGGATTTTTCGATCAGTAAAAAAAAAAAATATATATATGCCTGAAAATTGTGTGTTTTCAAGCAGCAGTATGCAAGTGGCTTAAGTGTAACTGCACAAAAAAGTGTTAACTGGGGTTGAGATTAAATGTGTTTGTCGCTTTCTTTAAGTCCATTTAAAATCTACATTTCCATTTAGAACAGTGTTGTCACCCTGATGAGGGAATTAGAAAAAAATAGATACATTGGTTCAATGGACCAGCAGGTAACAAATCTGTTAGTGGGGGAAATCAGAAAAATAAAGTTGCTGAGGACATCTTGCTGCCAAAAGTAGGTACTGCTGAATACAGTACTGGATTGAAAGTAAGATCTTGTTCACGTGGAAGGCTGTGTTTTAACACCTTTGCATCCCTATTCCGGTAGTCCCATTGCTGTCTATTGGGACGTAGTCGCTGCATGAAAACAGCCGCTGCTCCCAATTTGATATCCATGCAGGTGCTGGTTCACAGCTCTGAATACAAATTGTTTTTTTACCAATGGAAAAGGGTGCCTCCTAAGTGCAGTATCAAAAGGACATGTAAAAACAGGCTAACACTAGCCACTCGCATGATGCTGGAGGTAAAAGGCTCGTATAAAGGATTCCCAGGATGGCTCCTGGCGGCTATTAATCACAGTTTGAGAGATCTCACGGCCCGGTGGAATCCTTTAGATGAGCCGTTTTACCTCCAGCATCATGTGAGTGGCTAGTGTTCGCCTGTTTTTAATCAAATGTCCTTTTGGTACTGCACTTAGAGGCGCTCTTCCTTTCTTGTTTTCCACATTTAAACAGAGCCTGCTTCATAAGGGTCAGCAGTCATTAGTGGATTATCCCCCCCCCCCCCCCCCTCCATATTGGACTGTTTTACCATGGACTTTTAGTAGTGTTCACATCCTATCATTAGGCGCATACTCTATTTTTATCTTTGTTTTTTTTTTTTTTACCAGTACCTAGGGAACTTTTAAAATAAAAGTCTGGCATTGGGCTTAAAAGGGAATGTGACTTTTGCATTTATTTTCTTTTTTATTGATATGGTCAATGTATAAAAACATAACAAAAAACCCCCCAAAACTTCATAATAAGAGACAGACAGCATTATATCGTATATGTCCTTTTTTAATTTGCCCATACTGTGTTTTAAAATATAAGGGACCAGCTGTTATTACATTTTTGTCAGAGGATGGTATTGGCAGGCAGTAGCAGGACCCTCAGCTGAGGACATTTTTAAAACTTCAATAAGTGGGGGCATGGCTGGGATGCGAGGGAGAGGAGACGTGCCCCGCTTCAGCTCCCACCATCCGTCTAACTAATCCGCCGAAATCCTGGATTTAAAACAGCCATCCTGCTTAGCAAACGCCTGCCTGCTGTCTGGGGAGCTGCTCCGGTTCTCCCCATGCCCGGTAATCGCAAATCGAGCAAAAAGGCAGCCTCTCACAGCTCCCGGACCGAGCCGCCGAAGACTCGTGTGGCGGCCATCTTGCCTGTCACCTGTCTGCATCCAGCGTCCGTGGCGGTGCAAACTGACTCCTGGATGGCGGCGGCTATGGCTCCAGACCCGAACAGCTCCGCTTCCATCCCTCAGGCTGACTCAGAGCTGCATGGAGCCCAGTCCACCGCTGCAGTACTGGCAGACATCGCATACAGTAAAGTCGCGTACACACGGGTGGACTTTTCAACCGGACTGGTCCGACGGACTTTCCGACAGACTTTCAACGGACTTTTGAATGAACGGACTTGCCTACACACGATCACACCAAAGTCCGACGGATTCGTACATGATGACGTACACCAGACTAAAATAAGGAAGTTGATAGCCAGTAGCCAATAGCTGCCCTAGCGTCGGTTTTTTGTCCGTCGGGCTAGCATACAGACGAGTGGATTTCTGGGTCTGGCGGAGTTACGATGTAAAGATTTGAAGCACGTTCCAAATCTAAAGTCCATCAGATTTTCGACTGAAAAAGTCCGCTGAAGGTCCGATGAAGCCCACACGTGATCGGATTGTCCGCCGGACCAGTCCGGTTGAAAAGTCTGACCGTGTGTACGTTTCATAAGTCATCTGGCGAAGGGAAAATAGATGCACTGACCATAGAATGTGGGTTGATCAGACATGATATGGACAAATTTTAGAGGCCACCTTGCAGAGACAGAGTATCATGGCTCAGCAGTGGAGGACGCTACTGCCTCCACTGTTCAGGCCATAGCAGATCTCCAGCAAAAGGTCAAGATCCTCATGGCACGATCAGAAGATGCAGAGAACTGCCTTTGGCGCAATAATGTAAGGGTGGTCGGGCTCGCGGAGGGGCCTAACCCTGTAGTATCTGTTGAAGCGTTCTTCAAGCAACTCCCGGGACTACAACACCTCTCCCCAGTATACACAGTGGAGTGTGCACACAGGGTGCCCACTGGTCCAAGGCCTGCTGGTTTGATGCCGCGTGCTTTTCTAGTCCGTCTGCTCAATTTCAGGGACAGAGATCTGATCCTGGCGGAGGCCCGCAAACACCCCAAATTGAAATACGAAAATGCAGTGATACACCTGTACCCAGATTTTTCTCCTGACCTGAAAAAGAAACGGCGCTCCTTCACAGATGTGCGTAGACGCCTGTGCGAGATAGACCTGTCCTACAACATGCTGTACCCTAGCCGCCTGAAGGTCATCCACAATGGCTCTGCTAAGTTTTTTTTTTTTTTGTTAATTTCCTGTGGATGTAGTTGACTGGTTGGATTCCATTGCCTAGGAATGTGGTTCGTCGCCTGGCATGCCTGGCCACGTGTCTGTATATGCAGACACTTTCCAAGATAGTACCGGGAGTGGTTGTGAATGTTTGTGGATGCAGAGAACAATACAATCTACATACACTACATATGCTAGGGGGGGTTGCTATATTGATAAAAAGCTGGCGTGCTCTATTGAACATGTGGCAATAGACCCCCAGTGGCGCTATGTGATCGTGGTGCTTGACATTGAATCCCAGTTATTGGCTATAGCGAACATCTATGTCCCACCCCCTTTCAAGAGTGAGGTGCAGTATACTGTCCTGGAAAAAGTCGCCACTGAAGCTATTGGTGGCTGAGGATTTCAACAACATCCTGGATTACACCCTGGATACCTCTAATCTGACCCGGGTCCAAAACCTTGACCTTGGACACTGGGCAGACTCAGCGGTGCTGGAGGAGCTCTGGCGTTGGAAACACCCTGGGGAGGAAGGTTTTTCCTATCTTTCCCATGTCAGTGACGACTCCTCCCTGTATTGATATGGCCTTCGCCAACCCAGCTCCACTCCCCCTGGTTTCAGAGGTCAGCTAACTGGCTGGAGGGATCTCTGATCACACCCCCTTACAGCTTACGATTAGGCTTCTGCAGGCAAGGTGTACGGGGGTTTGGCGGTTGCACCTGGAGTGGGTGGAGGAGTCCTCAGTGGAGGCCTTGGTATCGCCACACCTGAAGGAGTTTTGGGAGTTCAATGAGGGATCAGCGGGCTCACCCGCCATGTGGGATGCCTTTAAGGCGTCGACAAGGGGGGGTGTATGTGTCTGTTATAAAAGCTGCCAGGGTCAGGAGCTTCAGGCCCATGAACTACGATGTGCACAGACCCATGCTGATTCGCCTTCTCCCTTCACTCTGGCTGAGTTACAGATGTCTAGACGGGGCACTAGTGGTTCACTTCCAGGGCCTCACTCAATGTGTTTTTAGGAATAGGGCTGAGGAATTGTTTAGGAAAGAAGACAAAAATGGGAAATTGTTAGCCATCCTAACGGCAGACGTTCGGGCACATATAGGTGGTACCATGTATCCACTCATCAGAAGACACTTTGGTGAAAGATAGAGAGGGTATCATGCAGGAGTTTGTCTCCTACTATTCCAGATTATACTTATCCATCCCACCATATGACCTTTAGGTTTGCTGTGCATAGCTTGTACAGGGAAAAGAGCTGTGGGAGGGGCCGCACAGGCTCCACCCACTACAGGCTGCCTGGAGAAAATTACAAGACCAGTTCTCCTACACAAGGAGAGAGAGCATCAGTGACCGGTCTTTATTACAGGAAGGCAAAATGTCACACTTGATTACTGCACAGATCTGGAAGAAATACACAAAGCACACACAGATTCAAGGAAGTATACATATGGCTGTTGATTTTTTTGCGATAGATATTTTATAATTTTTTTTTTATTTTTTTTTTATAGACAAGTTGAGCTCTAATCCAGAGATTTTTCTCTAATGAGGTGCAGAAAAACACATTCAAACAGCAATGAAGCTTGCAACAGAAAAGTATTATCAACTACAGTGGGGAAAATAATTATTTGATCCCCGGCCTACTATTTTGTAAATTTGCCCACTTACATATAAATGAAGGGTCTATAATTTTTATGATAGGTGTATTTTTAATGATAGAGGCAGAATATCAAAAGTCCATTGTAATTGCCCCTGAAGTTGTCAAAAGTAGAGCAGAAACTACTTTTGGGAATCGGTGTGGCGCTGCAAAGTCAGCATCACACCGATTCGTTTTCTGGCAATAGGCACTGATTTGACATGCAATTTAAAATATCAAATTGGCCCAATGTGAACGGGGGCTCAAACCCACTATCATGGGCAAGACCGAAGAGCTGTCAATTGTCTTCAGGGACAAAATTGTAGACCTGCACAAGGCTGGAATGGGCTACAAGACCATCAACAAGAAGCCTGGTGAGAAGGAGACTACTGTTGGAGTGATTATTCGCAAATAGAAGAAATAACCATCAACTAATAGATGGAAAATAATCATCAATCTCCCTCGGTCTGGAGCTCCATGCAAGATTTTGCCTCATGGGGTAAGGATGATCAAGAGAAAAGTGAGGGATCAGCCCAGAACAACACGGGAGGGGCTTGCTAATGGTCTCAAGGCAGTTGGGACCACAGTCACCAAACAAACCATTGGTAATCCAATACGCTGCCATGGATTGAAATCCTGCAGCACCCACAAGGCCCCTCTCCTCAAGAAGGCACATGTACAGGGCTTTCTGAAGTTTGCCAATAAACATCTAAATCAGGGGTCTCCAAACTGCAGCCCTTTATCCGGCCCCTGGAGCACTGTTGCTCCCACTGATATGAGGCACTATTCCTCCCATTGACACCAACAAGGGGGTACTATTTGTTCCACTGACACCAATGCTGGGATACTATTCCTCCTACTAATAGGGGTACTACTTTCTGGAAGAAAAATGCTGACTATGATGCTAAGAACACCATCCCTACACCCGAGCACCGAGATGGAAACATTATGCTTTGGAGCTGTTTCTCTGCTAATGGTACAGGCCGACTTTGCCGCATTGAGGGGCCAATGGATGGGGCCATGTATTGTAAAATCTTGGATGAGAACCTTCTTCCCTCAGCCAGAACACTGAAGATGGGTCTGACAATGACCCAAAACATACCGCCAAGGCAACAAAGGAGTAGCTCAAGAAGAAGCACATTATGGTCATGGAGTGGCCTAGCCAGTCTTCAGACCTTAATTATATAGAAAATTTTTGGAGGGAGCTGAAGTGAGTTGCCAAGAAACGTTAAGGATTTAGAGAAGATCTGTAACCACTTCAGTACCCGCCCATAGTAATATGACATCCGCAGATGGGATCTCCCATCCTGGGCTGGCGTCATATGACGTCCATGGCTTCCCGGTGGTATAGGGGGCACGCCTGCCGCATCACCGAGGAGACGATGCACGTGCATGGCGGCCGCGATGACCGCCAGGCTCCTGCCATCACTCGTGACAGAGCAGGAATGCGGATCTGTGTGTGTAAACGCACAGATCCACGTCCTGTCAGGGGAGAGGAGACAGATCGTGTGTTCCTAGTATATAGGAACACTGATCGGTCTCCTCCCCTAGTCAGTCCCATTCCCCTACAGTTAGAATCACTCCCTAGGTAACCCCTTGATCGCCCCCTAGTGTTAACTCCTTCCCTGACAGTGACATTTTATATAGTAATCAGTGCATATTTATATCTCTAATCGCGGTATAAATGTCACTGGTCCCAAAATAGTGTCAAAAGTGTCCAATCTGTCCGCCGCAATACGATAAAAAAATCGCAGCTCACCGCCATTACTAGTAAAAAAAAAAATATAAATGCCACAAATCAATAACCTATTTTGTAGGCGCTTTAACTTTTGCGCAAACCAATAAATATACGCAATTTTTTAATTTTTTTTTATATTGTAGAAGAATACATATCGGCCTAAACTGAGAAAATTATTGTTTAAAAAAACAAAAAAAATTGGGATAGTTATTAAAGGAGCTATTTGCAAAAGACAGGCACCGATGTCTACGGCGCATGCGCCGCAGACAACGGCACGCAGGCGCACTGAGCGTGCCATTTCTAACGGCGATCGTGCCGTTAGTGGCGGCTCCCACGTGGGAGTTACGTCATCGCGGCTCCAGCCAATCACAGCTGCGGAGCCGTGATACCCAGGAAGGAAGATGGACCCTTTGTGGAGGAGGGGACAGCGGTGACATCGCAGGCTCCTGTGTCAGGCTTTACATTTGCAGGGAAACAAAGAGGAAGTAAACCCATCAGGGTTTACTTCCTCTTTAAAGCAAAAAGTAAATAATAAAAAACGGTCAAATACCACCAAAAGAAAGCTCTATTTGTGGGGTAAAAAATGATAAAAATGTCATTTGGGTACAGTGCTGCATGACCGCGCAACTGTCATTCAAAGCTGAAAGCTGAAAATTGGCCTGGGCAGGAAGGGGATGAAAATGCCCTGTATTGAAGTGGGTAAAGAAGAGTGGACCAAAATCCCTCCTAAGAGGTGTGTAAACCTGGTCACCAACTACAAGAAACGTCTGACCTCTGTGATTGCCAACAAGGGTTTCTCCACCAAGTACTAAGTCAAGTTTTGCTTGGGGATTAAATACTTATTTTACTCACTGAACTGCAACTCAATTTATAACATTTGTATCGTGTGTTTTTTTTTTGTTTTTTTTTTTGTTTTTTGTTTTTTTTGTTTTTTTGTATTTTTGGTTGATATTCTGTTTCTATCATTTAAAATACTCTTATGATAAAAATGATAGACCCTTCATTTCTTTATAAGTGAGCAAACTTACAAAATCTGCAGGGGATCAAATAATTATTTTCCCCACTGTATATGATAACTAAGGCATTAAGCAGTTATATTCATCTAGGAAGCACGATGGCAGCACCGGCACATCCACGGTGAAGTGAAAGTAAATCTGTCATACATTGTGGAATGTCAGCCAGGCAAACAACATTCTAAGTATTTCTATTAACTAGCAGTAATAATGCAACCGGGACAAGCCTGTGTGTGTGTGTGTGGGTGGGTGGATGGGATGGTGTCATATGATACACAGCAATCTATCTTCAAAGTATTGTTCCACCCACTCTAACACTAAAAACATTGCTTAAATATTTAACGTTCCTATCAAGTTTAAACAACCTTCATTATACAATGGGAAACTTACAGCAAGTAATGACCTTCGTCCAATCAAAGGACACTCAGGGCTCGTTTACACCAGATGCATTTTTAAACGCAGTATGAACGCATATGCATTAAAAATAAATGGTTTTCACTCAGCTTTATTTACACCATTGTGGTGCTTTTACATGCATGCTGCATTGTTTTGCATGTGAACGCACCACAAATGCATGTAAATGGAGAAAATGGCAAAATAAACGCATGCAGAACTGCACACTGAACGTGGGGATTGTGGTGTAAACAAACCCTGAATTAGCGATATTTTTTATTATTCCATGTTAATGCAAACCTGTACTGGTAATGTAAAATAGAACAGTTTTATTAATCGCTTGCCGACCAGCCGCCGCAGTTGTACTGTGGCAACATGGCTCGGCTGCGCGAATCGACATCATGTTATGTCGGTAACATATTCGGCCACTAGGGGGCGCGTGCGTGCCACCGGAGGCGCCCCCTGCTCACCCATGGAGCCAATGCGAGTGCCCGGCGGTCGCGATCACTGCCGCGATCGCTTGGGGCACACCGAGAACTGTCATCTGTGTGTGTAAACACACAGTTTCCAGTTCTCTGAGGGGAGAACAGATAGATCGTCTGTTCATACAGAGTATGGACAGCGATTTGTAATCTCCCCTGCACAGTCCCCTCCCCCCTTCAGTTAGAACACACACTAGGGAACACAGTCAACCCCTTGATCGCCCTCTAGTGTTAACCCCTTCCCTGCCATAGACATTTTTACAGTAATCAATGCATTTTCATAGCACTGATCGCTGTATAAATGCCAATGGTCCCAAAAAATGTGTCAAAATTGTCCGACGTGTCCGCCATAATGTCACAGTCCCGATAAAAATCGCAGATCACCGCCATTACTAGTAAAAAATAAATAAATAAAAATGCCATAAAACTTTCCCCTATTTTGGAGACGCTATAACTTTTGCACAAACCAATCAATATACGCTTATTGCGATATTTTTGGTAAAAAAAAAATGTAGAAGAATACATATCGGCCTAAACTGAGGAAAAAAAGGAAAAAAATATTTTTTTTATATATTTTTGGAGGATATTTATTATAGCAAAAAGTAAAAAATATTGCGTTTTTTTTTTTCTTTTTTTTCAAATTTGTCGCATTTTTTTTTTGTTTATAGAGCAAAAAATAAAAACCCCAGAGGCGATCAAATACCACCAAAAGAAAGCTCTATTTGTGGGAAAAAAAATTATTAAAAAAAATGCCATAAAACTATCCCCTATTTTGTAAACGCTATAACTTTTGCGCAAACCAATCAATAAACGCTTATTGCAAATTTTTTTTTTTTTTTTACCAAAAATATGTAGAAGAATACATATCGGCCTAAACTGAGGGAAAAAAAAAATGTTTTACATATTTTTTGGGGATATTTATTATAGCAAAAAGTAAAAAATGATGCGTTTTTTTTTTTTTCAAAATTGTCGCTATTTTTTTGTTTATAGTGCAAAAAATAAAAACCGCAGAGGTGATCAAATACCACCAAAAGAAAGCTCTATTTGTGGGAAAAAGAGGACGACAATTTTGTTTGGGTGCAACGTCGCACGACCGCGCAATTGTCAGTTAAAGCGACGCAGTGCCGAATCGCAAAAAGTGCTCTGATCAGGAAGGGGGTAAATCCTTCCGGGGCTGAGGAGGTTAAAGCTGACCCCCGAGCACAAAAACTTTTTCAATTAAATATAAATGGATTCTTCAATGGCCAAAAAAGGATATGAATTCCACTTTACCTTATAAAAGCAGCAGTGACATCATCACTGTGCTGTACATAGCCTGAGCTGGATGGATCCAGCAGGCTCCACCCACTACAGACTGCCTGCAGAAAACTACTGGAGGGGGGCGGAGACAAGACCAGTCGCCCTACACAAGGAGAGAGAGCAGTGGTGATCGGTCTTTATTACAGGAAGCTCCTGCACAGAGGAAAAGTCAAGCCCTTAATTACTGCACAGATCTGGAAGAAATTCACAAAGAACACCGAGATTCAAGGAAGAATATATATGGCGAATGTATTTAGACAATATTGACATATCCCAGAGTTCAGTTTTGTCGAGCACTTGAGTATTAATTTCTATGGTCAAAATAAAATTATTATTCTGAATAATAATAATAATATATAATTATTAGTCAATGAAATGAATTAACACCAAAGCACGATTGCGCGTCGTTTACATGCATTCACGTGTCAAGCGTTTTTGCTGCCAGGAGAAAGGCCGTTTAGGAGAGCTGGGCAAACGCCCGGAGGGCATGAGGCCTAAATTAATTTTCCCAAGCAAGAAGCTAATTCCAGTCCCAGCTTTTACAGACTTCAGTCCCGGTTTCTCCTCCTTCCTCTCAATTTCATATCTGCATCTCCTGTTCCAAAAGCTGAGCTGACAACACTGCTAGGAACTTCAGTGTAGCAGAGGATGTGTTGTCAGCTTACTACAGGAAGTAAGGAGGTCACTCAATTTATGGCAGGAGCAATAGGTACTAATTTGTACTTGAACATTTTTTAAGAAATAAATAACATTGGAGAAATGTGAATGTATTGCAGAGATGTACTGCATACTAGACATGTGCGCCGTCAATAAATTTCGTTTAGTTTCATTCAGTTTCGTATTAAAATGAATTCGTATTTCGTAATTTGTGTCCGAAATTCAATTCGGATTCGTACAAAATACGAATTTTCGTTAGATTCGTAAACTTTTCGGAACAATTATGAATGTTCGTTATGATGAATTTATCATTATGAGGGGCTCCCACCATCCCTGTGCTGTGCTGACTTCCTGGGGTTTTTAACTTCATCATAATGAATATTCGTAGTTAAGGAACATTCTGTCCGATTCTGTTGTAACGGAATTTGGATCCGAAGTTCTTATACGAAATTTCGTATTTCGTACAGAATTCGTATGCATAGAAATTCGTATTTCGAATTCGTACGAAACTAATCGCACATGTCTACTGCATATGCATTTTTACCCAGACATACACTTTGAGCTCCGTTCACACCTGAGCGGTCCAGATCTCTGGCGGAATTGCTGCAATTCTGCCTGCGATTCTAGTATCAGGTGTTCGATTCTAGTATCGCAGGGGAACACATTTGCAATGCCATTATTTCTTAATGGCACCCCAAACACGGGGCGATTTTGGCACGATTTTGGAGTGACAAATTATTTGTTGCAAAAATTGCGACCGCAAACGCTACGGGCTCTGTGCCATTATTTGGTACGTGAGCTTCTTTTTTTGAGTGTTCTTGCAGTGGAGGGAGGCCCATTCAAATGAATGGTAACGTTTTAAGTTAAAAACGAAAAAAGGGGTGCTGTAGCTGTCACTCAGATGTGCATGGAGCCTTAAAGTCGTTGTAAACCCTTACAGACCACTTTGTGCTACAGGTAAGTCTATAATAAGGCTTACCTGTAGCTACCCAGGATATCTCCTGAACTTGCATGGTTTAGGAGATATCCCCTGTATGTGCATGTGCCGACGTCATCGGCACATGCGCATTGACAAGTATGTGCCGTTGCTTCAGTTAATGTGTGCCGTTACCACGCGCATGCGCGGGAGTGACGTCATGGCCGCGTCGGAGCCGCGATACCCGGAAGTAACCCCCGGGAGTGATGTTGCCGCCCGGTGCTGTGTACGGGCACCGCAGTGAGGGCTTCGATCTCAGGTGAGTATTACATAATGAGCTAGTATGCTATGCTTACTAGCTCATTATGCCTTTTGTCTTGCAGGTGTTAGTTTTTTTTTTTTAAGTGGGTTATCGAACGATCAGCAGCTGACCTAGAGTCTAAACAGCTATTATACACAGCAGGAGCGAGCCGGCGGCACGCATTCGCGCCCCCTATCCTGAAGTGCAGGATCGTGTATATATACGTGGTCCTGCGCACAGAGGCTCCCCTGTAGCAGTAAAACTGCTATAGGGTGGTCAGCAAGTGGTTAACAAACTTTGACATGTCACACAGCAACATTTCATGAAGTTCTATTGGCAGCCATGTGGTGCGAGGCGGTAGATTTCCTCGCACTACGCTGGAAAAAAGTAAGGCCTGCCATATTTTATTTCAGTGCACATACATATAGTTACAATGTTGGTAAGGTTGAATAAAGACACTAGTCCATCCAGTTCAACCTGTGTACTCAGTGTGTGTGTATATTCATGTCGATAATCATTTCCCATATCCCTGTATATTGTGTTCACTAAGATGCACGTCCAAGGGTCTTTTAAATCTACCAGTACTTCCTGCTGACACCACCAATTGTGGAAGGGGGTTCCACATCCTTGCTGTCCTGACAGTAAAAAACCCCCTGCGTAGTTTAGGATTAAACCGCTTCTCCTCCAATCTCATTGTGTGGCCACGCTGGGATCACCATTTAGATATTTGTATATCGCTATATCTCCTCTCAATCATCTCTTCTCCAGGGAGAATAAGTTTAGTGCTTGTAGTCGTTCCTCATAACCTTCAACACGATGGTGTGAACTAACCACATAGGAGACTAGGCATTTGCCATGTCTTGTGGTGGGACTGCGCTGGAATAGCCGCCCAACGCAATATCGCCACAACTGGTGTGAAGCAGCCCTAAAGGCTTGTATAGGGTGCCACTTACACGCTCATCTTGGGGACAGCATTTGTGTGCTGCTACAGGGAATCCTTTCTTAATCTTCAGTGGTAAAAAAGCACTTGGGAGTTTAACCAATCTTTTTTTTTTTTTTTTTTTTACAATTCTCCTTTAAAGGGGGTGTGGAAGGGGGTGTGTCCTATGCCTACATACTTTTGCTAATAGGTGCCCCTCAATACCATTTCAGAAAGTTTGGAGACTTGCTGTCCATTACATCCTAGTAATCGGAGTCACCCACAGAAGCAGTGTTGGGAAACCTCCCATTGACGCTCTGTTTAAGGCCTACTTTTTGGGGTATGCTAAGGAAGTCTGGAGTTAAAGGGGGACTCCAGTCTAGACACTTGCCACTCCTTTGCTTTAAATGTAAACTCAGAAAGCTCCAGTCTCCTATTAGTGCTTGCAGTAATTCTACTTTTTTTCTCAGACCACAAAGCCTGAAATGGATAGCATGATCCTGAACACAGAAAGATCATCCCTATGTTTTGGCAGGCTAGACTCCATTATGGATCATTCGTTCTTCCTTTGTACAGAAGATCCAAAATCAAAGTGCTGACACAGGGAAAGCGAGTGTATTTTTAGCAAATGCAGAACCACTCACTTGGCGCTCTGCAACAAGATAGTTAGAAATCCTTGCAATATGTACAGTCAACTGATTTTTACAAAGTTGGGATTTTATTAAATCTGTAGGTGGATTTGAGGAATGCTCAAGCCTATAGTAGCCACCCTGGTGGTATGATTATGTCAGATTTTTGCAACTCAAAGCGGTACAATTGTTTTGCATAGAAATTTGGCATTTTATATTGTAGGCCTGTAATTCTTAGTAATAACACACTTAAATCTGTCCAAACAAGAGTCTAGTAGACATCCAGGGTATGATAAAGTTTAAAACACTAAATCATGAATTATAATGCAATGGAACCTTGGATTACGAGCATAATCCATTCCAGGAGAATGCTTGTAATCCAAAGCACTCGCATATCTATTTCCCCATAGAAGGCAATGGAAACTAAGATAATTCGTTCCTCATTGACTTCTATTGCATGCAATACCGCATGTGGCCAGAGGTGGGGGGGCGCTGGAGAGCCTTGGAAATACTCAGGGACCGCTCAGCTGAACTAGGAAAGGCTTGGAAACACTCGGAAATGGAAAAATTGTGAGGAGGGAGACATAGCTCTCTCAAGGCGATAATGGGATTTTAAAGGGAGATAATGTATCTATTTGAAGGTGAGCAACACCAAAAACGGTTAATATATACGGGTGGAAGTGGTACTTTCAAATGTGGCCAATGCGATCAATGCCCATAGATTAGGGAAGGTGTGGGATGTCCTTTATCCAGAGGTGGGTTCCATAAACTGAAGGGGTATGCTAATTGCCGCACCAGGGGGATTGTCTATCTTGCCATGTGTCAATGTGGTGCATTTTACATCGGTAAGACTAAGCGCCCCTTCGCAAAACGTATCCAAGATCATTTATCTTTCTTAGACGCAGGACTACTCTATACCCCTATATGCAAACATGTGGGTCCTAATCACAGTTACGACCCATCATACATTTCTTTTACTGCATTGGAAGTCATTTTGGAGCCTGAAAGGGGAGGAGATTTTGATAAGAAAATTCTCCAAAAAGAGGCAAGGTGGATTTTCAATTAGAAGGTCACTTACCCACCAGGCATCAATACAGCATTATCATACAAACCATTTCTTTGAATATTGTATTAAAGATGATTTGTTTTTTTTTCTACTTTGCATTGCATTTTAGGCATATGTACTCTGTAGGCTTCAGTGTTTGTATTTATGGGGTATATCCCACATTTAACATAACTACTATAGTCTTCATATGCGCTGTTATGCTACTTGAATATCTTGTATAGATTGATGTTATATGTAAATTACACTAATTATGTATGTGTTTTTATATCTAAAGATTATTTCTGTTTTACTATAATATCTTTGGTCTATTTTAGTGTATCACCATTCCCCCTATTGCAGTGTTCGCCCGCTGGCCACCTTGGAACTGTCTGCCATTGGTAGGGAGATTCGGTTGTCCCTGCATAGGAGGGTGGAGCTTCCCCTTCCTCCCTCACATCTCATCCGCACTTCAGCGTGTGTTTGATGGCGCTGGCGCACCGATCCCATTTGGGACCGGCACGCGTGCGCATCTGCAGGGACGCCTGGACCGGAAGTGATGTCAGGGGTCGCACTCGACCCTTCACTTCCTGTGGGACCATGTATATTTAAGATGGCGGTGTCGGCTTTTTGCCGGCAGATGCATCTTGATGTCAGAGCGTTGTGGTAACGTCCACACCGCTGCCTAACCACCTCCGTAGGATACACTTCAGCCATCACAGTATATAATACAGCGCTCAGAAGAGAGAAAGGTGCTAGGTCACAGTGAGTGAGAACTCGTACGGGATCAGTCCAAGGTTGCCACACTCTCGTGTACTTCTGGGGGCATCCTCTACTTATATAAGTCAATTTGTACATAGGTAAGAAAGCATTGACTAAGTTCTTCCATGCCCCTACTGTGGGAGACCTATGAGAATTCCATTTTAATAAGATCTCTTTTTTTTACATAAAAGAGCAAAAGCGAAATGAGCAGCTTAGTATATCTAGGCCTCTGGTCATCGTCTTGTATGCCTAGCAGAGCTAATTGAGGTGTCAGGGGTATTTCGAGTTGCAGACGGACATTAATGATCTCCATTATGGCAGACCAATATAGGGAAAGTCTGGGACAGGCCCAAAACATGTGAATGTAGGTGCTGTCAGGAGACTGAGAGCGCGGACAATTCGGGGACCTCTGCGGGTATATTCTATGCAGTCCCTGAGGCGTGAGGTATATTCTGTGTAAGAATTTTGCTTGTATTAGTTTATCCCTAGAGGATATCACCAGTCTAGAGCTGTCCTCAAAACACTCCTCCCATGTTTCCCTATCCAGGGTCGGAATCTCAGCCCTCCACTTGGTTCACAGTAATTCCATCTTTGGAGAATCTTTTCTAATGAGGGTTAGATATAACGCGGACAGAGGTTTAGCTAATTATTCCTGGGCCAGTAAATCCTCAACCACATCCGATTCAAGATTGGGCGGTGTTGGGAACTGTGCCCGGAATGCATGTCGCAGCTGATGGTAACGGAATAGCATCCATGCAGGGAGATCATGTCTACCAGCCAGCTCCTGAAAGGATTGAAGAGATCCAGCCGCCACAATATCCTTCAGTATTTTAATATTTTACCGGGCCCAAATTTGCGGGTCAGGGATTGTCCGAAAGTGTGGGAACGACTGGTTTCCCCACAATGGGCAAAAAGGGGACCACCGATTGGGGGAAAGAAACCACCTCCTAGCCAGGCTCCACACCCTAAGGGTAACTTTGGTAAGTATCGGCAAGGAAGGGTACGCTGAGGCTCCTTGATATATCAGGTTACCTAGCTCCCTGAGAGATCCCACGATAGCCGCCTCAAGACAGACTGCAGCATTGGCTCTAGACTGCTCCAACCACCACCTAACCGTGACCAACATGGCCGCCCAATAGTATAGTAGCAGGTTGGGCAAAGCCATCCCACCACAGTCAACAGGGAGCTGGTGGGGGGTCGATCTGGCCATCCGAGGGGGGGGAATCCCTGCCACAGAAAGGTTCCAATGCAACTATCTAGATATCTGAAGAAAGACTGGGGTATCCACACAGGGCAGTTCCTGAAAATTTAACCCCTTCCCGCCGACCGTACGCACATATGCGTACTCGGCTTTCCGGGGTTATACCGGGATGATGCCCGCAGCTGCAGGTATCATCCCGGTACCGTTGTTTCCAGCGGGCGATCGGCTACCCGAGTATAACAACTGATGCGGCTAAAAGCCGCTCGGCTGTTATACCGGAGGAGCGGAAGGGGACAGCCCCCCCCCCCGCCCGCCGCCTCCCGCCGCTGTTACCGGGCCTCCCGTACGATCGGGAGGCCCGGTGTCCAATCGGGAATCTTCAGCGGCTGGGGGCGGGCTGGAACGAAGCTGTGAGCGGCTTCGTTCCAGCCTTCTTTTTGTAAACGCGGAAGTGACGTCATGACGTCACTTCCCGTTTACTCGGCTGCCAATGGCGCCGAATTTAAAAAAGTACACAGTATTCAGAATAGCCGTTTTCGGTGATCTGAATACTTTGAAGTGTAAAGGAGGGATGGGGGGTCTTTTAGACCCCCCATCCCTCCATAAAGAGTACCTGTCACCACCTATTACTGTCACAAGGGATGTTTACATTGCTTGTGACAGCAATAAAAGTAAAAAAAAAAAAAAAAATTTTAAACACAATTTATAAAAGTACAAAAATAAATAAAAAAAAAAAAAAAATTTTTTAAAGTGCCCCTGTCCCCGCGAGCTTGCGCAGCGAAGAAAACGCATACGGAAGTCGCGCCCACATATGTAAACGGTGTTCAAACCACACATGTGAGGTATCGCCGCGATCGTCAGAGCGAGAGCAATAATTCTAGCCCTAGACCTCCTCTGTAGCTCAAACCTGGTAACCGTAAAAAAAATTTTAAAGCGTCGCCTATGGAAATTCATAGGTACCGTAGTTCGTCGCCATTCCACGAGTGCGTGCAATTATAAAGGGTGACATGTTTGGTATCTATTTACTCGGCGTAACATCATCTTTCACATTATACAAAAAAATTGGGGTAACTTTACTGTTTGGATTTTTTAAAATTCATGAAAGTGTCACTTTTCCAAAAAGTTGCGTTTAAAACACCGCTGCACAAATACCGTGTGATAAAAAATATTGCAACAATCGCCATTTTATTCTCTAGATTCTCTTCTAAAAAAATATATATAATGTTTGGGGGTTCTAAGTAATTTTCTAGCAAAAAATACGGATTTTAACTTGTAAACACCAAATTTCAAAAATAGGCTTAGTCATGAAAGGGATAAATAAGTTTAGGAAGATAGATCATCTTTAGGATATTAATTCGCCCTAGGAGGTTAAGGGGTAAATTAGCCTACCGAGAGCAGTGGTCTTTGAGGCGTGTCACTATGGGCTGGAGATTAAGGCATTGGAAGGACTGGGGATCTCGCATAACTCTTTTTCCCAAATACATAAATTCAACCACCCATCTTAACGCGGTCTGAGCCACAGATTGTCTGGTCTGCGCATCGAGAGGGAACAAGACAGATTTGCTCCAATTGATACGAATTCCAGAGAACCTTCCAAATTCATCAAAGACCTCCAAAGCAGCCTGCCGAGAAGGACCAGCGTCTTGCAAATATAACAGGATGTCATTCGCATATAACGATATTTTCTCCTCCAGAGGGCCAACCCGGAGTCCCATAATACTGTCAGATTCCCTGACTAAAACTGCTAAGGGTTCCAAGGCCAGCGCAAACAGGCTGGGGGATAGAGGGCAACCCTACCAGGTCCCCCTCTGGAGGAGAAAAAAATCTGAGAGGGTATTGTTCAACCTTATTCTTGCCTTAGGGGCTTTATACAACTCTAGCCAGTGTAGAAATTTAGGTCCCACTCCAAATTTTCGCAACACCGTCCACAAGTACTCCCATTCAACGGAGTCAAAAGCCTTCTCCGCGTCCACAGAGGCTATGACTCTTGTGCCCTCGTTGCTATGGGAGGTGGCTAAATTTAGAAATAGACAATGGATATTGATATCCGTGCCCTTACCTGGCATGAACCCGGTCTGATCCACATGAATGAGGTCCTCTATTACCCTACTGAGCCTACGGGTCAAAGTTTTGCTAGCAACTTCGCATCGGCATTAATTAAGGAGATAGGCCGGTAGGAGACACACTCTTCAGGGTCTTTACCAGGCTTGGGCACCAAAACCACTATCGACTCAGACCATGATTCTGGTAAGGAGTCTAGGTCGGAGGATTGTCGCAATAATGAAGTAAATTTAGGGGCTAAAAATTCTTGGTATACCAAATAGAATTCAATGGGAATTCCATCGGGTCCTGGGGCTTTGCCCGATTGCATAGATCCCAATGCTTCCTGCACTTCCTCAAGGGAGATATCTCTATCCAACTCTTCGCTCTTCCTCGCCTCCAAGGAGGGGAGCGGGATCTGGCTAAGATAGTGAAGTAGTTCAGAATTGTGAAAGGTTGCCCTAGAGGAGTAGAGGGTCTGGTAAAAATCAAGGAATCTTGCACTAATATCCGCTGGAGCTGTCAACAGAAGGCCATCCAGATCCCTCAGTCTACCAATATGAGTCGTATGTTGTCCCCTGGCCAGCCAGGCCAGCAGCCTCTCGTTTTTATCCCCGAATTCAAACACCCTCTGGGCACTGTCAAGCATAGACTTCTTAGTGAGCTCCACTCTAAGTAAGGACAGCTCCCTCAAGGTGTCCTGCCAGGTCACATAGTGTCCCTGAATAGGAGACCGTACATATTCAGCCTCTTTCAACTTTGCCTGTTCTTCCAAATGCCTCAGAGACTGCGCAGACTGCCTCTTCTTCACAGCTATACGAGTCATATATGCACCCCTGAGCCATGACTTAAGGGCATCCGACACCACCAGAGGTCCAGCAGAGCCCGCATTATCAATCCAAAAGGCACATAGTTCCTCCGGCATCTCCTCCTGTATATCCGGTCCATAATCCAGTATTTGGACAGCCTCCATACTCCTACACCCTCCACATCAGAGAGCCTAAATGTGACAGATACCGGAGCATGATCCGAAATTCCTCGTGAGAGGATCTCTGCAGAAACTACTCTACGCAGCAGAGCAGGAGAGGCAAAAGCCAAGTCAATGTGGGACAAGGTCCGGTATGTGGTGGAAAGGCACGTATATTCCCTATCAGAGGGGTGAAAATGCTGCCAAATGTCTGTCATGTGGAAGGTGGAGGCCCAGCAGGACAGACCCGGCTGCTGGGGACCAGAAGCGTGCAGCTTATCCATCCCTGGAGAAGGAGCCATTTTAAAGTCACCAGTAAATAAAACATTGTCGACATTGTAAAGTGTAACCTGCTGCATCAGCACATGGAGCACATCTATATCGGCTGGGGGGGAGAACACCCACTATCACAAGTGGGATCTCCGAAATCAAGGCATGCAGGAGCACATATATTTGTAAAATTCTTACTAGAATCCTTTTATGGCATGTTGCATCAGGCATTATATGTTGCTGTTTACACAGATGCCAATGATATACATGTTGTTTACATATATATGTCAATACTACTATGATAATTATCTCTGAAGTCTTTTATTCTAGAAGTCATTATTTACACAAATCTGTTTTTAACTGTCAGAACATCATCTCTCAGCAAATTAAACACGGTCCAATTTCCCTACCGGCATGACCCGAATGGACCTGACATCCACGGGAAACCAGCCCCAGGTGGTCTTATAATGGGTAAATGGCCGTGCAGTGGTGCGGTTTAGTGGTTCACTTTCTTTTATTAGACCTAGGTGAGCATTTGTAATATCATTTATACAAATGTAATTCAACTGAATAATCTTGTTGATGTTTTTGAATTAATGATAGGATGTGTATCACTATACTAATGGTATGTTTCATATTCTATGTAACTTAGATGAAATCAGTAATGCATGTATTGCCCTGACGAAGCGATAAGCGAAACATGTTGGCCGCTCCTGCATACCTACGTAAATTGATTTCATACACCAAGCTGTAATTTAAGGTCATAATATGTATTTTGACTGTATTTTGATTGTATTTTCTTTTATCGGTTTTCCTCAATAAAACTTATATTCTTTATATTAACTGTTTTTGGTGTTGCTCACCTTCAAATAGATACATTATCTCCCTTTAAAATCCTATTATCGCCTTGAGAGAGCTATGTCTCCCTCCTCACAATTTTACTATAACTAGGGACTGGGAGTAATGTTCTGTTTCTGGAAACTGTCCAACTGTACATGTATATATTCTACTCGGGAACGGAGTATTTCCGAACGGCTCCGAACCGTTCCAGTGTCACCAGCGCCCCCGTACCTCTGGCCACATGCGGTACTGCATACCACATTAGCCTAAATTCTGCTCGTTTTGCGAAACAAAACCAGGATTTTTAAAAAAAAGTTGCTCGTCTTTTAAATCGCTTGCTAACCGCGTTACTCGTTAACCAAGGTTCCACTGTAAAATAAATAACTAAATAATTATAAAAAATATAATAATAATAAAATGAATTTCCCCTTGATTCACTATCACTCAATTCTTAGATTGCAAGCTCTAAGGAGCAGGGCCCTCTGATTCCTACTGTATTAAAGTGCATTGTATTTGTACTATCTACCCTCAAGCTGCGTAAACTGTTGGCTCTATATAAATCCTGTATAATAATAATTCTGCAAATGTTCTTATTTACTATCGCTGTTTTCTAGCTGGTCTAAAACCACTTTTGACGTAAAGGGACACTTTTTGATTGCCATGGACAATCTCAAGTTCCCAGGCAGAAAGAACAGTATACAGTATATAATCTAAATGGACAAAGCACTGGGGACAAAAGAGATGTGAGATGATTTGATACAGTAATGTAATCTGTAAGATTACACTGTACTGTATGTGTTATGAATTTTGTACTTTTTGAATTTGCCGCCGGGCTCCGCCCCCATGCGTTGCGACACTCGCAGGGAAAGGAGCCCGGCACACAGAGGCATCGGGCAGAGGACACAGCCTGCAGACACAGCGGGGGGGGGACATTGCAGGATCCTGGGGACAAGGTAAGTATACTGCACCAGGATCCTGCAATGCAATACCGAGTGTGGCTCGGGGTAACCGCTAATGGTGCTGAAATTTAACCCCGAGCCACACTCAGGAAAACCATCAGGGAGGTTAAAGTAGATCTAACAGAGGTAAAAAAAAAAAAAAAAAAAAAGCTTTAACCACTTTATTGACCAGGCCATTTTTTACAATTCAGCACTGCACTACTTTGCACGGTTGTGCAACACTGTACCCAAATAAAATTGATGTCCTTTTCCCCCCACAAATAGAGCTTTCTTTTGTTTGATCACCTCTGTTTTTTTTTTTTTTTTTTGCTCTATAAACAAAAAAAAGACCAATTTTGAAAAAAATATGCATATATTTTTTACTTTCTGCTATAAAACATATCCAATGAAAAAAAAAACTGTAAAAATCGAATTTCTTCATAAATTTAAGCCAATATGTATTCTGCTACATATTTTTGGTAAAAAAAAAAAATATCCCAGTAAGTGTATAATGATTGGTTTGCGCAAAAGTTGAAGCCTTTACAATCTATGGTAAATATACTGGAATTATTTATTTTTTTTACTAGTAATGGCGGCGATCAGCGACTTATAGCCAGACTGAGATATTGCGGCCATTCTGACACTTTGTGGGAACTAGTGACACAGTAACACAGTGATCAGTGCTAAAAATATACACGGTCACTGTACTAATGACACTGGCTGGGAAGGGGTTAAACATCTAAGGGTGATCAAGGGGTTAAATGTGTGCCTAAGGGCTCACGCACACTGCAGCTCAAAAAAAAAAAAAAAAAAAAAAAGCTGCTTTTACAGGCATTTGAGCTTTTATTTCAGCTTGAAGAAGCTTGCACGTTTTTGGTCTCTTTTGCTTATTTTTATTGAGCTTCTTTGAGCTTTTTTGAGCATAAACTATATATTTTTTTTGTGTCTTTTCAAGCTTCTTTGAGGTTTTTCATCCTTTTTCATGCTCTTTTTCGTGCACTTTTGGGCACTTAGGCGTCTCTAAAGCTCCTCTCAAAAGTGAGTTTAGTGGATTTTTTCTGCCCGTAAAAGCATATGCCTGTAAACTCCTGAAAAAGCCATAAAAAAAAAAAAAAAATCCACTATACTCACGTTTTTAAGAGGAGCTTTCGAGAAGAAAAGACGCCAAGCAAAGCATGGACACATTGGCTAACATGGTGGGGAGTTTCCAGGCAGAAAAAATGAGAGCTCAAAAGGCTGTAGGAGCCGCTTCTTTGAGCTGCAGTGTCCACGAACCCTTACATGTGTTCATGTGTGTACTATTTTCGCTAAGCAATGTGCTTTGCAGGGAGAAAAAAAACAGCACATTGCTACTGTTAGAAGAGCTCTGCGTT
Organism: Aquarana catesbeiana; assembly: GCF_042186555.1. Lineage (NCBI taxonomy): Eukaryota > Metazoa > Chordata > Amphibia > Anura > Ranidae > Aquarana > Aquarana catesbeiana. The sequence goes on from NC_133335.1 coordinate 46,650,872, forward strand.
TGTTTACAAGCACATGGCTCTTTTTTGGTAATTACCTGAGCTGATTGGCGAATTGCAGCACAGCCGAGAAGGCGGGCGCGTGCGCCCTCCACCCCGGTGCACGTGTTCCAGCACAGAACGCCCACCCTGCTGCAGTATATGTACGGTGGGCGGTCCGCAAGCAGTTAACATGCTAATGTGATTTCAGAAGGCATTCTTAGTCTTTTTTTTTCAACCATTGCGCCCATTCCCTCCCCCCCCCCCACCCCGTATGGCTAGATAGGAGGGTGGCGCCATGCAGAGGAATCGATCCCTCCATGTAGCCACTGAATGCCAGCTTCTCCTCCTTTCCCTCCTGCAGACATTCAGTGGCTGCAGGAGAGAAATGGAGGGCATTGGTTCCTCCACATGCCGCTCCTGCTGCCTATCTATCCCTGTTCTGGGCTGCTGTGTCCTTCCTCACCCCCACCTGCTGCGCTGCCGGGTTTCCCCCTTCCACCTACCGCCGGCTGCTGCAGGGGATCTGTCAGGATGGAGAGCAGGGAAGGGGCCGGTATACATGTCATTTACTGACTCCTTCCTTGTCCGAATGAATAAGTCAGTGATCGGTACCGATTTCTTCATACCTGGGGCATAGTAAACTGTTTAGTATGCCTCAGTTTATGAATGAACAGGAAGCTTTATACAGACCTATTCTTGTTCATTCATTCTGTGCAAATGAGGCTGCAGAGAAAGGGACTGATGAATCTGTCCTCCGTCCTTTTCTCTGTCTCAAAAATGAGACATCAGGGGTCTGCTTAGACCCCTGATATTTAACCAAACCCCCCCAACAAGGGTGCAAAAAAATGTTTTAAAAAAATGTAAAAATGTAATTGCAAAAAAAAAAAAATAAGTAAAAATAAACTATAATGGTAAAAGAAAACGAAAAAAAACTACTAACACCAGTGGTGGAACTACCAGGGTTGCAAAGTTCACATTTGCTACTGGGCTCTGGCGTTCCACCACTGTGGGGGGATCACAAGACAGCAGGAAGGTGAACTGCTGCGGGATTGTAGTAAAGGGCCCCAGGATCAGTGTGTAGGGCCCCTTCATGGTTTCTTGCACTGGGGCCCTGAAGGTTCTAGCTAAGCCACTTTAAGCTCCTGTTTTTTCCTTCAAACGTAATATTTGTTGATGCAGCAACAATGAATGTATGAGCTGTGGGATGGAAAGCATGCATATTGCATTCTTGTTATTTTTTTTTTTTTTTTTGTATTTTTGGGGAATAACTAGAGAGCCAATCAGCTTCTACAAACTCTGAACTCATCTTGCACATAGGAGGAGAATGATAAAGACGAAGTTGAATTTTCTTAAGTGTCTACTTCCCCATTCCATACCATTCTCCAGGACAAACATCGCCTACGGTGACCTTCTCCAAACTTCCTTGTCTGTAAATTGCACTATGTCATCACTTACTACTTAAAGAGGCCGCATCAATTGTGAAATACTCCATCAATCAGGCCAAAAGAAAGTATCACAGTCCAGATTTAATGTGTTTCATATTGCCCTCTGCTTCCTTCCACCATCATATAAAGGAGCCAACATCATCAAAGACTTGCAGCTCAAAGTCAGGCAAATCAAAAAAATCAAAGCAGTATTAAACCCAGAAGAAAAACATTTATTATATTGCAGTTTACCAACTCCTGAAGTGATGGCTGCATTCATTTTATTTTTTTTAAGCTTTCTTTCTTCTATTTTCATCTGGTGATCCAGCCAGCAAGTCTGTTTTTCAAAAGAACAAGCTTTCTTGCAGATGCCAGTGATGAGACAAACCATTTACCACTGATAGGGGTGTGTACAATGATCAGCTTTTATCTATGTTTATAAAACCTTTATACCAAAAGGAAAAAAAAAAAGTGTGCTGTACTGTAACTGATTATAAAGTGTGAGCTGGAGCTTGGCTTTAATTGGTTAGTGTGTCTAAATCTGCTACTCGATCTAAGGTTCCCCTCCCCCCAGACTGACAATCAGGGCCGGGACAAGGGGTGGGCAGGAGGGGTGGCTGCCCTGGGTACTGTGGTATCATCTGAGGTTGGGGGGCACCACAAGGAGATTGGGGGAGGGGGAAGATTTGTGTTGGGATAGGGAATTTGGGGGTGGCAGGGGCTAAAAATTGTTCTAGGAAGGGAAATTTGGGGAGTATTCTAGGAGTGGTGATTTGGGGGGGGGGGGGGAATTAATGTTGGGAGGGGGGATGGAGGAAGAGGATTTGTGCTAGGATGGGGGGTTTTGGAGGTTTGTGCTAGCAGAGGCAATATGGTAGAGAGGGGTGGAACTTGTGCTGGGGGGGGGGTTTAATGTATGGGGGGGGAGTTTGTGCTGGGAGGGGGGGATTTGTACTCAGAGGAGATATGAAGGGCAAAGAATTTGTGCTAGGAGGGGTGATTTTTTTTTGGGGGGGGGGGTATTTGTGCTGGGAGTATTTGGGGAGAGAGAGGATTTGAGCTTGGAGGGGGGTTTCAAAGATTTGTTCTGGGAGGAGGGGGAATTCAGATTAGTGCTTGATATCTTTTTTTTTGGGGGGGGGGGTATTTTTGCTGACACATTATTGCTCATACATCTTGGATGGGGGAGGCGCATTTAGTATGTTTGCCCTGGGCTCTAGGTGACCTTGTCCCAGCACTTCTGACAATACTGCTGTACATAGGTGCCCCCTGTGCTCCTTCATCCAGAGTGGAGGCACTCTAATACAGGAGGTGTGTTACTGGCCAGATTACCGGGTGAAAACAGAGAGAAAAAGCCTAAAAAATAAAACGAATGCAGTCACCACATCTAAAGATTTGTAAGCTGCACTATATTACATTTTGGTTTTGGGTTTAGTACCTCTTTACTTGGAAAATCTCCCATGTATTCTTAGAAAATTAGTACATAACGCTGCAAAATTACACCTACAAGTCTTTTTATTTTATTTTTTACAAATATCGGTGATCCTGTCAGCACTCAGGGTTTTCCTCCAGGACAATGACAGTGCCACAGGACACATGTGAGTTCATAACATCATTGTTAGACTCAGCAGCACCCCCCAGAGGGCATGGTTATGTATTTATTGCTGACAACCCTTCCTGCTAAGCCAATAGGCGATCCAAGGTGTCCTGTACCCAGGAAAAAATGAAAAACAAACAAAAAATCCATGTACATAAGTATTCACAGCCTTTGCTCAGCATCTTTGGCACCAATTACAGCCTCAAGTCTTTGAGTATGATGCTACAAGCTTGGCACACCTATTTTTGGGCAGTTTCTCTCATTCTTCTTTGCAGGACCTCTCAAGATCCATCAGGTTGGATGGGGAGCATCGGGGAACAGCCATTTTCAGATCTCTCCAGGGATGTTCAATCAGGTTCAAGTCTGGGCTCTGGGTGGGCCACTCAAGGACATTCACAGAGTTGTTCTTCTGGAAGGTTCTCTACAGAGAAACACTGGAGCTCTGTCAGAGTGACAGTCGGGTTCTTGGTCACCACCCTGACTAAGGCCTTTCTCCCTGATCGCTCAGTTTGTCTGGGCGGCCTGCTCTAGGAAGAGTCCTGTTGGTTCCAAACTTCTTAAATTTACAGGTGATGGAGGTCACTGTGCTCACTGGGACCTTCAATGCTGTAGAAATTTTTCTGTACCCTTCCCCAGATCTGTAACTCAATACAATCCTGTCTCGGAGGTCTACAGACAATTCCTTGGACTTCATGGCTTGGTTTGTGCTTTGACATAGACAGGTGTGCGCCCTTCCAAATCATGTCCAATCAACTGAATTAACCACAGGTGGGCTCCAATCAAGTTGTAGAACATCTCAAGGACGATCAGTGGAAACAGGATGCATCTGAGCTCAATTCTGAGTGTCATGGCAAAGGCTGTGAATACTTACCGTTTCCCCGAAAATAAGACCTAGCGTGATTGTCGGTGATGGCTGCAATATAAGCCCTACCCCCCAAATAAGCCCTACCTTGTTTCCCCGAAAATAAGCCCTACCCTGAAAATAAGACCTACCTTTAACTAGGGCTTATTTGGGGGGTTGGGCTTATATTGCAGCCATCACCGACAATCACGCTAGGTCTTATTTTCGGGGAAACAGGGTATGTATATGTGAACCTTTTTTTTTTTTTTTTTTTTTTAATTTTTTTTTTTTTTACACATTTGCAAAGATTTTAATTTTTAATAATTTTTTCACGCTGTCATTATGGGGTATTGTTTGTAGAGATTTGAAGAAAATAACGAATTTAATCTATTCTGGAATAAGGCTGTAACATAACAAAATGTGGAAAAACTGAAGCACTGCGAATACTTTCCGGATGCACCGTACAGGCCAGGTAGGTACCACATCTGTATTCATATTCTTTGACAGTGTTACTTACAGACCGAAAGATTTTCCAGGTCATTTTTTGCGATACGGCACTGCGTCGCTCTAACTGACAATTGCACGGTCGTGCGACGTTGTACCCAAACAAAATTGATATCCTTTTTTCCCCACAAATAGAGCTTTCTTTTGGTGGTATTTGATCACCTCTGCGGTTTTTATTTTTTGCTATAAACAAAAAAAAGAGCGACAATTTTGAAAAAACACAATATTTTTTACTTTTTGCTATAATAAATATCCCAAAAAAACTAAAAACGAATTTCTTCATCAGTTTAGGCTGATATGTATTCTTCTACATATTTTGGGTAAAAAAAAATTACAATAAGCGTATATTGATTGGTTTGCGCAAAAGTTATAGCGCCTACAAAATAGGGGATATATTTATGGCATTTTGATTTACATTTTTTTTTTTTTACTAGTATTAGCAGTGAGCTGCCATTTTTAGTGGGACTGCGACATTGCGGCGGACAGATCAGCCACTTTTGACACTTTTTTTTTTTTTTTTTTTTGGGACCAGTGATATTTATACAACGATCAGAGCTAAAAATAGCCACTGATCACTGTATAAATGGCACTGGCAGGGAAGGGGTTAACACTAGGGGGCGATCAAGGGGTTAAGTGTTCTCTGGGAGTGTTTCTAACTGTGGGGGGGAGGGGACTGACAGGGAGTAGAGAGAGATCGCTGTTCCTGATCACTAGGAACAGCAGATCTCTCTCTACTTCCCTGTCAGAACGGGGATCTGTCTGTTTACATCGACAGATCCCTGTTCTGGCTCTCGTTCCCGCAATCGCGGGTGGCCGTGCCTGATGGCCACGCGCATCTGGTCGCCTGCCGTACAGCGGGCGCGCACGAGCCTGCTACGGCTCCTTGAGGGAGCCGACGTACACCTACGGCGATTTGAGGGAAGGTGCTGACCTGACGCCGTTGTTATGGTTAAAATGTAAGTTCACATGTACAGAAAATCTGAAGAAGGAATATAATTCCGAAACGTGTTGGAATGCATCATAGCAACTCATATGGACTGACCATAGTATATCTCTGGCAGTACCTGGGATGCATTTCATACCAATTCTGTATTGTTTATATGAATCCTGTTGTATAATGTACACTTGCTGACATTATATAATTGTTTTATGTGTTTTTTGCTTAAAACTAGGGCCCTTATGCCCAGATTTCTCTTTTTTTTATATATATTTTGTAAAAATAAAAGTGGCATTATTGCTTTTTAACCACTTAAGGACCAGCCGCCGCAGTTGTACTGCGGCAGGTTGTGTCCCCTGTGCGAATCGCCATCATTGTACGTCGGCCGCTTTAAATAGAATAGGAGGTGCCCGCGGCGCGACGCCAATGCGCAATGTCCACTGGCCACCCGCAATCGCTCCTCAGAGAGCCAGAACAGGGGATCTGTCAATGTAAACAAACAGATCCCTATTCTGTCAGGGGAGTAGAGAGAGATCTGCTGTTCCTAGTGATCAGGAACAGCGATCTCTCTCTACTCCCAGGCAGTCCATCCCCCCCACAGTTAGAAACACCTCCCTAGGGAGCACTTAACCCCTTGATCGCCCAATAGTGTTAACCTCTTCCCTGCCTGTGACATTTATACTGTAATCAGTGGCTATTTTTTAGCACTGATCGCTGTATAAATGTCAATGGTCCCAAAAGAGTGTCAAAAGTGTCCGATGTGTCCGCCGCAATGTCACAGTCCTGCTAAAAATCGATGATCGCCGCCATTACTAGCAAAATAAAAATGAATAATAAAAATGCCATAAATGTATCCCCTATTTTGTAGACGCTATAACTTTTGCGCAAAGCAGTCAATATACGCTTATTGAGATTTTTTTTATACCAAAAATATGTAGAAGAATACATATCGGCCTAAACTGATGAAAAAATGTGTTTTTTAAAATTTTATTTTGGATGTGTATTATAGCAAAGAGTAAAAAATATTGTTTGGGTTTTTTTTCAAAATTGTCACTCATTTTTTGTTTATAGCGCAAAAAAAAAAGGGAAAACGGCAGAGGTGATCAAATACCACCAAAAGAAATCTCTATTTGTGGGAAAAAAAGGAGGATGCCAATTAATTTGGTTACAGCGTTGCGCAGTTGTCAGTCAAAGCAACGCAGTGCCGTATTGCAAAAAATGGCCTGGTCATTAACCACTTACGGACCGCCCGCCGTTGTTATACGGTGGCTGTTTGAAGGAGGATATCGTTGTTATGGCAGCAGCTAGCTGGAAAACCCTGGTATTCCCGTCTTCAGCGGGCGGTCCGCTACAAGATAAAAGTGGTCTCTGCAGGGAAACGCCGCAAGATCACTTTAATCAGTGGCGGGAGGGGAGGCCGCGATCCGGTGCCCTCCGCTGCTTACCGGAGCCGTCGGCAGCAGCGGAGGCGATCGCGTCCTGTCAGTAGCTGGGTATGGAGACGAGTGAGGGGAAGATGGCCCCCACCCGTCTCCATACTATTGCTGGGCAGAACGCCACTTCCGCCCACAGCTCTTAAAGGGACATTTTTTTTAAAATAAGTTTTTTAAACTAGAAATGTATTTATTTATTTATTTATTTTGCATTTTAGTCTAAATATGAGATCTGAGGTCTTTTTGACCCCAGATCTCATATTTAAGAGTACCTGTCATGCTTTTTTCTATTACTATTATTTCTATTTTTCTATTATTTTTTTAAACAGTGTAAAAATAAAAGATAAAAGGTAAAATAAATAATAAAAAAAAAACCTTTTTAAACGTGCCCCGTCTCGAGCTCGCGTGCAGAAGCGAATGCATACGTGAGTAGCGCCCGCATATGAAAACAGTGTTCAAACCACACATGTGAGGTATCGGCGCGATCGGTAGAGCGAGAGCAATAATTCTAACCCTAGACCTTCTCTGTAACTTAAAACATGCAACCTGTAGAATTTTTAAAATGTTGCCTATGGAAATTTTTAAGGGTAAAAGTTTGTCGCCAGTCCATGAGCGGGCGCAATTTTGAAGCGTGACGTGTTGGGTATCAATTTACTTGGCGTAACATTATCTTTCACAATATAAAAAAAAAATGGTCTAACTTTACTGTTGTCTTATTTTTTTAATTCAAAAAAGTGTATTTTTTCCAAAAAAAGTGCGCTTGTAAGACCACTGCGCAAATACAGTGTGACAGAAAGTATTACAACGACCGCCATTTTATTCTCTAGGGTGTTAGAAAAAAAATGTATAATGTTTGGGGGTTCTAAGTAATTTTCTAGCAAAAAAAACAACCTGTTTTTAACTTGTAACACCAAATCTCAGAAAGAGGCTCGGTCCTTTAGTGGTTAAGGGGGCAAATCCTTCCGGTCCTTAAAGCAGGATTCCGTCATTAAAAAAATAAAAAAAATAAAAAAATAAAAAAAAGTCAGCAGCTACAAACACTGTAGCTGCTGACTTTAAATAAGTACTTACCTGGGTGCCCGCAATGTAGGCCACCCGAGGCCGACCCGTCCCTCGGCTCTCGGGTGCAGGCACCGCCATCCTAGGTAAGGGAAACAGGCAGTGGAGCCTTGCGGCTTCACTGCCAGTTTCCTACTGCGCATGCGCAAGCGGCGCGGCGCTTTGTGAATGGGACGCGATGTGTTGTGGGGCACACACAGTTCCCATAACACACAGCGCCCCATTCCCCAGAAGACAACACGGGGAGCAGAAGACTGAAGATCACCGCGGTGTAGGAAGAGGCAGATTAGGAAGACTGCCTAGCGACAGCCATTTAACGTAATTAAAAAAAAAAAAATTTTATTTCTTTTCCTCCATTTTTTTTAGGTATTTTTTTGGTGCATTTTTTGTTTTCAGGGTGGACCTCCACTTTAAGTGGTTAAAGAAACTTTATCTATTTATAATTCTCTGCCTTTTGAAGTGTGCATTTGCATATCTGATAAAATCTGGATGTTCAACACATTCTATCCCAGAACACAGACAGAATTGTTAGCACATGAATTCTTGTGCCACTTCCCCCTTTCTCTGTTTGAGCTCTGCTGTACAGAGAATTGTAAATGGCTAACACAGTCAAAATCAGAAACTTACACTGCTAGCAATTAAAAGTAATCTAAGAAAGTAGTAATGAATACAGAGCTTCATTAATTTGTGTGCTTTATATGTCTCGCCCAAAAAGGGATGTTCCACTTATTTGCACCCCCCCTTTTTTTTTGCCACTTTTTGGGAGGGGCTACCTGGTTTTGACAGGTACCCGCTCCCACTTCTGATTAGATCGCTTCAGCTATCTGAGTGGAAGAAAACCCCAAACTTTGGGTTGTCGCCAGAACAGGAATAGAGGGCAAATCTTCCAATGGTGACACTAGTTCTGGTGACAACCATGAATTCCCTCTCTTTGGAGGGATTTCCTCTCACTTCCTGTTATGGCTATGGGACAGGAAGTGAAGGGAAATTTCTCCAATGGAACACAGATGGCCAAACAAACATAAACATGGCAGCAGTTATAACCCGGCCATAGATGGTTGGAATCGCATTCGGTTTAGAAGGGACCACTGAGATTCAATCCATCTATGGGCAGGCTGAATGTACCCATCTATGGGCAAGTTGATCTAGCGACTGACTTGGGTACAACCAGCATGTTCGATTTTTGGCATGCGATTATTACCAGCAGCTATAGCCGCTAGCAATAATCGATGTGTTCTCCCGGTAGGGACAGCTCCCCACGCCCCCTCCGCCAGGAGAACACAACACGGGAGGGATCCCCCCCCCCCATCAACACTGACTGTCTTGATGGGGGAATCAAGCAATTTTTCTCTTGTGCAACCCGCACGTGCAAGAAAATTGCACCATCTATGCCCTGCCTTAAGGGCGATTAGTGGCCGGGTAGGTGACATTTTCTTCATACAGATGAGACAACACATACCTACGAATCATCTTTGTCTGTAAAAATGTCTTTTGTTGCCGCCACAAGGAAGTGAATGTATAAAGACAAAACTTTCTTGTGCCTCGGAGATACAAACTCACCTGCAAAATCATCCATTATGTGAGCTGAATTTCCAAATGTCAGGTATTTCGCTTGACGTAACGAAAACGCAAGTGACTGTCATTGTTCTTATTATTTCCTGATTTTATTGTCATATTGTGTGTTCTATTTTATTTAAGACATCAGGACTGAGCGGTGGGCGGAAGCAGGGCCGTCTGCTAGGCCCTGGCTGGGCCGTTTTTAAGGCAGGGCAAAAGGGGCAGCTGCGCTGGGCCCAGTCATTGTTGTGGGGCCCAAAGCAGCTGCCCCTTGAGCCTACACTGCCTGAAAATAGTTGACAAGTGGATTTGGGAGGGCCCAAGAAAATGTTTGCCCAGGGTCCAATCAATATTAAAGACGGCCCTGGGCAAAAGCGGCAACCACATTGGGCTGTCGCTATAGGGGGTTCTTGCAGCTGATTGCAGACAGGGTGCATTTGCAAGTATGAATGCACCCTAAGCCCCCATTCACACTGACTGTGGCTTTGAAATCGTGCGACTTGATCTGAAATCACACAATTTCAAAGCCACGTGTCCGTTGGACTTTGGGTGCGACTTTGAAGACATCTATGCGACTTCATGCACAGATGTCTATTCAAATCGCAACCGAAGTCTGCAAAAGTAGTGCATGTACCACTTTTTCAAAATCGATGTGGCACCACAGTGAACAGTGAAATTGCCGGTCATAGGATGCAACTTGTCATGCGATTTGACCTGTCACCAAGTCGCTCCAATGATAACTGGGGCTTATGTTGCTAAATGAGTTCATAGCAGGTGGGGGTGCATTTTTACCTTTTCACTTTAAATAATAAAAGACCTTGTCCCAGCACTGCAAGTTATTCTTAACCCCTTCCTGCTGCCACCTCCTGGCCCTTTAAGGGATTCTAAATGCCAGGACGCAGAGGCGGGCGTTCGGACCATGTGACTGCTGTAATTGGCAGTGATCACATGATTGGAAAGCTCCCGATTACAAGTATGCCCTGGGAGCTTTCCGGTACCCGCCAGTTATTGTGCAGGGTGTGCACTAAACGTGTGCACTGCCGAAAAAATTTGTTTGTTTTTGTTTCTTTCATTTTTCATATTTCGGGTCATTCGTTATGATTGATATCCGATACTTCGAACAAATTTGTAACTTCTGAAAAATTCCAATTAGTTAAATTCCATTCGTTTATATGCGGTATTCATTATTTCGATAATTCGTAAAAATCTGAAGATTCGAAAATCCGAAAATGAGAACGAAAGTTTGAAAGAACTAAAATCTGAAAACAAGAAAGAAAATTAGAAAATTAGAAAATCCGAAATAATAACTAACTATTAAATTCTAGGTTTTGGAATTTCCTTTCAAATTTGGCTGTTGGTGAACGTAATGAATATGAATTAATCCGAAGTCACGAATTATCCGAAATAACAATTGCCGTATCTAAACAAATTAAACGTAACAAATTAATAATAATCATAATAAAACGTTTTTATTATTTATTATTATTCATTTGTTATGTTCCATTGGTTTAGATGCGGTATTCGTTATTTTGGATAATTCTGAACTTCGGATAAATTTATATTCATTACGTTCACTAACAGCCAAATTTGAAAAGAAATTCAAATACCTATAATTTAATAGTTCGTAATAGCTATTACTAATTAGTTAGTTATTATTTCAGATTTTCAAATTTTCAGGGTTTTCGAATTTTTGGATTTTCGTTATTATTTTCGGATGTTCATTCTTTAGAATTTTCAGATTTTCATTCTTATTTTCGAATTTTTGGAATTTTCAGATTTTCGTTCTCATTTTCGGATTTTCGTTCTTATTTTCTGATTTTCAAATTTTCGTTCTTTCAAATTTTCGTTTTCGGAAAAATTAGTTAAACGGGTTTTCGTCATTTCGAATAATTCGGAACCAAATGAAATGCATATGTCTAATGCGCGCATCAACTCTTTTTTGGTATGCTACAAGTTGAACCCATTATTAGGATGTAACATGCTACCAAGCAGCCCCCCCACACACCCAAATCGCCACCTACTCTGATAGCATGCAGGGGTTCCTCTCCCTGACATCATCGACCGATCGGCCGCCGATGTCACGAGGGGGGGCAGTGGCGTCACCGGCTGGGCCTGCCCCATATCTATTTAAGAAATGTCAAATGGCGGGGCATTTCGTGGTGAGCTGAGCATTTTTTTCTAGTTATTTGGGGTCCGGTGGTGACGGCGGCGTCATGATTGACGATGGATCTACATCGGGGGACATTGATTTTTTTTTTTTTTTTGAATAAAGGCGTTGTCAAAAACTCTTTTGCTGTCTTTATTTAGTTTTACACTTTTTTGGTGAATGGGTAGGATACTCATTCACATGGGGGGGGGGAGGGGGAGATCTTGTTAAAGGGGGTTTCCAGATTCTGATAAGCTCCCTGCCCACAGGCCCCGACAACAACAGCCCAGAGTTAAGGGGAACAGGCTCTTGTCCGCATCAAAATGGCGACAGTGCTTTTGGGGGTGCCCCAAAACACCCCCCCCCCATGTTGAGGGCATGTGGCCTGGTATGGTTCAGGAGGGGGGGCGCGCTCGCTCGCCCCCTCCCTTTCCTGACCTGCATGCTCAGATAAGAGTTTGGTATGGATTTTGGGGGGGGCCCCGTGCCATTTAAAAAAAAAAAAATTGGCATGGGGTTCCCCTTCAAATCCATACCAGACCCGAAGGGCCTAGTATAGATTTTGGGGGGGACCCCATGCTGGTTTTTTTTCACACATTTTTTAGCCGCTATTTCATATTTTTTTTACATTCAGCTGTCAGCGGGAAAATGCATCAAAAACGCAACCCCTGCGTTTCTGGTGCAAACTTCATTGAGGGCCGGTTCCCACTGGTACAATATCTGAGATCGGATGCGATTCGCACTGCAGTCCAAATCATATGCGATCTCTGTGCGATTTCAGCCATACAGATAGTATAGGCTGAATTCACATCAAACTCGCCCAGGACCCCTTTTTTTTTTGGTCCGCAGCAGAATTGGATCGCATGGGTGTGATCCGATTCCTGTCCAAGTTTGCAGATTGCACTGCGATCTGTGAACTGATTTGGGGGTGTCATTACCTTTTAACTGACATTCCCAGCAGTTCGCATAGGGCAGTGTGACCTGCCGCCGGAAGACATGCGATGCGGGAACCCTCAGAGGAATCGCAGGGTTCCCGCATCGCAGCAGTGTGAACCGGCCCTAAAGTCTATTACACGCAAAACGCAATCTGCTGCTGGGGAAAAAAAGTCCCCAACCCTTTTCCAAAATCGCGTTGGCTGAAAAACGCATAAATTTGGACGTGAACCATTGGAAACCATGTTAAATGGACTGTAGTGTGTTTCTGGAAAACGCACACAAAAAAAGCGCATAGGTGTGAACGTAGGGTCAGTGAAAGTCTCTTAAACGAGTTCTTCAAAGTGAATCTATGTCAGTATGCATTGTATGTAATAAACACATAATCAAAACAAATAAAAGACAAAAAACAAAACAAAACAAATACAATTAAAAAAAACAAAACAAATAAAAATAAAACAAAGTAGCCCTAGATCCTGAAACTACTCTGCTCTGGCCCACCCCGTCCTATGCCCACCCCGTCCTATGCCCCTTACTGTCCAATCACTATGGCACAGGTGGCAGGCCGGAGTCAGTGCCCCCCATGAGTCAGACTTCCTTAGAGTGCTCTGTGTTTTTGGGGGCCTGGGGCACACTAAAGAGACATCAGAAAGCTGACGTAAGCTCTTGGAATTGCAGACTACACGATATACTTCATGTATACATTACACACACACTGCAAGTGGGCAAAGGTTATATTTTAATTGGCAGCTGCAGTTATTTTCAAGTACAGGGTAATCTAAGCCAGTGTTGTAGCTTGCTGACTCATTGTTCTGCAATGCATAGAGCGGAGCCATAACAGACGGGGCTCTGTTTGGGGGATTAACCCTGGTATACAACCACCACATGAAAAGCAAACACTTCTACTTCTATTCCTACAAAGGTATTTCATTGACAAATATTTTAAAAAATGGTACTCTGGGATTGGTATAAAAATCTACCCTTATAGTGCCCCCCGCCTGGATTACAAGAGTGAAATGCCCATTTATTCTAGTGGCAGACGAATACACTGTATACTTCCAACATACTTCTGGTCAATCATGTAATCATTTCCACATTGTATTCCAATTACTCTTTTTTTTTTACCGAAAGTATTCGGACACCTGCCTTTACACACACCATATCCCCCAACTTTCTGAAATGGGAATGAGGGACACCCATTAGCAAAAGTATGTAGTAGACATGTGCGATTAGTTTCGGACGAATCGAAAATTTGTACGAATTTCCGTAAATTCTTACATTCGGGAGGATCTGAAATACGAATTGCTATGCTTCCGAATTTTGTACGAAATTGCGTTTACGAATTTCGGATCCAAATTCCTAACGAATGTTCGTAATTGTTACGAAAGTTAACGAACCTAAAAGTTAAAAACCCAGGAAGTCAGCACAGCACAGGGATGGTGGGAGCCCCTCATAATGATAAATTCATCATAGCGAACATTCGTAATTGTTACGAAAAGTCAACGAACCTAACGAAAATTCGTATTTCGTACGAAATTTCGGACACGCATTACGAATTCATTCTAATACGAAAGGAAACAAATTTATTGATGGCGCACATGTCTAGTATGTAGGCATAGGACACACCCTCTTAAAAGGAGAGTTGTACAAAAAAAAACAATTGGTTAAACTCTGAAGTTATTTTTTACCACTGAAGGTTAAGAAAGGACTCCCTATAGCCGCACATAGATGCTGTCCCTAAGATGAGCGTGTAAGTGAAACCCCCAGCCAGCCCACGCTTCCAACGCGTTTCGCCCCCCCCCCTTTTTATCCATTAGTATGCCTTTATATTGGCTTTTGGAATTTACAAATGTAGCAATTTAGAAACTGGATGAAAGGTTTAGCACTGTAAAACACTTTTTTGATAGATAATTAGTGCATTTTACTTATAACTATAAATCAGACCAAAATGTGGAACAAATGAGGAGGAAAGAGGGACAGAGGGACTTTCAAAAGTCATTCAAAATCAGGGACAGTGGGGAGGTATGCACACACATGAACTTTAATGGCATCCCAGTCTTAGTCCGTAGGGTTCAATATTGAGTTGGCCCACCCTTTACAGCTATAAACAGCTTCAGCTCTTCTGGGAAGGCTGTCCACAAGGTTTAGGAGTGTGTCTATGGGAATGTTTGACCATTCTTCCAGAAGCACATTAGTGAGGTCAGAGAAAGCAGTGGCGTCTGGTGTTTTTTTTTGTTTGGGGGGGAGGCAAACAAACACCCCCCCCCCAGCAACACCTCCACCCCCCCTCTCTGTCTGCCAGTCCACTGGCACTTACCCCATCGTAAGCGAGCACATCGGACAGCGGCGGGGATCAGGCATCGGTGGACATCAGGGTGCGGCAGGCATCGGGCAGCGGCTTCTATGTCTTCTCCTCCTTGCTTCCGCCATGCGTATCCTCCCCTTCTCCTATGCGTCCAATAGGATCACCTGTCCTTTCAGCCAATCGGGTGACAGGTATCAGACCCACTTCCCGATTGGCCGGGAGGAGGATCAGTGTTGCAAAAGCAAATATTCATTCGCTGTTGTACCACCTGGGTGGGATCATGGCGCAATGCTCTGTGCCACGAGCCCACCCTATTTTGAAGTCTATCAGAGCCTATTTTGAAGCCTATTAGAGCCTCTTCAAAAAAACACCCCCGCTGCTGTAGCTCCTGTGCCCAGCGTCCTGAAAGGGACCGGACGCATGAATAGGGGGTAGCAGCCAGGGATCATAGAGCATTAATTAGGATGTGGCGGCTGTGGATAGAGGGGGCGGCGTCCAGGCACCCCTAATGAACGGACCGCTACTGATCTACGCTCTTATTCATCTCCAATTGGCCCTGTCTGTACCATGTGATCAAATTGACCAATCACAGCTAGCAACACAATTGTACACAATGGATGGCATGAAAGGAAGCCATCTATTGTGTATAATTGTCATGTGACCTGCTGTGATTGGTCAACAAGTGGTACCGGCAGCGAGCCGGTACACTGATCTGTCATCAGTTGTGTCCTGTAGACACAGCTGGCGACAGATCACGCGGCTGCGTTGGTACGCGAGCGGCGCTTTTCTGAAAGGACGTCATATGACATTCAGTAGGGATGGGAAAGCCACCGCCCCGCCATCATTCTGCTATAGGTGTTAGGGTTTATATCTACTTTAACTTATAATATTGTATACTGAATTGCATTTAGTTTACTAAAGCATTGTGTATAAAAAATGGCCATTTTTTTTTTTTTTTTTTTTTATGCTATATTTACCTTTTTATTCTTCATTACATCTCAGTACTCCTGTAGCCTCTTTATAGTTACTTCCTGTTTTATTTGCGCTCTAGGGAGGGCTGCATGGGAGACGGGGACACAGCATTGCCATCCTCTAACATGAAATTCCTAAACATAGAGCCTTCACGGTGGCATTACCAGTTATTATTTTAGTGAAAGCTCAAGGTCAGTGTTGGCAGATGTTGGGGGAAGGTCACTTCCCGGAGGTGTCTGTCTTTTTTCCCCAGTTGTCAGGGAAGTGGGGTAAGTAGACATCCCCGGGTGGGGTGGGGGGGGGGTACAGAGAATCTCAGCTAGTGACTAGGAGACACTGACCAGTGACATTGGTCCCATAGTGGCTACAGGACGGCACACTCCTCTTGCCTCGCTGAGCTCGGTTACCATTCCATGTTGCCATCACACAGCACAGACACTTCCCCACCCTGGGCTGTTCTCACCTCATGCTCCTCTCCATTCAGGAAATGGCTCACAGCTTCTCCCCAGCCAAAGGGAACAGAGGGGTGTGGACTGTGGAAGGCAAAGTAGAATTACCACACACATAGGTTGGACTTGATGGACTTGTGTCTTTTTTCAACCTTGCCTACTATGTAATTACAGGACTGGAGCGTGGCCGTGGGGCCCTAGGGCAGATCGGAGCTGGATTTTGTGGAGGATATGATAATATGACAGGGAGGATGCAGGGGCCCCCTGGAGCTAGGGGAGGGGTTGCGATTGTGACCCCTGCAACCCCTTATGCTACACCCATGGGATGAATACAGATAACACTGCATACCTAATCAAGTATTTGGGTTTTCATCCAGATATTGCTGGAGCACACCAGCTTACCCTACTTGCTTTAGATTACACTGATCTGGTGGTCTACCGGCACTTTAGACACTGCACCTATTTGGTTCTGTGTGGGTTGTCCAGTCAATATGCATGATTTAAAGAGATAAGTAGCCACTAAATTGTATAGGGTATCAGGTAATGAGCTGCATATCAACTGCTCTCACTGCAAGGTAAATGATTTGTTATTTCAACAGATCTACAAAGGATGCCTTGTTGTAGTTTCTATGTTGTGTGCACTGTGCCCACCTCTTCTAATCCCCTATCACTTCTTGGCTAAGATCAAGTATAGTATCTGTTCCTATCAGTGTCCAGTTGGGGTGCTACAATGTCTTTCTGGCCTTTTGGTAGGCATTGGTGGCTGTACAGTACCTCTACTGGTACCATGGGAGTCTTGAGGAGCCTTACCGATAGGCATGAACATGCGGTACAGAAGGTGTGGGTCAGGAGTACTCCCTTGGTGTGGAGGGTTCCCAGGGGCCTAATGCCACCCCCACCCACAATGGGAAATGCTGCTCTAAGGGTGTCACTGGCGCCCAATTTAAGTGTAATGCAGAGGCAGCGCCCACTGCATAGTTTGACAAATACCGGAAAATCAAATAGGAGGGAGACTGCACAGATGCACTAATCACTCTGCTGCTCCCGCCCACCCTATAGAAAAGCATTCCAGAGTGATGCTCCAGCTACTGTTGCTATGTTGCTAAGCAACAGTAGCTGCAGCATTGCTCTGGAATGCTTTTCTATAGGACGGAGTGATTCAGCGCTAGTGTGCCTGTGTGGTCTCCCTCCTATTTGATTCTCAAGTATTTGGTAAACTATACAGCGGGCACTGATGCATTTATTAACCACTTGAAAACTGGAAGGATTTGCCCCCTTAATGACCAGGCCATTTTTTTGCGATACGGCACTGCAACGTTTTAACTGTTCATGCGACGCTGTACCCAAACAAAATGTACATCCTTTTCCCACAAATGGAGCTTTCTTTTGATGGTATTTGATCATCTCTGCAGTTTTTATTTTTTGCACTATAAACAAAGAGCGACAATTTTGAAAAAATTTTTTTTTTTTTTTTTTTTTACTTTCTGCTATAATAAATATCCAAAAAAAATATAAAAAAACATATTTATTCATCAGTTTAGGTAAAAAAAAATAGCAATAGGCATGTATTAATTGGTTTGCGCAAAAGTTATCGCGTTTACAACTATGGGATAAATTTAGGGACTTTTTTTTTTTACTGGTAACGGTGGCTATCTGTGATTTTTAGCAGGACTGCGACATTGCGGTGGACAAATCTGACCCCAAATGACACTTTTTGGGGTCTAGTGACATTATTACATTGATCAGTGCTATAAAAATGCACTGACCAATGTAAAAATTACACTGGTAGGGAAGGGGTTAACATCAAGGTGTTAACTGTGTTCCCTAGGTTTGTTCTAACTGTAGGGGGGATGGGCTGCCAGGGGCATGACAGAGATCACTGTTCCCAATCAATGGGAACAGAATATCTCTGACGTGTTCCCTGTCAGAGTGGGGACCTGCCTTGTTTACAAAGGCAGATCCCCTTTCTGTCTCTGTAATAGGCCATCGCAGGTCGCCAGCAGACATCGAGTCCCCACAACCTGTGGGCACGCAACTGCTCCTGCAAAGGGCGCCACCCACAACTTCTCCTGCGCGAGCCGCCTACAGCTACGGCGATTTGTGCAGGAGAGCCGACTTGCCGCCGTATAACGACGGCGGCTGCCAGAGACCGACAGCCACCAGCTCTCTGCTCAGGGAGCTCTGAGAACTGAGTGATCAGCTGTTTGATTACTCCGTTCTCAGCCTTAGAGCTGGTGGGGGACAGATGCAGCATCTACCTAGGTAAGTATGATTCATAAAATTCCCATACCTCTCTTTTAATTACTCGACATCCTCCTCTTTCCTGCTATCTGGCCCACATGACAGTTAGGCCTCATTCACATGGAGTATATGCGTCCATGCCCAGTGTGATGGTTGTGTATCACGTGGGGATGGATGATGTCCTGTGCAGGCAGTCCAGTCAAAGTCAATTGGGACGCAGCAGCTGTATGGATATAGTTGAATGTCAAAATTTGATACGCAGACAGGAAGGGATGCATGTATCCAATTGCATTCAGATCTGTGCACCCACTGTCTCAGCACCTGTCTGAATGAGCCCTTAGGGGAATTTATCAAAACTAGAGCAGACAGCATCTGGAACAGCTGTGCATGGCAACCAATCAGCTCATAGCTTTCATTTTTAAAGCTGAATAAGCTGAAAATAGAATCTGATTGGTTGCCATGCACAGCTGTTCCAGATTCTGTCTGCTCCAGTTTTGATCAATTCCCCTCATGGTGTTTTCCATTTCTTACTCCTGTCTACTGCATTCTAAGTACAGCACATTCTTTGTTAAAGTGGTTGTAAAGGCACAAGTTTATTCTTTGCATGAAGGTGAAAAACCTTCTGTGTGCAGCAGCCCCCCCCCCCAGCCCCATCTAATACTTACCTGAGCCCCCTCTCAATCCAGCGATGTCCACAAGAGCCTTGGCTGTTCGGGGTCTCGCACTCCTGATTGGTTTTTGCCAGCAGCATTGGCTCACACTGCTGTCCATCATTCGCAGCCAGTGAGCCAATCAGAAAACGGAGGGAGCAGAGTCAAGCCATGGACACACAGAGCCATGGCTCGGGAGTGCGCTGGCTTGGGTGCTCCCATAGCAAGCTGTTTGCTGTATTGGGCATCCAGAAAGAGGGAGGGGCCAGGTGTGCCGGCGAGGGACCCGAGAAGAGGAGGATCCAAGCTGCTCTGTGCAAAACCACACAGAGCAGGTAAGTATAACATTATTATTTAGAAAAAAAAAAAAACAAGACTTTAATATCACTTTAAGGTTAGCTGCGTGTAGTAAAGGATATGCAATAGAACATTTTTTTATGTTATTAAAATGAGTGTACTGAGGATTGTGCTGTCTGCTACATTCTCGCTTGTGGCACAATCATTAAAGTATATGGCCCTTTAAGCCCCTCCCACTGTTGACACAATCTGACCACACCCACAGTTTAGGCGTGGCGCCGCTATATTGCCACATACCATTTTTCTTGGGGGACGTGCAGAAAAATGTCTAGCCCCGGGTGCCAGATGTGCTAGCTATGCCACTGCCGGGGCATATTCATCACGCCTGTTTGACCCTTTGTAATAAAGGATCCAGGCACTCTGGTAAGAGTCCAACCTATTGTGATGGTGGCGGGTTCACTTGCTGCAGGGATTGGATAACCTTATCCACAGTTGAATAATGGAATTTGCTAGTTGACCATTATGGTCCATTTGAGAGACTGATTTTTCTGGACTGTTTATTTATCATTTTTTTCAGTATTTTTAATATCAAGCACACCTTTATTTTGATTCAATGTCTCAACCATTATGTCAACATCTTTAATATATACTGGTGATCCATCTTTTATTATGAAATTTTTGTACATGTACATGTTTTTTTGTAAAATATAAAAAAAATACATTTCGTAATTTTTGTTATACTTGATTTATCATTTTATTTATTTATTTATTTATTTCAGGTACTTATATAGCGCCGTCAATTTACGCAGCGCTTTACATATACATTTTACATTCACATCAGTCCCTACCCTCAAGGAGGTTACAATCTAAGGTCCCTAACTCACATTCATACATACTAGGGACAATTTAGACAGGATCCAATTAACCTACCAGCATGTCTTTGGAGTGTGGGAGGAAACCGGAGTACCCGGAGGAAACCCACGCAGGCACAGGGAGAACATGCAAACTCCAGGCAGGTAGTGTCGTGGTTGGGATTCGAACCAGCGACCCTTCTTACTGCTAGGCGAGAGTGCTACCACTACACCACTGTGCCGCCCATTTTATTTGGCACCACTCACTAAAAGTCCTATGGGCAATCCCTTTTTTTGATTTTTTTTTTTTTTCAGTATGTTTGTACACTTATGCCGCGTACACACGGTCGGACTTTACGGCAGACTTTGCCCGGCGGACTTTTCAACGGACTTTACGACGGACTTTTTGAATGAACGGATTTGCCTACACACAATCAACCAAAGTCCGACAAATTCGTACGTGATGACGTACGACCGGACTAAAACAAGGAAGTTCATAGCCAGTAGCCAATAGCTGCCCTAGCGTGGGTTTTTGTCCGTCGAACTAGCATACAGACGAACTGACTTTTCGACCGGACTCGAGTCCTTCGGATAGATTTGAAACATGTTTCGAATCTAAGTCCGGCAAACTTTTGAGAAAAAAAAGTCCGCTGGAGCCCACACACGATCGAATTGTCCGACGGACTCCGGTACGCCGGAAAAGTTTGCCGGAAAGTCCGCTCGTGTATACGCGGCATTAGGTGTTTTTTTTTGCGCACCATTGCAGGTTAAAAAAAAAAAAATCCCATATACAGTATTATTTTGACAAAGAAAGGCAGGAGCAATTCCCTGAGAATATTACATTCTGCTGCGCGCACATTCTGATAGGAGGAGAAAGATAACCACATGTGTCTGCTGCTGCTCCTTGTATTGAGGAAAGTAAGGTCACAAGCTTGGCTGTATAGCAGGCCTACCTAAGGCCCCATTCACATCTCAGCGTTTTGTAGCTTGGAGCTTGAAACTCAGAAACGCTGGAGGACAAAAAATCTATTATTCTCTATGGAGGTGGTTTACATCTCTACTCCATATCGCCTGTAGCCAAATGCCTGAACCTTAAAAAAATTTCTGGAGCTTTTCCTGTAGCTCAAATTGGGCAGATTGGCGTGTTTCTGGTACATTTTTATTCCCATAGAAATTAATGAAAATGCGCCTTTTGTGCGTTTTTTGCGCAATTTTTTGCTAAAATGAAAAAAATTTAAAAAATATATAGTAACAATATATGAATAAATAAATGTAAAATAAATACACAAATAGCTAAAAATCATCATTAATAAATAATAATAAAAAAATAATATGCAATAATACATAAATAAATACTAATTATCCCCTAAACTTAAAAAAAAAGTAATAAATAATTATTATTTTTTATTTTTTATTTTTATTAATAATAATAATAATAATAATAATATAATTAAATATTAAACAACGGAAATGTTATTATTATTAATACTACTAATAATAATAATTGATTATAAATAATAATTATTTATTTTGTTTAGTTATTATTGGTATTATTTTTCTTTTTTTAAGGGTTAGGGGTTAATTATTTATTTTATATTACATAGTATTCATTTATTGTATTTATTTATTATCTGATTATTTTTATTTATTTATTTGTGTATTTATTTATTTATTTATTTGACATGTATTTATTATTATTATTATTATTATTATTATTATTATTTTTATTATTATTATTATTATACAGGATTTATATAGCGCCGACAGTTTACGCAGCGCTTTACAACATTAGGACAGATAGTACAATTACAATACAATTCAATACAGGAGGAATCAGAGGGCCCTGCTCGTTTGAGCTTACAATCTATAAGGGAGGGTCAAGTTATACAAAAGGGTAATAGCTGTGGGGGATGAGCTAATGGAGAAAATAGTGCAGTTGTTAGGTGGAGTCAGGATAGGCTTCTCTGAAGAGGAAAGTTTTCAGGGATCGCCTAAAAGTGGATAAATTTGGAGACAGTCTGACAGATTGGGGTAATTCCAGAGGATGGGCGAGGCGGATATTGGAGGAGGTGATGAGGAGCTAGAGAGCAGGAGGTCATGGGAGGAACAAAGAGGGCGATTAGGTTGGTATTTTGAGGTTAGGCTAGTGGTGTAGCTGGGGGAAGAGTTGCGGATGGCTTTGTAACTTATTGTTAGTATTTTGAATTTAATTTGGTGGGCGAGTGGCAGCCAATGGAGGGATTGGCAGAGAGGTGTAGCAGACACTGAGCGGTTTGTAAGGTGGATGAGTCTAGCAGCAACATTCATGATGGACTGAAGGGGGGATAGTCTATTTAAAGGTAACCCAATGAGGAGTGAGTTGCAGTAGTCGAGGCGAGAGATAACCAGGGAGTGAATCAGGAGCTTTGTGGTTTCATTGGTTAGAAAGGGACGTAGTTTAGAGATGTTGCGGAGGTTGAGGCGGCAAGCTTTGGAAAGTGATTGGATGTGGGGTCAAAAGGAGAGTTCAGAGTCCAGGATAACACCTAGCTTACTGACATGTGGGGATGGGTGGATGGTTGTGCCATTGCCCTTGATAGATAAGTCAGGGGAAGAGGCACGTGGGGGAGGAAATAGTATAAGCTCGGTTTTGGACAAGTTTAGTTTGAGGAAGTGGTGTGACATCCATAGAGATATGTCTGTTAGTAAGTTAGTGATGCGTGAGGAGACTGATGGAGTTAGTACCTGTTGACATGGGGTCTTAACTGGGGGAGATAAATGTAGAGTGGAGATTTCATCACGGATTGTATCAATCTTGTTTTTGAAGTGATTAGCAATCTCCTGGCCAGTGAGTGAGTTAGTGGGTGGAGACAGTGGAGGACGAAGTAGCGAGTTGAAGGTAGAGAAGAGTTGACGGGGACTGGATGAGAAGGTGTTAATAAGAGTTGTAAAATAGGTCTGCTTGGCAGTGTGGAGGAAAGAATAGTATTTTTGGAGGGCAGATTTGTATTGGTTGAAGTCTTTGAGAGACTTAGTCTTGTGCCAAAGACGCTCAAGAGTGCGACTACGTTTTTTGAGAATTTTAGTGTCATCTGTTTTCCATGGTTGTAGGGGTCGAGGCCTGATTCTGCGTGTAGTGAGGGGAGCGAGCTTGTCCAGGGTGGAGGACAGGGATTTATTGTAGATGGACGTGGCTTGGTTGGGGCAGGACAGGGGAGAGATTATGTCATAGAGGTGGTCAGTAGCAGAATAGAGGAGAGAGGAGTTGAAGTTGCGAAAGTTTGGTTAAGCGATTGGAGAGAAAGGTGGTGGAAGACAGAGGGAGAGAGAAACTAATAATGTATTTATTCCTATAATAATAATATAATAATAATAATAATAATAATAATAATAAATATATTTATTTATTTTGTGGTGGGGTTAGGGTGTTTAGTTATCTATTATTATTTTAATATTATTATTTTTAATTTTTTAAGGGTTAGGGGCTCCTTTATATATTTATTATTACATAATATTCATTTATTGTATGTATTTATAATTATTTTTATTTGTGTATTTAGTTTACATTTATTTAATCATTTACTGTTATTATTATTAGTAGTAGTATTAGTAGTAGTAGCAGTAGTAGTAATAATTAATAATAAAAAAAAACCCTAATCCTAACCTAACCTCTAACCCCTTAGCCTAAAAAAATAATAATAATAATAAAAACTAAAAGTTGATGGAAAAGAAGCTGAAAACCCTAGCAACAAATGATGTAACAGATGATAGTTTTCTCTATTGACTAATTAAAAAACGATAAAGCTCAAAAACACTGTTTAAAAACGCACAAATTGCGGATAAAAACATAAAAAAACTGTAGAAAAAAATTCAAAGACACTACGCTCAAGCTTGAATGCAGCCTTAATCTCAGGACTGACTGAAGAAAATTTCACTTAAATTACAGATACAAATATGTATTTTATCTGCGTAAATGGTTCATTTGCCTGAAGTTCAATGTGTGGAATGCATGTAGTTCCTGCCACCAGGGGCGTTGCTAGATCTGCAAAAGACCTGGGGCTAGAGCCCATAGCAGCGGTCACCAACCTTTTTGCATGGGGGGGGGGGGTTTGGGGGGAGACCTAAGTAATTTTTCACGGGTGATGGCTGGTGTTGGCGCTTCAATCATCATGGCACCATGGTTGATATGGTGTCAGGGTGATTAAAGTGCATTATTTCTATTGTTACACTCTAATATATAAAGAAGTGGTTCAACTCACCATACTGCAGAATCAGTGGGAGCCCTGGGCGTGTCACTTACCACATCTCCTACCACCATTTGCAGATTGCCACATCTCCTGCCACCATTTGCAGATTGTCACTTGCCACGTCTCCTACCACCATTTGTAGATTGTCATTTGCCACGTCTCCTGCCACCATTTGCAGATTGTCACTTGCCACGTCACCTGCCACCATTTGCAGATTGTCACTTGCCATGTCTCCTGGCTCAATTTGCAGATTGCCACATCTCCTGCCACCATTTGCAGATTGTCACTTGCCACCTGATGTGAATTGTAACTTGCCATGCCAGCCAGTGCTACCAAATGTGCATTGAGGCTGCATTGGTGGCAGGCTGACAGCACTGGTCCATTTAGTGAGAGCAGGAGAGCGGTGATGCAGGGCGGGCAGTGAGAGATGATGTCATCTCGCTGCTCCCCGCTGCACCTCCGACATTGAAGCAAGGGGGTCTGGCTGCAAAGTGGAGCTCCACGATGACAGGAAGCACGTGACCTCCACTCCACCGTGCTGTGAGGGTGGAAGAGCGCTGATGTGTGATGGGCAGTGAGAGATGATGTCATCTCTCTGCTGCTCACCGCACCTCGCTCCCAAATTGAAGAGGCCCGGCTGTGAAGAGCGCTGATGTGGAGCAGGCAGAGAGAGATGTCATCTCTGCTCGTCTGCCCGCTCGCTTCTCTCTTCTCCTCCAGCCTCTCTCATGCAGCCAGCCCGAAACCCGCTGGTTAGGCAGGGACCCTGCAGCAAGAGACTCGGGGCTATGGACCCCAGATCCGCGGCTATAGCCCCAATAGCCACCCCCTAGCAACGCCCCTGCCTGCCACCATTTAAAAAAAACAACTGGCTAAACAGAGGTTAATGATTTGTGAAAAAATGCCGTTCAAAATACATAGAAGTTACATTTCACAACACGTGGAGGGAAGTGGTTACTTTTGCTAGTTTCAATATGTCACAGATACAGAAATATACAAAATGTTTAGCAAGACTCGGTCATGCAGACCAAATTTTTTAAACATATCTGTTAGTTTATTGGCCACATAAGATGAAAGAAGTGAAGGTGAGCCACTTGTGAGTTATACTTATAAGGAGACCTTAAGAATCCAACCCCCCCCCCCCACCACCTCTGTCCCCGCCATAGACTTATGCTGGCCATACACTATACGAAAAATCGTCCAAAATTCAGTCATTTAGACAGTTCGTTCATTTTTCGGCCAGTTAATGGGCACAAAATCGATAATCGTTGGGACGTTTTCGAACCGAAAAAAACGAAGGACAAGTTTGGAAATTTTCTGCTGAACAAACGATACATTGAAAGGTTAACGTGTTTGCCATCCGAACTGTTTGCACTAGGTATGTGTAAAAAAAACAAACAAAAAATGCATTCATTTATGTCCACTGAACGATTTATCGGTCATTACATGATGGCACTATCGTTTGCGCTCATGGCCGAATGTTAGTTTTTCGAACATGGGTTCGGACGATTTTTCATATAGTGTATGGCCAGCATTACCTCCTGCCATATCTGACCTCCTTCTCCAACATAGATCATCTGATCTCCTTCCCTGCTATAATTCACCTGATCTCCTGCCAAAGATTATCTGAGCTCCCTCCCCACCATACAGTATCTCACAAAAGTAAGTACACCCCTCACATTTTTGTAAATATTTTATTATATTCTTTTCATGTGACAACACTGAAGAAATGACACTTTGCTACAATGTAAAGTAGTGAGTGTACAGCTTGTATAACAGTGTCAATTTGCTGTCCCCTCAAAATAACTCAACACACAGCCATTCATTTCTAAACCACTGGCAACAAAAGTGAGTACACCCCTAAGTGAAAATGTCCAAATTGGGCCCAAAGTGTCAATATTTTGTGTGGCCACCTTTATTTTCCAGCACTGCCTTCAGTCTGTCAGGGCTGGGCTCAGCCCTTCCTTCTCCGACCTGGCCGCTCAGCTGTCGGCTAATTGCCAGCTCCTATCTCTCCGCAGTTACTCGGCTGTTGATGATTTCCTGCTCGTCAGTCCTGCCTACTTAAGCCGTCCAGTCCAGAGGATCTCTGCCTTCGCCTTGGTCAACATCACAGAGACATCTCCTGCGTTCCTGTTTAAAGACTTCCTTTGCTGACATCCCTTCTGGCTCCAGATCCTGCTTGATGTTCCACTACATTGATCCCTGACTTCTGGCTTGGCTGACTATCCGCTCCGGTTACTGAACTTTGGCTATGTTTTGACTACGTTTGTTCTGTTTACTTTTATTATTAAACAAGTGTGATTTAACTGTAGTTCTGTCTCAGTCTGATTTAATGGTTTCTGACAGTAGGCGAAGGCCATGAATTCAGAAGATGCAGTCAATCCACTTGGTAATATTTTTTCCAGATTAAATGACCTGGATCACCGCATGGATCAGTTTGCCATGGCGTTACAAACTGGTTCTGGTTCTGCTCCACTTACCCAGCGATTTGGGGGCGATCCTGTCCAATGCAGAGGGTTTCTCAACCAGGTTGAGATATACTTTGAGATTCTGCCCCAGGCGTTTCCCACAGACAGAAGCAAAGTAGGTTTCGTGATATCTTTGCTTTCTGAGAAAGCCTTGGCCTAGGCAAACCGTCTATGGGAGACACAAAATCCTGTTGTCTTGAGCTTTCCTCACTTTGCGGCTTTGATTAAAAGGGTATTTGATGTTCCCGCACGCTCCGCTTCTGTTGCCAAGTGCCTCATGTCCATCGATCACAGTACGAGAACTGTTGCCGACTACGCCATTGAATTCCGTACTCTGGCAGCAGAGGATGCGTGGAACAATGAGGCCCTCGTGGCTGCTTTTTCTCATGGTCTCTTGGATACAATCAAGGATGAAATAGCAGCCGAGATATACCCACTGAGCTGGAGAGTTTGATCACGTTTGCCATCCTCATTGACTCCAGACTCTCTTTTAAGGAGCACTTGCGGAAGCCTCCTGTATGTTTGTCTCCAAGTTTTGCAGTCCCACCCATGCCTCCCTCACCTCCCATGCCTCCTGGTACCGAGTCTGTCAGTGGAGGTGAACCCATGCACTTGAGTTTCACACATCTCTCTGCGGATGATGGAACCTTTAGGAGGAGGGAGAGATTGTGCCTTTATTGTGGCCAGGCAGGGCACTTTTTGAAGTCTTGTCCTACCCGTCCAAGGAACACCCAAACCTTAAAGGGTCTGTCATGGACAGACCTTAGGTGGCGTTGTTTCATCCCCAGTTATCCAGAAGGACAAGCCCCTTTCTTGGGCTGAGTCGTCTGTCGAGATACAGGCTCTAATCGACTCTGGGGCTGCAGGCCTATTCATTGATGCTGCCTTTGTATCAAAGCACTCGATTCCGCTGCAGCTGCCTGACACTCCACTTGCCATTGAGGCTCTTGACGGGAGACCTCTACAGCCTGCCCATGTAACTCATGAGACGGTTCCGTTGTCCATGGCCATAGGGGCTCTTCACCATGAGATAATCCAATTCCAAGTGATTTCCTCACCTAAATTTCCACTGGTTATTGGTTATCCTTGGTTACAGAGGCACAAACCTTCTTTTGATTGGCTCCATGCTGAGGTTCTCTCCTGGTAACCACAATGCAGTGAGACATGCTTCCAGAAGGTAGCCAAGGTCCTGTGCACCTCTTCACTCTCCTCCCTGCTGGCAGAGTACTGCGATTTTAGAGATGTCTTTGACAAAGGTCAAGCACATCAAAGCTTTGTAGCATATCAGAACCTTCATCTGAAATAAGAAGTCGTGCCCCCTAGCAAGGATGGGAACAAAAGCTTGACTCCTGACCAACTGGTGTGATAAGATTGAAATCCTTAATTACCACATCTGCGGACAGGCTTCAATGGGCTAGCTATCACTGAAGATGACCCAGGTCTCATAGTGATGATCCATTAAAGAATACTGCCCCTAGAGGCCAAAAAGAAGGACTGCCTATTTCGATTTGTCAGAAACCTAGATGGGCTGGCAATGGGGTTGGGTCTGGACAGAGTTTAAAAGTGCTCATCAAAGGGAAATCGATCTCTTGGCTCTCGTGCCTCTCTGGCTATCTTGCTTCTATTAGCTTCATCGCTCTCTCTTGCCATTTTGAGCCCAGCTGACGAGACAATATCTAGAGGACAACCTTACGTAATGTATCATTGATGTTTTTGTATTTTATATGCTCTGTAATATTTTCCTTTAGTGTTTTTATGTTAGCATTTCCTATTTTCTTGGGAAATAAGACGTATTGAGCAGTGTGGTTAATTTCATAGCTAACCTTATATCATTGTACTACCAACAGTAACATTATCAGAGTTTTAATAGACTAGCTAACTATAGGAATAGACAAGTTAATACGTATATGGAATAAATAGAGGGAATCCATAACCACCAGGGTAATATTTATTTCAATATTTATTTCAAGGGCAAAAAATAAAAACCACAGAGATGAAAGCTCTATTTGTGGGCAAAAGAAGGACATCAATTTTGTTTGGATACAACGTCGCATGAGCGTGCAATTGTCAGTTAAAGCGACGCAGTGCCATATTGCAAAAAATGGCCTGGTCATTAAGGGGGCAAATCCTTCCAGTTCTTAAGTGGTTAATAAATCTATCACACAACCTGTCTTTCTGCTCCTGTTTGGCAACAATTAATAAATTAATAAATGTCCCCATTTATGTTTTGTTTGGGTACAACGTCGCAAGAGTGCACAATTGTCAGCTAAAGTAACGCCGTATGTGCCGTATCGCAAAAAATGGCCCGGGTCATGAAGGAGAGTAAACCTTCCCGGAGCTGAAGTGGTCAAGTAAAATAAATCTTTAGACAGGCAAGAAAGTTGAAATATACATATACTGTTTATTTTAGCTGTGTAATAACTGTTTTGCTGGGGTTTGGTTTAAGTAGGCTCATTTAGCATAAGTACTTTTTTAAAGATGACAGGGATTGGTGTTATATCTTGGTTTCTTAGAATGAATGCAAGGAAACATAGCTCCCAGAGTCCCACTTTTAACTTTGTCACCGGGCTACTGGGCACAATGCATAAGAATATGCTTGGAAATTATTATTATATTCATTGCTGGGCAATGTGCTTGGGATACCACCACACAGAGTGCTTGTTGTTAGTGCCAGGCATGATACTTGTGGTTACCGCTGGACATAATGGTTGTGGTCAACAGCAGAAATAATGCATGTGGTCAATACTCCAGACAGATGTACAATTTAATAAACCCCATTTAGTTATGAATTCATTACCAACCTTATTGGGTGTATTTTTAAAGTAAAACACTGGGCAAAATAAAAAACATAGACAAACTGTATATGCTACCGTCTGTTACTAGCATTATAACAGGCCTCCTTGTTTTACCCCTTTGTCCCCTATTGTATCATAATTGTGTAGCCATGCCCCCTTAGGGGTTGCTGTGTGTAGTGGTTCACCCGTCACCCTGTCCAGCCAGACATCCATCCCAGACACTCAGAGACAGAAACCAATTTTTTTTCATTGTTTTGTTTTGTTTATTTTAGGGGATTAAACTTGGATGGGGATTTGGGAATTATGGGATACCCAGGAAAATTTAGTACAAAGTTGCTTAGGACTCCTATATACACTCCTGTATATACACTTCACTCTTCTCTCTCCAGCACAAACACTTGCTGCTTACTGTTTCTCCTCCAGCACTTCCCTTGCTGCAGACTGTATCTCCACCAACACTTCCCTTCCTGCAGACTGTCACGCCTCCAGACTAGCTAGCACCGCATGGGGAGGCCTGACACTACTTCAGCCAGGCCTCAGGAACTGCCTTTTGAGGGCAGGGACCTCGGGCCTCTGTGGTGTAGAATAGCCCAGGAGGTAGCTGTCCTCTATGTGGCTACCACTCCCAGATAGCTTTCTTCAGGCCCTGGCAGCCAGCCTGGCTGCAAAGACCCATTTCCACTGCCCTCATAGTTGCCAACATTGAAAAACACTTTTTTGGCTGTAGGCGGAGTCTTATTATTATTATGGGGTGGGGGCATGCGTTTGTAGGTGTAGCACAGAGGGAAAGTAAAAGCGCACTGCAGCGGAAAATGGGCGTGGTTTGCACAACATAGTGGGCGTGTCTTAAGTGGGCGTGGCTCAAAGGGGGTGTGGTTAGAGTCTGAGATGAATGAGGGATGGAGAGGGAAAGGGGGGGAGAGGGATGGATGGACAGCAGCCCCAGATCCTACACAACAATGAAAATATGTGTATTCTAGAAAGTTTAACAATCAGCAGAAAAAGATACTCCAAACACCTGGTGTTAGCACTTCAATCATCCCGGCACCATGGTTGTTATGGTGTCAGGATGATTGAAGTGCATTATTTCTATTATTACATTGTAATATAAAATTAAATCATTCAACTCCCCATAATGCCGAATCAGTGGGATCCCTGAGCATGTCACCTGCCCCGTTGCCTGCCACCAGCCGTCCGTCCTTGCATCAGGTGTCCCAGCAGAGTCCGTCCTTGCATCAGGTGCCCCTAGCAGAGTCCGTTCTTCCATCAGGTGTCCCAGCAGAGTCCGTCCTTGCATCAGGTGTCCCTAGCAGAGCCCCTCCCCTTATATCAGATGTCCACGGCGCAGCCCCCCATACATCAGATGTCCCCAGCAGAGCCCCCCCTTACATCAGGTGTCGCCAGTGGAGCCCCCCTTACATCAGGTGTCCCCAGCGGAGCCCCCCTTACATCAGATGTCCCCAGCGGTGCCCCCCTTACATCAGATGTCCCCAGCGGTGCCCTTCTTACATCAGATCAGATGTCCCTAGCGGAGCCCCCCCTTACATCAGATGTCCCCAGCGGTGCCCCCCTTACATTAGGTGTCTCCAGCGGAGCCACCCCTTACATCAGATGTCCCCAGCGAAGCCCCCCTTACATCAGGTGTCCCCAGCGGAGCCCTCCCTTACATCAGGTGTCCCCAGCGGAGCCCCCCTTACATCAGATGTCCCCAGCGGAGCCTCCCTTACATCAGGTGTCACCAGCAGAGCCCCCCCTTACATCACATGTCCCCAGCAGAGCCCCCCTTACATCAGGTGTCCCCAGCGGAGCCCCCCCTTACATCAGGTGTCCCCAGCGGAGCCCCCCTTACATCAGATGTCCCCAGTGGAGCCCCCCCTTACATCCGGTGTCACCAGCGGAGCCCCCCCTTACATCAGATGTCCCCAGCGGACCCCCCCTTACATCAGGTGTCACAAGCGAAGCCCTCCCCTTACATCAAGTGTCCCCAGCGGAGACCCCCCATTACATAAGGTGTCCCCAGCGGAGTCCCCCCTTAGATCAGATGTCCCCAGCGGAGCCCCCCTTACATCAGATGTCCCCAGCGGAGCCCCCCCTTACATCAGGTGTCCCCAGCAGAGCCCCCCTTACATCAGGTGTCCCCAGCGGAGCCCCCCCTTACATCAGGTGTCCCCAGCGGAGCCCCCCTTACATCAGATGTCCCCAGTGGAGCCCCCCCTTACATCCGGTGTCACCAGCGGAGCCCCCCCTTACATCAGATGTCCCCAGCGGACCCCCCCTTACATCAGGTGTCACAAGCGAAGCCCTCCCCTTACATCAAGTGTCCCCAGCGGAGACCCCCCATTACATAAGGTGTCCCCAGCGGAGTCCCCCCTTAGATCAGATGTCCCCAGCGGAGCCCCCCTTACATCAGATGTCCCCAGCGGAGCCCCCCCTTACATCAGGTGTCCCCAGCGGAGCCCCCCCTTACATCAGATGTCCCCAGCGGAGCCCCCCGTACATCAGGTGTCCCCAGCGGAGCCCCCCCTTACATCAGATGTCCTTAGCGGTGCACCCCCCTTACCTCAGGTGTCCTAGTAGTTCTCCGCCGCCATTGCAGGACAGAGGGGGTATACAAAATAGTGTCTCCGGCCGCGTGGTTATAATAGAACCCCCGCCCCTTTCCATAACAGACCTGCAGCAGGGCGGGGGGATAGGCGGGGCGAGGTGGAGCGGGGCAGAGGGTGGGCGGCGACGCAGGAGCTTCGTCTAGCCACCTAGCCATGTTCCTGGCTTTCTTAAAAATGGAGGCCGCCATGGACCTCTAGCGGCGGCAGGGAAAGATTGTGAAAAAAACGGATTTCTCTGGACATTTCCTGGGAAACAATAAAATCGGGAAAAGAGTCCAAATCCCGGGAATGTCCTGGGAAATCCGGGACAGTTGGTAAGTATGTGCCCTTCCCACAGTCCTCTCTGCACCCATCTCTCAAACTGCAATCTCCCAGTTCTCTCAGGCGTGCCCTCCCCCCCCCCCAGTCCTCCCGGGTATGCTCACTCACCAGCCCTCCTGGCTGCAACCAGTAGTCCTCCATGGAGACTCTTAGAAGTGTTCTCTCCCGCTGTCCTCAACTTGCTCTCTCATGTGCATCTCCTTCCAGGATCTAGACACTCCTCCTGGATGCACCCAAGCCTAGCCCAGGGTCACCCCCAGCGCAGAATGAAAATAGGCCTAGCAGCCAGCTTGGCCTGCCTAAATGTACCCATACTGCCAGAGAAAACCTCACTCTAGCACCTCAATAACTAGAGGGTGCTACATTGCATTACCTGTGATCCTTCTAGAAAGTTTTTTTTTCAACTTATGTCATAAGTCGGCAGCAGCGAGGTGTTTTACACACATCTGACAAGTTGTCTGTTGGCTGTACGATGGATCACTTCCAAGCACTCCAGTACACTTGCTCTAAACCCTTCTTCCATGTTTCCAGGCTCCACAATCCCATCAATAGACCAGCATGGCAGGTGCCACAGGATAGAGGGGAGGGAGACCAGCAAACATCCATTCGCTGATCTCCCCCCGCCTACATAGTACCCAGAGGCCAGAGGACAGGTCGCTTCCGAGGCCAACTGTCACTTTTCCCGGCCACTGTGGCCCTGGAATAAGCTAATGGAGCATGATCTGTACTCCATTAGCTTCAGTGGAGGGCAGGGGAAACATCAGGGGTCTCATTAAAGAGAACCTGTCACAAAAAGTGTCACATAGGGAATTTTTGTTTGTTGAAAAAAAAAAAGTTTAAAGAAACAAAGTTGCATACCAGCACCTAGGCCCATACCCTTCCCTGAGACATACACATGAATGCAAACACATGTGATAGGGGCAGTACGCATAAAGCCGTCAATTGCTTTACATCTGTTACATATCGACGTGCACACCGGAGTAAGAGCAATAATTCTTCACCCAATTTTCATGGTTAACTATAAACTGATGAGCTGCAGTGGATTTTAAGGTATCATTAATGGAAATGCAACTAGTACAAGCAGGGTTTTTTTCTCCGATAATAGGTACAGGAACCCCCCCCCTCTCCTGAGTCCCCCCTTGTCTCTGCACCCTTCCCACCTCCAAGCACCGTCCCTTGGTTTCACCCCCTACCCATCTCCCAATACTGCCCCAAGGATCATTTTGTGGTGCTAAATAATTTGTATGGACTTGTCTAGTAACAAGAAAAGCAGTAACAAAGATCCCTTGAAGGCAGTAACAATAGATCCTCCCAAGCAACAATAGATCCCTCAGCAATAGACTCCCCCAGCAACAATGAACACCACCTCAACAACAATAGGTCCCCCCAAGCAACAATGGTTCCCCCACACAACAATAGATCTCCTCCCACATAGCAACAATGGACCAGCCACAACAAAATTACCACCCCCAGCAACAAAAGACCCACCCCAGCAACATTAGAAACGCCCCCCCCCCTCCCTCCCCAGCAGCTGGCTTGCAGTCTCCACTCTAATTCATCCCAAAGGTATTCTGTCGGGTTGAGGTCAGGACTTTGTGCAGGCCAGTCAAGTTCCTCCACCCCCAAACTCACACATCCATATCTTTATGGGCCTTGCTTTGTGCACTGGTGTGCAGTCATGTTGGAACAGGAAGGGGCCATCCCCAAACTGTTCCCACAAAGTTGGGAGCATGAAATTGTCCAAAATGTCTTGGTATGCTGACACCTTAAAGGGGTTGTAAACCCTCGTTTTTGTTATTTTTTAAAATAACAAACATATCATACTTACCTCCACTGTGCAGTGCGTTGTGCACAGAGTGGCCCCGATCCTCGTCTTCTGGGGTCCCCCCGCGGTGCTCGCGGTTCCTCCTCGCATCGGTAAAGCCCCTGGGAGAAGCGCTTTCCCTGGGGGTTACCATGTGGGCGCGCTCCTGAATCCAGCATTTGCATGCATAGACACAGAATGCCGGATTCGGCCCCGCCCCCTGGTGCCCGTGTCATTGGATTTGATTGAGAGCAGTGGGAGCCAATGGCTGCACTGCTATCAATATATCCAATCAAGAGCCGAGAACCCGGGCAGAGAGCTAGAGCGCGTCTCCGCCGAGAGAGCGAACTGGCTCAGGTGAGTAAAACGGGGGGGGGGGGGCTAGGGTTGCCGGTCAGTGTCAGAAGTTTTTTCACCCTAATGCATTGAGGTGAAAAACACGGGGGGTTTACAACCCCTTTAAGGGTTCTGTTTACTGGAACTAAGGAGCCAAGCCCAACCCCTGAAAAACGGGACAAAATATCACCCCCAGCAACAAAAGACCCGCCCCAGCAACATTAGACCCCCCAGCAGCAACAACAGATCTTCCAGCAGCCAGCAACCATAGACCTCTCCCTCAATAGTACATCCCTACCAGCAACAATAGATCCCCCTACCAGCAACAATAGATCCCCCTACCAGCAACAATAGACCCTCACAGAAAAAGAGATCCTCGCCAGTGACAATAGATCCCCCAGCAGCCAGCATCAATAGACCCTCCAGCACACTCAGACTGGGAAAAGGAGAGGCGGCACTGGGGACCAATTCGTTGTGCTGTAGTGTACATGGGATCACACAGAACATGCTAACAGGAGGAGAGTGTTGGCTCATCAGTCTGCTGCTTCTCCTTCAGTGTCCAGTAGGAGGCTAAGGATGAGGAAGCGACCAGGCTGAGTTACTTAACTTGAGAAGAGAAAGGGCAGGGCTGTATATGTCTCAGGACTGGATGGACAGATTTTTTTTTTTTTTTTTTGATAGATAAACCACCTTCCATATATGCAGCTCAACTGTTTTCTTGAAGTTTAGCTTTAGTAAACTGATCTGCATTAGGCATGATCTCTACAATTAGAACTAGGCATTATACATTTGTTTTGTGAAATAATTGCTAAGCAAAACACAGACATTCTTAAGAACATTGTATGTATTTACTTGTTAAAACTGATGTGGTTACTGCAGGAAAAGCGTGGTCAGCGTGGCATTTAGCTTGTTAGCCTGCTCTATACTTCTGCAGAAAAGTAACTGTCCACAACTCTGACCCTAAGGCATAGTTGCCAACAGTCCCGATTTTCCCGGGACAATCCCGATTTTGGGACCCTCGTCCCGATTGGAGAGTGTCCCGAATCGGGATTTTCCATAAGGAAAATCGGGAATGTTGGTTTTTTTTTTTTTTTTTTTTTTTTTTTTTTTTGGAGCAGCGGGCTCCAGCAAAATGGCGGCCGGCGCTGCCGCTCTAGCTGCCTCTAGTGGAGAGGGGAAGGGGGCTCGATCCGTGCAGCCAATGAAGCGGCTTCTTTGGCTGCACGGCCCCTCCCCTCTCCACTGAAGCGAGCAGAAGACACGGCGCCGGCGCCGTGTCTTCCTGAAAGTTCCCCAGCCCCGTACTGCGCAAGCGCTGCGCCTGCGCAGTACAGGGGGTCCGCCATTGCCGAGGGGAACTTTCTCGGCAGAACACCGGCCGCTCCTCCACTGAGCGGGGGCCGGGCTGCATTGAGGGGGGGAGGCTGCACTAACTGAGGGGGGGCTGCACTAACTGAGGGGGGGCTGCACTAACTGAGGGGGGGGCTGCAGTGAGGGGGGCTGCACTAACTGAGGGAGGGCTGCAGTGAGTGGGGCTGCACTAACTGAGGGGGGGCTGCAGTGAGGGGGGCTGCACTAACTGAGGGAGGGCTGCAGTGAGTGGGGCTGCACTAACTGAGGGGGGGCTGCAGTGAGGGAGGCTGCACTAACTGAGGGAGGGCTGCAGTGAGTGGGGCTGCACTAACTGAGGGGGGGCTGCAATAACTGAGGGGGGGCTGCACTAACTGAGGGGGGGGCTGCACTGAGGGGAGGCTGCACTGAGGGGGGCTGCACTGAGGGGGGAGGCTGTACTAACTGGGGGGGCTGCACTGAGGGGAGGCTGCACTAACTGGGGGGGCTGCACTAAGGGGGGGAGGCTGCACTAACTGAGTGGGGCTGCACTGAGGGTGGGCTGCACTAACTGAAGGGGGGCTGCACTGAGGGTGGGCTGCACTAACTGAAGGGGGGCTGCACTGAGGGGGGGCTGCATTAACTGAGGGGGGGCTGCACTGAGGGGGGGCTGCACTAACTGAGGGGGGGCTGCACTAACTGAGGGGGGGCTGCACTGGCGGGGGCACCTGATGCAAGGACAGACTCTGGCGGGGGCACCTGATGCAAGGACAGACTCTGCTGGTGGCAGGCGACGTGGCTAGTGACACGCTCAGGGATCCCACTGATTCTGCATTATGGTGAGTTGAATGATTTAATTTTATATTACAATGTAATAATAGAAATAATGCGCTTCAATCATCCTGACACCATAACAACCATGGTGCCGGGATGATTGAAGCGTTAACACCAGGTGTTTGGAGTATCTTTATCTGCTGATTGTTAAACTTTCTAGAATACACATATTTCTATTGTTGTGTAGGACCTGGGGCTGCTGTCCCGTCATTCCTCTCTCCCCCTTTCCCTCTCCCCCTTTCCCTCTCCCCCATTCATCTCAGACTCTAACCATACCCTCTTGAGCCACGCCCACTTTCCGCGTAAGCCACGCCCACTTTCCGCGTAAGCCACGCCCATTTTTCGCCGCGGCGCGCTTCGCGCGCCGCAACTATTATTTTTTACTAGGCCACGCCTACAAACGAATGCCCCGCCTCCTAATTATTGATTGGCTCCGCCTACAGCAAAAAAAAGTGTCCCACATATTTTTTTTTCAATGTTGGCAACTATGCTAAGGTACGAAAGAAGAAGTCAGTGGAGCCGCCACTTCTTCCTTGGAAGAAACTGGGCAACTTAGGCCCCCATTTCCCAGCTACAGAAACTGGAATCCAACAAAGCAGGTCATTGCTTAGTATTCAAGATCTTCAACCATCCACATTTTGGATGTAAATGAGAAACAAGCTGCCATGTTACATAACACTCTCAGAATGATTTAACTCTATGGGTGAAGTATTTTTGCAGTGGTATCCCCTCAAGCGCCACCCCGCTTCTCTGCTGGGTCCCTAGCTTGGCACTCCAGATACTTCTCAAGCTTCACCCCTGCTAACGGGCTCGGTCCCTGGCTTGACTCACAAGGCTGCTCTGCAAGCGTCTCCTCCGCGCGTTGGGTCCCTGACTTTATCACCGCCTGAAATTTCCCGATTCTCCACCATGCCCTTTAGGTGAGAATGTGGTTCCAGTACTTGCTTCAGTTACTCACTGTGGTCCCTGGTAAAGATGGTTGGTCCCTTTGTGGCGACAGCTTCCCTTCTACCTCCGACCACTGACAGGTTCTTCAGCCGGCAAAACTGTCACTTCTGGTTGGACTGCAAGCCGCAATCCCAACCCTGCACTACTCTCTTACTTCTGGATAGGCCCTCACACAGCCTAGCAGCCAGATGCCCCTGTGATAGGCAATCCCCTCAATCTCCGGCCTAGCAGCCAGGGGTGTACAACACACATCCACCCAGACAGAAAACATAGATCACCTGACCTCACCCGAATATAGGCCAAGGGATTCAAGAAAACCCCTGCCAATTGGCTGAGATACCCCATATACCCATAACCTGAGCTTGGGTTGCCCTTCTCGCATCTAGTACCATCAAGTACCTGGCCACCTAGTGGTAGAAGAGAAAAGTGCAAAAGGCCAAACTTAGGGCAAAATCAATAGATCTCTATCAATCGACCAAGATAACTACTGCTGGCAAGTAAATTGACTAAACCCCAGGGTGCTACAATTGTATATGCTATGTAACACAGATAAGGTTTCCTTTCTGTGAGTAATACTGTTCAATCAATTGTATGTAATTCTCCTGATTTGTATCTAAGAACAAACTGAAGAATCTGAGTATGTCTATGTTTGTTATTGTTAAAAAAAAAGACTACCAAAAAAACATTACAAAAATATCTCATTAAAAAAAAGGAGACCTATACAGTGTGCACGTTTCCTGGTTCAGAAGATGAAAATATATTTATGGAGGTTAAGATTTCCATGCCAGTCATTATTAGTATGTTCTGCCAAGCATCTGTAAATTGGCTAACTCAACAGGCCAAAAACCCTTTGCAAATTCCTTAGAGTAGACACCAAAAAAGTGGAAGAATAAATGCAAAAATAAGCGAAACAGAAGAAAGAATACAAAAAACTAAAGAAGAGGAGAGGGAGGGGCAGGGTGGTGGAGGGAGAAGGGGTAAATGCTGGAGGGGGCTGCAAAACAGGAGGGGTCATATCAGGGTAACATGTGGTCAAACCCATCAAGCCTAAAACCAGGGTTGCCACCTGTACGGGATTCACCTGGACAGTTTGGGTTTTAAATCATGTGTCCAGGTTTCAGGCGGACTGAAACCCGGACACAGTATTGAATTCAGACCAGGCTGTGGCTCCCCAAGTAACTAAGATAGTCACACACAAATCTGTTGCCATCTGAGAGCTGCAGCGGCCATCTGGTGGCAGGTTTGGCATCACTGGTGGGCAGGGTAATGATGTCAGGAAGAGTAATCTGGCCACACCCACCATTCGCTGAGGCACGCTATGCGCACATTACTATTCTCCTTGGGGCACCCAAAGGTGTCCCAGGCTGATAAAGTGTTCGGGTTGGCTTGAAGAAAAGGTGGCAACCCTAAAACTGGGTATACAGTAGTAAAATTTGAAATGAAAATTCATACAAAAATTCTTAAGAAAAATTGTATGAAAAATCCCAGTACACTTGAATGTTTTGTGAGTATGCATTTGGTTTTTACTCCTTATTCACCATTAAATCTTTCGGTAATGCACTAGGGGTTTGAGCACTCCATTTTTTTCCCTACAGTTTTTGCTAGATTCCCCTCTTTGAGGAGGGCTGCACCAGCTGAGCATTCCAGTGGAAGATTCTTTATTGACTCGAAATTACTGCGTATTATCGAGATTGTGTAGGAGTCCTCTGAGCACCTTAGTTTTGTCCTTAGGCTAAGTGATATGAGCTCAATCCAAAAATAAGTCTGGTTGGGGTAAAGAGAAATCAATCTGTTCACATACCATCATATTTCTGGCCCAGGTTTAGGGAAAGTGTATTTGGGGTCGGAATGAAGGCACCCCCTATGTTTGGCTGGTAGGTGTCTGGTAAAGATACAGGCATATGAGGACATTCCCTGATCCAGCCATCAATGGTCTGGATAATATTCGTATGTGTGTAAAATCTTAGTGTTTAGGAAGAATAGTAGATTTTCAACAAACTACTTAATGTTGATATTGTTTGTCTCTTAAGACCAGGTGTCACCTTTTAGGTACCAGACAATGGGCCTGGCAGTCATCTTCCCAAGGTTTCTAAAGTATATAAAGGTTTTGGCTGTTTTCTGACCTAACAGATCCCAATGCCCTCTCCAGAGATACATGATTTCCTCCAACAGCCACGGCCTATGGTGATTGTTTACATCCAGTCCTCTGTTTCCTGGCCATGTAAAGCCCTACTAAAGTCTATGAGGCCTGTCTACCTCCATCCATGATGACGTAGGGAGATGGAAGCCTCATATACTTCTATTACAATTTTGGGGGTTTGAATACCCTTTAACATGTTAAAGCTAAGATTTTAGTGATTGGGTTGAATTTTTTTTTAACCAAATCTCTTGCTTTGTCCTGCACAGATAAAGAACATGTTCATCTTAAATGTTCAGTTTTAACCTTTTTATGTTCTTGATACCTGCTTAGCAGAACAGATGAGGTTTTTGCACCTGATGCATAAAATACTTCAGTATGGTCTACCACATTAGGACCACATGAGATCAGAGACCTTTGTAGACCTTGATTATTAATATAACAATATACGTATTATCAACAGTAACATAAAGCAGTGCATTTTGTCTTTAAAAGAGTTAAAAGGAAATGCTCAGCCATAAATTAAATCAGTTCTCTCTGGCCAGCCTCTTACTTATTGTTTGTTCCTCTTCTTGGTTTCTTCTGTCCTGCACTCATTGTTCCACCCCCGCTTCTCTCTTTACATCTTTACATCCCCATTCTTCACTCTCTCTATGCTCCCATTCCTTTGCCAGCTTTCTATCTGAAATGTAAGCATAATGTTAGTTTTCTCTTCTCACCTAAAGAAACAATACATGCAGAAAAAATAACATGCCTATAGTAATTGTAGGGACCTAGACTATTGTCTTTTTTTTCTCCTATAACCCTTTGAATTCTCTCTTTTTTTTTTTTTTTTTTAAAGATATGTTTGTTGAGATTTTACATAAGCAACAAACAATAAAGGTTACAACCGCAACCAAAACCAGGCCGTGCCTCCAAAGTGTCACATTTAATGAATACATGCATTAAGGGCAGGACTTAGGGTGGTGGGGGCCCCTGGGCTTGAGTTACTTTCGGGCCCTACCCTTCTATACGTATGCACAGCTCTAGAAAACAGAAATAGAAAAGGACAAGGTGCGCCAGACTTAGTGCCGTATTAAAGAACTTTTGTTTAATTGGACAAGACAAAACAGCCAAATGGCTACTCACAAAAATAGATATTATATAAGCGTATA
The DNA here is from genome assembly GCF_042186555.1 of Aquarana catesbeiana. NCBI lineage: Eukaryota > Metazoa > Chordata > Amphibia > Anura > Ranidae > Aquarana > Aquarana catesbeiana. The sequence continues at coordinate 46,692,008 of NC_133335.1, forward strand.
GGTGGGGGATACTGTACTGGTATTCGTCCTGGCTCCACCATTAATAAAAGCAAGAAAAATGGATAAAATGATAATTACCGTATTTATCGGCGTATAACACGTGCCGGCGTATAACATGCACCCCAAGTTTAGGAGGGAATTTTAAGGAAAAAAACTTTTAGGAGGGAAGTTTAAGGAAAAAAAACTTACATTTAAATGCCCATCAATGCAGCCTTATCAGTGTCCATCTGCAACCTTGTCAGTGTCAGTGTAGCCTTGTCCCAGTGTCATTTGCAGACTTGTCAGTGTAGCCTTGATCCAGTGTTATTGCTGCCTTGTCATTGCAGCCTTTCAGTTTAAAAATGGCACCGCCGAGATACAGAGCCGGCTTTCAGCCACTCTCGGCGGCTTTCGGAACGGGCGGGGCCCCCTATTGACCAATGGAAAGTCTGGCCCTGCATACATGCATATACAGCTGCAATGCTAAGATCTGATTTATAGCAAAAATATAACATATAACACATGTATTAGGTCACTGAGTCATGCAGGGAAGAAAAACGGCAGTACCATAGACTAAGTTCCTGAGCTCAAAGGCACTAAGGTAAGAGGGCTAGCTAGCCATCTATTCCAGGTGGTTATAGTGGGTTGGGAGGTTTCCTTGCAGCTCAGGAGAATAGTCTTTCTGGCAAAAAAATATATGTAGCACCCTCTACCATAGGTAGGTGCTAGCATAGGATTTTTGCTAGGGAAACTGTCGGTACAGGTAAATTTAGGCAGGCCTATGCTTCAAGCTAGGCCTGTTTGCTTTGACCTGAGGGCAGGGAGTGTAGCAGTGGGTGTGACCACCTGTGCTTCAGTGCTGAGGCGCCTCCCCTGCTTCCAGGGAGAATGTTCTGGAAGAGGGGCAGGGCCTAGAACTGGAGTGGCAGGCAGCTCATGTGAGGAGCTCTGACCAATCCCCAACTGGAATTGGCTCGGGTGGCGGGCCTCACAAATAAGCTGAGGTAACAGGCCACTGGGGGGAGTTGTTGGCCAGGAGAAGTGGAGAATGGAGTACTAGACAGCAGCAGGGGGCCATCCCCATCTGGGGGGGGGGGTGCACCGATCGCAGGAGGAGGCCCGGGAGAACTGTGAGGGAACTTCACCTTTACACGGTCATTGGAGAAGTCTTCATCTTTACACTGTCATTGATGAGGAATTCCTGGAGCAGAGGGGCAGGAGAAGCTGTCGGAACATACGGTCTGGTTAAGTTCTCCATCATGGACTTGGGGCAGAGAAAGGTCGGTGAGTGTACCACAGTGGAGTGCTGGATGTGGAGACATGCCAGGGAGCCTGTGAGGGAACTTCATCCTTACACGGTCATGGATGAAGTCCTCATCTTTACACGGTCATTGATGAGTCCTGGAGCGGAACAGAGACTGTGGGGAATAGTGTCAAATCGATGCGGCCCGAGGGCGCAGGATTTGCAAGGTGGGCTAGCTGGGAACAGTAGTCCACCATTCAGTACATGCTATTAAACTACTAGGCCACCAGGGAGAGGTACTGCAGACCTCTGGCCTAGTAGCAGCAACCAATCAGAGTCAGCATTAGAGACTATTCTGAGTGGGTTCATTTGCACATAGAAGAAGATGTGACAAGAAATTAATGTGCTACAGTATAAGTTTGTGCAGGAGGGAAGGATTCCTGGGAGCTTCACCCTTACACGGTCATGGGTGAAGTCTTTATCTTTACACAGTCATTGATGAGGAGTTTCTGGGAGCAATAGTCTGCAGAAGTTACGCAGAGGAGGAGCAATAATCTGCATGGTGATGCAGGGAAGAGACTGTAGATGTTATACATGCGCATCATTTCTTCAGGCTCAAACAAAGTTATAATCTATAAATATGACGGCAAAGTAATTTAATCTATAGGCATCCCATATACCCCTTTCCCCCAACCAAGTTATACCCCCCCCCAATAAACAAAAAAAAAACAAAACAAAGCAAATGACTGTTCATTGTCTCAGATGTGATATATGGAGGTCGGGCAGCAGGGTGATATGGTGGATGTTTGGTACTAGTGGCAACTACACCACTACATATAAAATGCGTAATATTCGTTTAATGTGTGTAGAAACAGCTAAATCACCAAAAATATCCAATAACCTATTTTTTGGATGCAAAATATTAGCCCTTTGAATTCGGTCCCCTCTAATGTGCCTGCCTAGGCAATTTTCAACAACAAAAAAAGTCTGCTTGAACACTGTTTATTTTCTTTGGCCGTAGTACTGGTCACATGATCAGTGCCGGAAAGCACATTGATTCCAAGAAAATCTACATTTTGGGTTTTTGAAAACATTATCATACACTGTTACTATTATTTATAGTATCTCAAAAAAGTTAGTACACCCCTCACATTTTTGTAAATATTTTATTATATCTTTTCATGTGACAACACTGAAGAAATGGCACTTTGCTACAATGTAAAGTAGTGAGTGTACAGCTTGTATAACAGTGTAAATTTTCTGTCCTCTTAAAATAACTCAACACACAGCCACACAACACCACACCACAACCCACAGTCTAAACTGCTGGCAACAAAAGAGAGTACACCCCTAAGTGAAAATGTCCTAAATTGTGCCCAATTAGCCATTTTTCCTCCCTGGTGTCATGTGACTCTTTAGTGTTGCAAGTTCTCAGGTGTGAATGGGAAGCAGGTGTGTTAAATTTGGTGTTATCGCTCATAGTCTCTCATACTGGTCAATGAAAGTTCAACATGGCACCTCATGGCAAAGAACTCTCTCTGAGGATCTGAAAAAAAAGAATTGTTGCTCTACATAAAGATGGCCTAGGCTATACGAAGATTGCCAAGACCCTGAAACTGAGCTGCAGTACGGTCGCCAAGCCCATACAGCGGTTTAACAGGACAGGTTCCACTCAGAACAGGCCTCGCCATGGTCGACCAAAGCAGTTGAGTGCACGTGCTCAGTGTCATATCCAGAGGTTGTCTTTGGGAAATAGACGTATGAGTGCTGCCAACATTGATGCAGACGTTTTAGTGCTCAGACCATATGCCGTGCACTGCATCAAATTGGTCTGCACGGCTCTTTAGAAGAGGGAAGCCTCTTCTAAACATGATGCATAAGAAAGCCTGCAAACAGTTTGCTGAAGACAAGCAGACTAAGGACATGGATTACTAGAACCATGTCCTGTGGTCTGATGAGACCAAGATAAACTTATTTGGTTCATGTGGTGTCAAGCGTGTGTTGCAACCAGGTAAGGAGTACAAAGACAAGTGTGTCTTGCCTACACTCAAGCATGGTGGTGGGAGTGTCATGGTCTGGGACTGCATGAGTGCTGCCGGCACTGGGGAGCTACAGTTCATTGAGGGAACCATGAATGCCAAAATGTACTGTGACATATTGAAGCTGAGCATGATCCCCTCCCTTTGGAGACTGGGTTGCAAGGCAGTATTCCAACATGATAACAACCCCAAACACACCTCCAAGATGACCACTGCCTTGCTAAAGAAGCTGAGGGTAAAGGTGATGGGCTGGCCAAGCATGTCTCCAGACCTAAACCCTATTGAGCATCTGTGGGGCATCCTCAAATGGAAGGTGGAGGAGCGCAAGGTCTCTAACATTCACCAGCTCCGTGATGTCATCATAGAGGAGTGGAAGAGGACTCAAGTGGCAACCTGTGAAGCTCTGGTGAACTCCTTACCCAAGAGGGTTAAGGCAGTGCTGGAAAATAATAGTGGCCACACAAAATATTGACACTTTGGGCCCAATTTGGACATTTTCACTTAGGAGTGTACTCACTTTTGTTGCCAGCGGTTTAGACATTAATGGCTGTGTGTTGAGCTATTTTGAGCAGACAGCAAATTTACACTGTTATACAAGCTGTACACTCACTACTTTGTACATTGTAGCAAAGTGTAATTTCTTCAGTATTGTCACATGAAAAGATATAATAAAATATTTACAAAAATGTGAGGGGTGTACTCACTTTTGTGAGATACTGTACATTAGGGTGATCACATTTACATGCATATTTAAAAAAAAAAAAAATCTGTAAAGACGAGAGATCTCCTTTAAGGAACCTGACCATTCTGCCTATTTATCTGTATTATCTGCCACGTAGGAATAAAAAAGACATCATCAACTAATTGTGGACAGGAATCTAGGTGAACATCTAGGATTGCCCCCAGCTAAGTCCTCTTCATCCTAAATATTTTCTGTTATAATCAACCACACATTTATCCCTATCCCTCTGCCTGTCTGTATTGCCAACTCAGTCACATGATCTGTTTGCTACAAATACAACTGATTCATTCACCCCTACCCCAATCCTCTCAAGCCTATTTGGTCTTCTTCCGTATCTACTGCTCCCTCTCTCTCAAACAAGCATAGACATCTGTTATGTGGAAGTCCTGGTTATGGTCATGTCTATGACTGTACACCCACGCCTTCTGACAACCTGCCAAAACAAAATTAACTCTGCACTTTCTTGTCTCCTGTTCTTGCTGCCAAGTTTTAAAGTTTCACAGAAACTTTCCTTTATTAATAACTTTCAATAACAAAGATTGTAGAAATGAACACAATTTTAGTATTGATATCGCTGTTTTTATTTATTTTTGCTTCAATGCTTTTACTATGCTCTGCATCACATCACAATGTGCTGCACAAAAATGGAAAATAATCTATATTTTCCCAGCACACACCAACACAGTGAATTATTGTGTACTGCAACAATTAGGCCTCATGCCCATGGACATTTTTACAACCGCTTTTTTGAGCGTTTTTTGCAGCTTAAAAATGCCTCTCCATGTTAGCCTATGGCCTCATGCTCACCCAGGCGTTTTTGAGCTGTAAATGGCATAGTCATTTTTAAGCTGCAAAAAAAAACCCAGGACCAGTGCGTTCTGAGGCTCCAGCGCTAGAGCTGTAAAAACTTCAGGCACCGGCAAAAGGTGTTAAACACGATTTAACGAGGCTTAACGCTGTGTTAAGCCTCGTCCGGCGTTTCTGTCTCTATTCAAAATCAATGGTTCCCTATGGGAGCCCATTGATTTGAATAGAGGTCACACCAGAAGTCGGATCAAGAGGATCCGACTTGCAGTGCGACCTGTGTGCTGAAAATCTTGAGGGGGGAACCCAGCGAGGTTCCTCCTTAAGATGTTACCAGACCCTTCGGTCCGGTATGGATCTTAAGGGGAACCCCCACACCAAAAGAAAATTGGGGTGGGTGTCCCCCCAAGATCCATATAAGCACACAGCCTTATCCGAGCACACAGCCCTGCAGGTCAGGAAGGGGGGGGGGGGGCGAGCCATGGACCATACCAAACCACATGCCCTCAACATGGAAGGTTGGTGCTTTGGGTCAGGGGGGCCCTGCGCCCCCACCCCCACCCCAAAGCAACTTGTCCCCATGTTGATGAGGACAAGGGCCTCTTCTCGACAACCTTGGCCGTTGATTGTCGGGGTCTGCGGGCGGGGGGCTTATCGGAATCTGGGAGCCCCCTTTAATAAGGAGGCCCCCAGATCCCAGCCCCCCACCCTATGTGAATGCGTATGGGGTACATCGTACCCCTACCCATTCATCTGTAGAAAAAAGTGTCAATTAAAAAAAAACACACTACAAAGGTTTTGAAAGTAATTTATTAGGCAGCTCGGAGGGACTTTCACCCACCTTATCAATACCATGTACACCGCCCTGGCAGCTAGGCTTGTAGTGGCAGGACTCCTTTCAGAGGAATTCCGCCTCCACAAAGGCACGAGACAGGGCTGTCCCCTATCTCCACTCCTTTTCAACATTGCATTGGAACCCCTGTCCAGATACCTTTCTTACATAGACCCATTACATGGCATCAATATCGGCAAACACGAATTACGAACTTCACTCTTTGCTGATGACGTCCTTATTTTCTCAGCGAATCCCACCTCTGACATGCTCATGATTAAATCAATTTTTGACCAATTTAGATGTTCGGGCCTTCGCATCAATTGTAAATTACTCCCAACCAAAGTGAAATACTCGCCATAGGCACTCATTCCACACCTCCCTGGACCCACCAATCCATCTTCACTGTCGCGAAATCCCACATCACTTACCTAGGAGTAAAAATAGGGAAACTACCCTCCTCTCTCTACCACCTCAACTATCCCCCCTTACTTACAAAAATCTCTCAGGAACTAGATAACTGGATGGATCTCCCCCTTTCGCTCCTGGGAAAATGCCATCTGGTGAAAATGGTCAGTTTTGCCCGCCTACTCTACCCGCTTCAAACCATTCCCCTGCTTCTGCACCATAAAGACACAAAATTTCTCAATTTCTCTAAATTTATTTGGCGAAACAAAAGACCACGCATAGCTTTCACGAAGTTATATCTTCCCAGACGCGAAGTGGGTATCGGCCTCCCAAACATCAGAACCTACAATTTAGCCTGTCTATTGAGGACAGGTCTGGACTGGGTGGCCCACAAGTCTCGCTACTCCAATTATCACCTGGAACCCGCAATGGTACACCCATACTCCTTGGTAGCCCTCCTCCACTGCAAGTGGAAATCCCTGCCACCGCCACTTCAACATAACCTCCTGCTATGGGACACAGCAATTGTTTGGAGAGAAGTAAGGAAAAGCCTCAAACTCTCTCCCTTCATATCCAGCCATCTTCCAATACAAGGAAACCCAAGCTTCCCTCCAGGTCTGGAACATCAACCCTACGTCACATGGCAGCGAAACGGCCTCACAAAATTTTCATTACTATGTGACTTGGAGATTGGTCGCCCTATCAATTTCCAAACTTTAGCTGACAAATTCTCGCTTCCTCCATCACATGCCTTCCAATATGGCCAATGCATCAGCTTTCTGAAAAATGCCTGCAGGGATAACCATACAAGGTTCAAATCATCTTTCATGGATGTCCTTTTCTCAGAGGACTCATATAAAAGTTCAGACATTTACCAACCTCTTATTCTGAAAACCACTCCTCCCCTATCAGCTTCATCAGCAGCCAACTGGGCGAAAGACTTTCCGGATACTGAGCTAGTGGATAAATTCCTACAAGGCCTCAATGCCATCCACAAATTGGTTCCCAACGAATCTTAGAGGGAAACCCAATTGAAAATTGTACACCGTGCTCATATCCCTTTTCTCTCGACCAAACAAAGCCAAACCGCCTCTATCAGCTCTTTCTGTTAACACCCCAGGCCTTCCCCGACACATCGCTTCTGGTCTTGCACCTACATCTCCACCTTCTGGGATCAAGTCCTATCTTACATCTTTGAGGTAACCTTGCTGAAACTGCCCAAAGACCCCCTGCTCCTTATCTTTGGCCACTGGGACCCCCAGCTACTGCCCTGGTCACTCGAATCTACCCCCTCTGATAAAGACTGGTCCCTGATATGCCTCCTACTCACTAGAAGATCCATCCTGAAAAACTGGACCTCCAACATAAGGCCAAACACCTCACAAGTCAAAAGAGACTTCTTACAACTACTATTCAAAGACAAACTCAACACAGACTTGTTGCTTGAAAAGACCAAAACATGTTTCTACAACAAATGGCAACCTTTTGTGGTCTCAACACTCACTCCTATGGATCAGGCGAAACTCGAGAAACTTTCATTCTCATACCATGGGCCTCCCCCAACACCGTAAATGAGGCTGCTTTCTCCAAATGAAAGACCCACAACCTAAGGTACTCACCTTCCAACGAGACATAAATCTTTGCGCAAGATCATCTCTCGCCCACTAACCCCTTATCCTCCTTCAAACGACATAACGGAGAATGCTACCCTTGATACCGCAACCACTACTTTATGTCTACCCCCAAATTACCTCTTTAGCAAGAACCTGGTGCTCACCCCCCCCCTTTTTTCTTTCCTCTCCCCTCCCCACACCTCCTCCTAGATGGTTTGGTAACTCTAGGAACCCTCTTCTTTAGATCAATCCAGTTACCCCCTTTTAACCTGAAGGTTACTACTTTTGATCTGCTACAAGACACATAAGGGTTGATTTACTAAAACTGGAGAGTGCAAAATCTGGTGCAGCTGTGCATGGTAGCCAATCAGCTTCTAACTTCAGCTTGCTCAATTAAGCTTTGACAAAAAACCTGGAAGCGGATTGGTTTCTTTGCAGAGCTGCACCAGATTTTGCACTCTCCAGTTTTAGTAAATCAATCCCATAGTGCCTATTATGTACTTAGCTACCTATTTCATAACTGCTTTTTCCCTGTACAAAAATACTGATACTGTTGAAATTATACTCTGTATGTAGCATCCATACCAGACCGAAGGGTTTGGTATCGTCTTAGGGGGGAACCTCACGCAAATTTTTAAAAAATTTTCGCTGGCTTCCCTCCTCAAGATTCTCAGCACACAAGTCATACCGCAAGTCAGATCCTCTTGATCCGACTTCTGGTGCGACCTCTATTCAAATCAATGGGCTCCCATAGGGAACCATTGATTTTGAATAGAGACAGAGAAACGCAACTGAAAGCCAGCACAGAGTAACGTGCATTGAATTCAATGCAAAGCGCGGATAATATCTCGTTTTTAACACCACTTTTTTCCTGGCGTCTGTACTGGCTTTACAGCCCGTTTTTAAAACGTCCGTGGGCATGTAGCCTAAAAAATAAGGCCCCATGTACACGGGATGCCGCTAAACGTACGTTCAGAGGCAGTTGGATGCCTTTTTCAACTGCCCCTGAACTCATGTTATCCTATGTGACCATGTACACAGTCTCGTTTATTGCCGTTTGTAGGCAGTTGCGTTTAACAGCATTTCTTTGAAAGCAAAAAAATGGGTTCAGACGCTGAAGATTTCTACGTTTCAGACGCCAAACGCAACTAAACGCAGCTAAATGCGGTAACGGCGTTTAGACACGTTTTCGTTTATAAGCTTTTTTAAAGGTACCCTATATTTTTGACCTGAAAAGACAAAAATATGATGGAAAACGATGAAAAAACATTTAAAAAAATAGTTTAAAATGTTTTAATTTATAAAAAAAAAAAATATTTATTAAGCACAATTTAAAATGTAATATATAATTTTTAATAATATAATATATAATATATAATTTTTGCAACAAATATTTACATAAAAAATACAAAATAAATAAATAAAAAAATAAGAAATTACATATATAGCTTAAAAAAAAAATCCCAAAAATGTATTAATATTTAATTATTAAAAATATTTAAAAAATTGCAAATAAAAATTTGATATTATTATAAAAAATGAAATTAACTTGACCGGTAAAGCTGGTGATACCACAATCCTGTATAACATTTATAGATAATCTCATAATATAGCTGGTTATATCCTCTTATGAGATCTCCACCCATGTATAAGTTACTCAAGATAATTTCTACACGATTGCTGTATTGATACGTTGTATTTATTGTGCAGTTGTATCTGTGATTTGTGCATTGTGCATTTTCTCCTTCTTCTTCTTTATTTTCAATAAAACCAAATGTTAAAAAAAAAAAAAATGAAATTAACATTTAAATTTACATAAAATAGGCAAAATATTTAAAAAAAAAAAAGTAATTAAAAAACAAAAACAATACCATATACAGCTGAAAAAAATCCAATAAATATAATAATTAATTAATATTTAATTATTAAAAAAAATTGCCAAAAAAAAAGTTATATATTATAAAAAAATTTAATTAACGTTTACATTTGCATAAAATAGACAAAATATTTTTTTTTTCAAAAAATAAAGGAAAAACAAAAATAATACATCTGTACATCTATAGAGATATATATATATATATATAAATATATGCACATACCTGATCGTCACCAACCCTCTGGTGACACACTCTTCCTCATGTTGGTGTCCTTGCGTGTCAGACTGGGTCATACTTTTTCTAGTAGAAGGTCAAATGTGGCAATGGACATATGTGTGAAATTAAAAAATTTGTCGGGGTAGGTACGCAGCTGTAAGTACATGTTGGAAAAATATCCTACCGACATTCGCTGCGCAATCAATAGATGGGTCCAATAGCGAATAACTCTGACTCTGGACCTCGCACGCAATTTTCTACGTCGTTCTAGCCTCATCAAGAGCAACAACAGGAGCATTTCCTCACATATGCTCATTATGGGATCCATTGCAAAAAAAAAAAGCACAGAAATAGAGGAAAATACAAGTATACAGCTGCTCTCTCTGTTGCTGCTACTCACTCTGGTCAAAATGGCTGAAATACTTAAAGCGGAGTTCCACACAAAAATGGAACTTCCGCTTTTCGGAACCCTCCCCCCCTCCGGTGTCACATTTGGCACCTTTCAGGGGGGAGGGGGGTGCAGATACCTGTCTAAGACAGGTATTTGCACCCACTTCCGGCATAGACTCCCATGGGAGTCTATGCCTCTTCCTGTTCCTTCGCGCTGTCTCCTGGGAAACACACAGCTCCCAGGAGATAGCGGGGACCACTTACGATGCGCAGCGCGACTTGCGCATGCGCAGTAGGGAACCGGGAAGTGAAGCTGCAACGCTTCACTTCCTGATTCCCTCACCTAGGATGGCGGCGGCAGCTGCCGAGAACCGAGCATCGCTGGACCCTGGGACAGGTAAGTGGCCATTTATTAAAAGTCAGCAGCTGCAGTATTTGTAGCTGCTGGCTTTTAATATTTTTTTTTTTTTGGCGGTTTAGGTGGACCCCCGCTTTAAATATCAACGTTTTTTGAGATTGGGGAGGGTCTTAATTAGGTTATCTTAATAAACGCTTCTAGACGCAATTGCAGTTAAACGCAGATAAACGCGGCATGCAAACACGGCAAAACGGGCGTTGCTAAACGCCGGTTTCAAGTACGTTCAGAGGAGTTTACCCCAGCATGGAGCCTAAGGCTGTTTGTCTTGTCCTTGTGCTGGAAGTGTGTTGGGCAACACAACCCAATGCTGGCGGTGTGACTGAGCCTTCAAGGATCGCTGCCAGCCCATTTCAAATGTATAGGCTGCCTTGAAACGGTGTACCTTGACAAAATCAACACATTTTAAAACACTTGTTTTGGTTCCATATACTTAAAGGTTAGGGTTTGCTTTAAAAGGAATTCATAGGCGGATTGCCTGTCTCAACTCAAGGCAGATGCTCTCCGTATGCCCAAACAATTCAGTAGTATGGGCTTTCCCCCAGCCCTGTGTGTTACTATCAATCCTCCCATCTGGTCAGGGTACCGATCAGGCTAAAGCACACAAACTTTGAGGCTGGGTTCACACTATTGCGAATTGAATGCGGGTTCCTCTGTATCCAATTCGCATGTCAGGAGCCTGTGACCGGCTCCCAATGGAGCCGGTTTACACAGCTCCAGGGCGGCTGCAGAGTGAATTGCACAGGAGTCCTGGTCCACTTCAGGTCTGTATGCATCCCAAAATTCTGACCGAAATCGGACCTGAAACGGTGAACAGTGACGCACCGGACCCTTGCTGTGAGCCACTCAGCACGAAGGTGTGAACCCAGCCTAAAGCCTTGTACACACAAACGGATTTTCCGATGAGAATTGTGTGATGACAGGCTGTTGGCGGAAAATCTGACCATTTGTACGCTCCATCAGACAATTGTTGGCCAACTTTCCATGGACAAATGTTAGATGGCAGATTTATAAATCTTCCACGGACAACGGTCTGTTGTCAGATTTTCCGAGCGTGTGTACACAAGTCCGTCAGACAAAAGTCCAAAGTACAAACACGCATGCTCGGAATCAATGCTCACCAAACACAACATTCGCAGAAGGTGCCCAAAGGGTGGCGCTAAAGAGATGGAAAACCACATAGTACTTCACTATGTTCGTGTTTGTTGGCCGAAAATTGTGTGTCGTTTGTATGCAAGACAAGTTCCTGGTCAATGCCCTTCGGACAAAAGTCCAATGCTTTGTCTGTGGAAAATCCGATTGTGTGTACGAGGCTTAAGAGTTGGGTCTCTGTGGAACAAGCCTTGTCTCCTGTTCGCTTGTGAGCACTCCCTTCACCTGGAATGGCCCCAAAAATTTAGGACCTAATTTTTTAGAGGGGCAAGTTAATTTAAGATTAGTTGTTGCTAGCCATACCTGTTCGCTGGGTTCCAGGATCAGATCTCCCTGTCTCTTTTTGTCAAAAGACTTCTTATAGTCTTCCTGAGCTTTGGCCATGGTCCTTTGTAACAGCTGATTGTTGGAATTGAAAAAGTCCATTGTGTTTACAACTGCAGGAACAGGACATTCAGGAGCTGTGGTAGTCAGAAATGAAGGGTGGAAGCCATAGTTTGCCAGGAACAGGGATTGCTTGATAGGGGAGTGTTCCGAATTGTTGTATGCAAACTCCGCTAATGGTAATAGCGCCACCCAATCATCCTGTGAGAAGGAAGTAAAACATCGTAAATACTGTTCCAGCGTTTGATTAGTCCTCTCAGTTTGACCATTGGTCTGTGGGCAATACGCTGAGGAGAAGGACAGTTCAATCTTCAAGGACTCACACAAGGCTCTGAGGCTGAAGGGGTACCCTTCATGGGCAGAAAGTGTGCCATTTTTGACAAACGGACTATGACCACAAAGATGGTAGAATAACCTTCTGAAGGGGGAAGTTCAACGATAAAATCCATTGAAATCATTTGCCAAGGTCTATACGGGATTGGCAAGGGTCGCAGCAGACCCCAGGCTTTAGTCCTGCTGGTTTTATTTCTGACACAGGTAGTGCAAGTTTCAATATATTTTTTGCAGTCCTCTTTTAGGCAGGGCCACCAAAAGGTTTGTTGTAAAAGTTCAGTCGTCTTATGGAACCCAAGGGGGCCTGCAAGGGCATGGTCATATGGTGGTAATATATTCACTCACCTCTGTAAAGGAGGTGATCCTCTGTGGGAGTTTATTATATGTGGGAGTGTATGAACTCCTATATGGGTCACCAGAAGATGGAGATTCATGTAAGACCAGTATAAAATATAGTACATTGGAGAGAAAATGAGTCATGCCTGGAAATGCAGGCTTGGTTGATGGAGTGTTTTGATTTAGGGGAGAATTAAAAGATGAACGTCTTACCAACACCCACCAGTGATCGTTGGGAGGAACCCCCAGGGGCATGTATTCATATAGATTACAATGATTAATTCGATGGGAACTGACTTTCAGACCGTATACACAGTAGGATATTAAGCATGAGGAGTATAGGAACAATCAGATGGAAATATAATGATTAATAGATATTTAAGTGAAATCACCTACTCACTAATATATTAATTAGTAATTTTTTATATATATTTTTATAAATATTCTAACCTCACAATTAATCAGAAGTTAGGATTATAATTCCAGCCATTCCAAGATGTCTTTTATGGAGATGTAGTTCAGTATTTTTTAATATAATTATAAATATTGTTTGTTATCAATATGTTTTAAATGTGTGTTGTGTTATTAATGCACAAAAATATGATGTAAATTTGAGAATATAGGAGAGGAACAGGTTGCTATGCAATTTTGTGGTTCACTTAGCGATATATATAAAGCAACCTACATGAAGGGGTTAATAGTGCAGGGTCCGGTATTTAGATTTGGTAACAGCGAACTAAGTACTATCTACTATCGAATCATATGTTATTGAAAGGTAACTAGTATTAGAGATGAGGGATTTTGTAGTAGATAACTTGATACTGCAATTCAGAACCCATTGAGCAGCGATCCCAAGCAGCGGGGGTTTGCGCTCACGGGGACAAATCTACAGCGCAGGCGCAAAGCTGACGTGGGGCGCGTGCGCATTACAAGATCATACATCAGTCACAGATGGGAGGGGATATAAGGACGGACTGACGGGGAAAGCGGCCTATCCCATGATTAAGTCACAGGTGTGACGAAACATGTCGGGGCGTGGCCAAGTAACGGTGAACATCACGTACGAGTGATATACAGAGAAGCGAGTGCTGCGGTTTACCCACCGGGGAAGCGATCGGATCCAACAGTCGGGCAAGCGAGGAGAGGGTGAGAGGTGCACTATACACGCCTGCTTATCTTGGGTCCGCCGTGACCGCATACCCCCAGGAGGTGTTTCAAGTTGCTGTGTTGGATACTGTTTATGCAGTGTGCTGTGGATTTTGCTGTGCTTATTTACTTGTTTTACAATGTGAGTTGAACCATTGGAGTGTCAATTTAAGTGTGTGTTAAAAAACTGGTTGACGTTATTACGCTATTTGGAGCGCTTTTTTTCAATTCACATATGGAACGTGTTTTCGGATGGAGAAATTGCTAGCCGATTCCTGATGATTTGAATCTTTATGCTGTATAGCCTCACACGCAAGTGGAGGCATTTGGAGCTGGTGAGTGAATTTTCACTGGAAGTGGGCTCACTGAACACTCAGGTGTGGTGGAAGATTTCTCGAAAGAAGATTAAACCTGTGTGGTTGAGAGGACTTTTGTTTGACACGATTTTAATGAACATTATTTTGTGTCACGCGATCACGTTCACATATATATAGATTTTGTCCACTATTTTGTATGGGTTAATGACATTTAATAATTTCACATTTTTGTATTTTTAACATACAAGGACTATATGTAAACGGTATTCTTGAGCAGTATTGACACTATGTTATTTGTTATTTTTTGTACATTCACTTGGTGTTCACTATATATGTATATATATTTGTTTGATTATACACTTTAAATGAGTGGTCACTAGTAGAGTATTTTAGACACTGTAAAAGGTGGAATTTTTTGTTCTTAGGGAGCGCCACTAATTTATTTCTTCACGTGTGGTTTAATCACAACAGACACGTCATAGATTTAAAACGCATGGTACAGTAGAGGTTTACAACGTGGCAGCTATAGTTAGACCTACACATCAACTTTTAATATCAACTATTAAGGTTGATTTTCCGAGGCGCAGTGGTGGGGAACTGAGTATAAAGTGGGAAATATACTTTGGAGACCGTCTAGTAGTGGAACAAAAGGAAATTCCCAGAGGACAGGATGGTGTCAGGAGCAGCAGGATCTTCCGACACCCCAAACATGCGAGACAGAGCATCCGGTTTTACATTCTTTGATCCTGGCCTGTAGGTTATGTGAAAAACAAATCTCATGAAAAATAGCGCCCACCTGGCCTGCCGTGGTTTCAGACGTCTTGCGGCTCGTAAGTACTCCAAATTCCGATGATCCGTATATATTAAGATTGGGTGGGCTGCCCTTTCCAGCAAATATCTCCACTCTTCAAGAACAGCCTTAATCGCAAGAAGCTCACGGTCTCCCACGTCCTAATTTTTCTCAGCTGGGGACAACTTGCGGGAGAAGAATGCTACAGGATGTAGTAAGGCCTTGGCCCCTTGACATTGAGACAGAATTGCCCCTACTGCCGTCTCCAAAGCGTCCACCTCCAAGACGAAAGGTAGGGCAGGGTCCAGATGCCAGAGTATAGGTGCGGCTGTAAAGAGTCCCTTCAAGGTCTCGAACGCAGATTGTGCCTCAGGAGACCACTGGAATCGTTGGGCTTGTCTTGTCAATTGGGTGATGGGGGAAATTATTGCGGAACACCCCTTGATAAATTTCCTATAGAAATTTGCAAATCCGATAAAGCGTTGCACCATTTTTTTGTCTGTAGGAGCTGGCCAGTCCAAAATGGCAGAGACCTTCTGGGGGTCCATTTTGATGCCGTCTGGGGATAGAATGAGGCCCAGGAACTGGATTCTTTGGCACTCGAACTCACACTTTTCGAGTTTCGCATATAGGCCGTGCTGCCGGGCCAGAACATTTCTGACATGTCCCAGATGAGCCTCTAAGGAAGAGGAAAAAATCAAAATATCATCTAGATATACTATAACAAATAAATCTAAATAGTCCCGGAAGACGTCGTTGATAAAATGCTGGAACGTTGCTGGGGCATTGCAAAGTCCAAAAGGCATTACTAAACATTCAAAATGTCCAAATCAAGTAGAAAGCCGTCTTCCATTCATCACCTTCACGAATGTGTACTAAGTTATATGCCCCACATAAGTCCAGTTTCATGAAGATGACGGCAGAACGGTGCCTCTGAAACAACTCTGGCACCAGAGGTAAAGGGTAGCGATTCTTAATTGTTATTTTGTTGAGATCTCGGTAATCCACACATGGGCGAAGTGAATGGTCTTTCTCCTCAACAAGGAAAATTCCCGCCCCGGCTGGGGACGTGGAGGGACGGATAAAGCCCTTTCTTAGACTGTCATCGATGTAGTCTTTCAGGACGGCAAGTTCAGGTTCAGTTAAAGGGAAGATTCGCCCGAATGGAATTTCAGCCCCTGGGAGGAGCTCGATGGGGCAATCATAAGGCCTGTGTGGCAGGAGAGTTTCTGCACCCTTCTTACTAAATACATCAGCAAAGTCTCGGTAAGGTGCAGGGATAGCAGAACAGATCTCAGCATCCAAGTCCATACTCAGTAAAGGAGAAGGTGGTTGGGCAAAGCAGTGTTGCAGACAGTAGCAGGAGAGGAACTCAATTTTCCCTGAATCCCAATGAATGCTGAGATTATGCGCCTGGAGCCAAGGCATGCCCAAAATGATAGGGAACAAAGGTGAGGCTATGGCATCCAGACGCAGCAGTTCTTTGTGAGTACTAGAAATGGTGGCAGGTAACGGCACAGTCTCTTGGGTCACAGGACCAGATTTAATGCATGACCCATCCGCCAGATGAACTGTAAGTCCAAGAGATTTAGGTTGCAAAGGGACCTTATGTTGAAGAGCAAAAGTCAAGTCAATAAAGCAACTGCAGGCCCCTGAATCCACAATAGCGGGTACGTGGATGACTCTCTCTGGAAGTTGCAATGAAAGCTGGATAGCCAGATGAGCAGATTTGCGGGGTAAAAAGGACAAACTGGCAGAAGAGAAGGTCAGGCATCTGCGAACCTTGGCTGGAGAGGACCTTACATAGTGGCCACCCTTCCCACAGTACAGACACAGGTGATTTATTTGGTGGTGCTGGCGTTCTTCTGAAGAGAGAGAGGGGCGAGGTATGCCGAGCTGTGCTGAATTCCATGGACTAGGTGCTTGTGGCAACATCTCTGAAGACTGGAGCTGTCCTGCTGACTTTTCGGCCCTGAGTTCTCTCAGATGTCTGTCAATCTGGATGGTTAAACTGAGCAAAGTCTCTAAGGAATCAGGTACTCCCACACGGGCAAGCTAATCCTTTAGGGGTTCAGACAACCCTAGCCGAAATTGGAAACGGAGAGCAGCATTATTCCATTCAACATCTGCGCTCCAGTGTCTAAAGTCCGTTACATAGTCCTCAGCGGCCCTGTGGCCCTGCTGGAGCGCATGTAGGGCAGCCTCGGCCTTGGCCGTTCACAGGGGATCCTCATAAAGCCGAGCCATAGTTACAAAGAGTGAAGATAGACTTGACAGACAGGGGTTGCCCTGTTCCAGCAGGCGATGAGCCCAGGACTGAGGTTCACCTTGCAGAAGGGAGATTACATACCATACTTTAAAAGCCTCGAGAGAAAAAGTCTGGGGTTGTAATGAAAAGTAAAGTACACAGGCGTTATGGAAAGTCCTGAACTTAGTGCGATCGCCTGAGAATCTTTCCGGAGTCGGTACCCGGGGTTCAGATTGCTGCATTATTACAGCAGGTGCAGTGGGAAGTTCCATTGAAGCAGATGAGGTGGAAGCTGGCATGGGAGAAGAGAGTCCATGGATCCGTTCCGCAAGCTGGCTGTAACCTTCCTGCAGAGTCTTGACTGTTTGAGTAAGTGCAGAGAGGTGGTGGCATAGCTGATCCACCGGGGAGGTTGCTCGTTCAGGCTCGGACATGGCTGCTTCGTACTATCACATACCTGGTAGAAGAGCCTGAATGGACGAGCAAGGCCTCCCTTACAACTCTGACATGGGACCTCTGATAGTGGGAACAGAAGGCGCCAAGGTACAGAGTCGCACGAGTGCCAAGAGTCTTTAGCTGGTAGCTGGACGACAGTCCTGGAAGGGCTGGAGAAGACAGAAGCAGACTTCAGCAGGAAGACCAACAGGCAGGCAGCTGATGCGGATGGCAGTAAGAAGAGGCAAGGTCAGGCAGGCTGGGTCATACACGGCTAGGACAATCGGATGCAGGGTGCAGGCAGGTTCGTAGTCAAGAGGCAAGCCGAGGTCAAAAGCTGGATCAGCAAACAGGAGCCAAGGAGAAGACAAGAGGATGGTCACAGGACAAGCCGGGGTCGCTGCAGGTGGAGATCAAGGGATGGTCAAGACAAGCTGGATAGGTAACAGGGATCAAGATACAGGTTCTCAGGAAACAGGATGCACAGAGCTGAAGACGAAGCAGCACTGGGCTGAGTACTGGCTGTGCCTAAATAGACTCATTGGCGCCAGCATTGCTCACGTGTGCGCGCAAGCGTCGACGCACACACGGCTTCTGTTTGCGCGCCAGTTCGTGCATGCGCACTTCTATGTGCCAAAGCCAGATTCCTATCAGCAACAGGGATGCGAGTATTTCTGCGTCTCAAAGCTCTTGTAGGGAGGCGGATCTCTCTGCTGGTATGCGCAT
The DNA here is from genome assembly GCF_042186555.1 of Aquarana catesbeiana. Taxonomy (NCBI): domain Eukaryota; kingdom Metazoa; phylum Chordata; class Amphibia; order Anura; family Ranidae; genus Aquarana; species Aquarana catesbeiana. Next base: position 46,710,433 of record NC_133335.1, read on the forward strand.
CCTAACAGGTGTACTCACTTTTGTGAGATACTGTATGTAGAGTGTGATCATCTAAGGTACTGCTGTCTCTAAAAGCCAATCTCACCAGATTTGGAGTGACATTTGGTAATGATATTACTGTGCTGTTTTTCTTGCCGAAGAGGAATCTATACCTGAGGTTATGCAGTTCAAGGATCTCCCTACTTTTGTCTCATCTGATTTGTGCTTTCTAACCTCAAGATTATTCCTCCATTAGTATATAGATACTGAGTTATCTGCTTGGACATGAGGAAGCATACATATTGTGGAAGAAGGCATGGTAAGGCCAGTAATAGGGAAAAATATCACCTGCAGGAAGACCACAGGCAATACCGGTGATTAGTCTTTTGTAAAGCACAGATTTTACAGTTCAAAGCCTCATACACACGATCTGATTGTTGGCAAACGGCACACAATTGTTGGCCAACAAACATGAATGTAGTGACGTACTAGACGTACTACGAGACTACAAAGAGGAAGTTCATTTCTCTAGCGCCACCCTTTGGGCTCCTTCTGCTAATTTCATGTTAGTAGAAGTTTGGTGAGTGTTGATTGATGCTTTTCAGTTCGTGCTTTTCAGTTCATTTCTGAAAGTCTGTTCGTCAACCAGCCATGTTGCGGAATCGGAGGAGAGAACGTGCTATTATTGGCTTGGAGTTATTGCTTTGACCCAAGTCCAGTCCAGGAACAGGAGGAGGAGGGGTTCATGGACCAAAAATTGGTTGCTTAATCGTGACCAATTATGTCATAGGCCATTGTTGCGGGAGCTCCAGGAGAATAATCCGGATGATTTTCGAAATTATCTCCAGATGACGGACCCCTGCTTTCACCAACTCTTGGCATTGGTGACCCCCTATATTATGAAGCAGGACACATGCATGAGGCTTGCCTTCACTCCAGAGCAAAGGCTCATAGCCACCTTGCGGTACTTGGCGATGGGGAGAAGTCTCCAGGACCTCAAGTTTACCACTGGGATCTCCCCCCAGGCTCTGGGACTCATTATTCCAGAGACCTGCTCAGCCATTATTCAAGTACTGCAGAAGGACTATATTAGGGTAAGTTTTTACCTTTAAGATCACATTCTATTTATTAATGTTTGCAATGAATTAATGTAATGAATTAATTTGTTGATTACATAATTATAAATATTGTAATATGCTGTGAATGTCCTTGTTGTCCTCATGCATGCTGTAAGCTTTTCCTGCTCCTTTTTTGGCCTACATGCATATTTTCTATAACTAACCTCCCCAGCATGCTATCCTGGGCCCATACATACCTAGCCTAGTAAATTAACAATGTTTTTTGTCAGCTACATTTTGGGGCCTACCCTAAACAACCCCTAAAATTTGTACAAATATTATTGTTTTCCTCAAATTCAGGCAAAGTGCAAGAGACCATTTTTGGGGGCCCAAACTCATTTGGACCCCCCCCCCCCAAAAAAAAATGCTAAGTCAACAGATACAAATACTCTATCTGCTGACTTTGCAAAACCCATACACACTATCCCTCTTTTGTGTTTAAATTTTTGTATAAATTCACCAAACCATGTAGTACAAGGGCCTGCCTGATTACCTACAAATTGTAACATAGAAAGTTTTTGTCTCCTATTATATTGATAGGTATTTTCTGAATGTCAAAATGTGCTGCAATTTGGACAGTGTGTATCCAGATTTTAAGATTATGACACTTCTTACCTGTCCACTGGGCTGCCAATAGTGTAAGTGAGAAGGGGCTGGCTAAAATATCACAGATTATTTATGCAAACAGCTCTCATGAAAGTGGAGAGGGTTACCTGTCCAAAACATCTACCCATTACCTCCCCCATCCTAAAATTTTGCTAATGGGCCACCGGAGAGGGAGATGAATCAGATAAGTTGACCTTACACTTTTGTCTTTAAATATTCATTTACATTTTATCCTTATGTTGGCTAAGTATGTTTGTGCCAAATCTGCTTGCAATGTTATGTGCAGAAGTAGTAATTTCTTTTTTCTTTTTTTAATCCACAGTTTCCTTCCAACCCAGAGCAATGGCAGGACATTGCAGCCCAGTTCCACCATCAGTGGGATTTTCCCAACTGTGGTGGTGCTATTGATGGCAGGCATGTCCGGATTGTCCCACCACCCAACTCTGGCTCATAATATTTTAATTATAAGGGCTTTTGCAGCATAGTCATGCTAGCTGTAGTGTCTGCCAACTATGAGTTTTTGTATCTGGATGTTGGGAAGAACGGTCGCAACTCTGATGGAGGAGTGATTATGCAGACAGAGTTCTACAGGCAGCTCCATAATGTCACCTTAAACTTGCCACCTGCTGAGGAGAATGTTGAGGACCTCAATTTTGTTTTTGTTGTAGATGAGGCCTTTGCTCTGGGGGAACATCTGATGAAGCTGTTTTCTATGGGGAACCTCACCCCAGAGCAGAGAATATTCAATTACAGGCTCTCTTGTGCCTTAAGGGTGGTCGAAAATGCCTTTGGCATCCTATCGAGTCGTTTCAGGCTGTTTTTAACTCCAATCAACCTGGCACTCTACAAGATCAACCATGTAGTCCTGTGCTGTTGTATTTCACATAATTTTCAACGAATGCTACCAGCTACCTTGCCTCACTGCCAAGTGATGTGGACCCTGCAGTGGCAGGCCCAGCTGAAGAGGCTACAGCTCGGCCGTGTGTGGGCGTGCTGACACCTATTGAAAATGCCCGTTGTGGATTGCCCTCACAAATTGCCAGAGATTTACGGCAGCAATACCTTGATTATTTTGTGGGTAGAGGGGCAGTGGTTTGGCAGCAAATTGTAGCTAATTATGCCTAATATAATTTTGAGATTATAAACTCATATTTCATTTGAACTACTGTTGTCTGTGTTTCTTATCTGTCTAATATGTTCACAAATGGGCTTTATTTTTGCCACTTGCTCCAATAGTGCAAATGTACCTTATTTGCTACATGAGGTGACAATATCTTCTTCAGCTAACTATTATGGTGTGCTGTGGGTCTGCTACACACACACACAATGTTTTTGTTCTTAATGGATCTAATGCATGAAGTTCAAAAACATTATGCCTTTTCAACTCTTATAAATTTTTTGAGGACTAAAAATTGCAGGAGTTGGCCACATTTAAAAGCACATTGTCACTGTAACTACAACAACTTAACAAATACACTGGTATTGAGCATTGAAACAATAAGCCACACATTGTGTAGTAACAAACATTTTACTCAAAGCACATTCACATGTGTGTTTTAAGGTTTTAAAACAAACCAACATCTTGGTGTATAACATGTATGCTTTGCATTATTTCACCTTTTTTTGGGGCTAAACAGGCATGTTCAAAAACATTAGATGCACATTCCAAACTCAGGAACTTACAAAGTTTGATTTTGGTAAAGTGAAGGCCAAATGAAACATTCATATCCCAAGACTGTGTGGATGTTGCCTTCCTCATATGGGGTGATCCCACCCCTCTAAAAGCCAAAATTTGAAGCCACAAACACATAGAGGCATAACAATTAAATGTCCCTTATGACCCCAATGCCGCAAATGTGTGTAATTACAAACATCTTTTTTTCTAAACCCACAAAACACACAGTGTGTCAACATGTGCTATCTCCCATCACGGGGTGTCAATGGACATGTTTCAGGGGTGCAACCCCTTCCTCTGAGCTTCTTTAGTTATGAGAAAGGGGTTGCACCCCCAAAACACATCCATTGATGCCCAGGTATGGTAGATAGCACATTTATTTATTTATTTTCAGGTATTTATATAGCGCCATCAATTTACGCAGTGCTTTACATATACATTGTACATTCACATCAGTCCCTACCCTCAAAGAGCTTACAATCTAAGGTCCCTAACTCACATTCATACATACTAGGGACAATTTAGACAGGATCCAATTAACCTACCAGCATGTCTTTGGAGTGTGGGAGGAAACCGGAGTACCCGGAGGAAACCCACGCAGGCACAGGGAGAACATGCAAACTCCAGACAGGTAGTGTCGTGGTTGGGATTCGAACCAGTGACCTTTCTTACTGCTAGGCAAAAATGCTATCCACTACACCACTGTGCCGTCCCACATTTTGACACACTGTGTGTTTTGGGGCTATTTGCAAACTAGATGTATGGAAATACACACATTTTAGGCATGGGATCATGAGGGAAATAACCGCCTTTGATAATGTCCAATGACGAAACATGTAAGGTGTGGCTATGCTACTACGTCATTTCCGGTACGGAAGTAGGGGGCTGGAACGCAGGTGGAGCGCAAGCTGCGAACCAGTGCCCTTACATATTGCCTGTTTCATTGTGCTTATAGGTTTCCCTGCACAGGGACACTTTTTGTTTTTGCTTTAAATTTTTAATAAATACTACACAATGGAAGCCCTATCTCTTTCTATGAGAATCTAACCATGAACAGCTGACGAATTAACTTTGGGAAACGTGACCAGGAAGACTCCCTTGGATACCCTTACTGGGTGGAGTGAGCTGCTGAGGCCCTACAGACCACAGCCACCACATGCGGACTACGAGGAGAGAAACCAGGAACTACCCCAGGCTATATATACATGCCCATTACCCCTGCAGGCGTGCAGGGAGCTGGTGAGTAGGGACCATCAGGGGGAGCACAGAAGTCACTTGATTCTCTGAACACAAGAGTCACTTGAGCACTTTGGACTTTTTTTTATTTTTGCTGGTTAATTTGGAACTTCACTAATATTTATATATTTTTCTTATATATATTTTTCATCTTTATGCTGATTTTTTCTTTTACGGTTTATGACTACACATATGTGTCACTGAACTTTGCTGGTTTTTGGGTTTCATACATATATATTTTTGCACATTTTATAATGTATAAAATGTATATACAATTTTCTATTTTGTGGACAATAGGTTTTTGATGGTATATGGACCCCATGAAGTTTTTTTCTTAATGCTATTTGTATGCACGCATATACAATGGGGGCAGAAAGTATTCAGACCCCCTTAAATTTTTCACTCTTTGTTATATTGCAGCCATTTGCTAAAATCATTTAAGTTCATTTTTTTCCCCATTAATGTACACACAGCACCCCATATTGACAGAAAAACACAGAATTGTTGACATTGTTGCAGATTTATTAAAAAAGAAAAACTGAAATATCACATGGTCCTAAGTATTCAGACCCTTTGCTGTAACACTCATATATTTAACTCAGTTGCTGTCCATTTCTTCTGATCATCCTTGAGATGGTTCTACACTTCATTTGAGTCCAGCTGTGTTTGATTATACTGATTGGACTTGATTAGGAAAGCCACACACCTGTCTATATAAGACCTTACAGCTTACAGTGCATGTCAGAGCAAATGAGAATCATGAGGTCAAAGGAACTGCCTAAAGAGCTCAGAGACAGAATTGTGGCAAGGCACAGATCTGGCCAAGTTTACAAAAATATTTCTGCTGCACTTAAGGTTCCTAAGAGCACAGTGGCCTCCATAATCCTTAAATGGAAGACGTTTGGGACAACCAGAACCCTTCCTAGAGCTGGCTGTCCGGCCAAACTGAGCTATCGGGGAAGAAGAGTGTTGGTGAGAGAGGTAAAGAAGAACTCAAAGAACACTGTGGCTGAGCTCCAGAGATGCAGTCAGGAGATGGGAGAAAGTTGTAGAAAGTCAACTATCACTGCAGCCCTCCACCAGTCGGGGCTTTATGGCAGAGTGGCCCGACGGAAGCCTCTCCTCAGTGCAAGACACATGAAAGCCCGCATGGAGTTTGCTAAAAAACACCTGAAGGACTCCAAGATGGTGAGAAATAAGATTCTCTGGTCTGATGAGACCAAGATAGAACTTTTTGGCCTTAATTCTAAGCGGTATGTGTGGAGAAAATCAGGCACTGCTCATCACCTGTCCAATACAGTCCCAACAGTGAAGCATGGTGGTGGCAGCATCATGCTGTGGAGGTGTTTTTTAGCTGCAGGGACAGGACGACTGGTTGCAATCGAGAGAAAGATGCGGCCAAGTACAAGGATATCCTGGACGAAAACCTTCTCCAGAGTGCTCAGGACTTCAGACTGGGCCAAATGTTTACCTTCCAACAAGACAATGACCCTAAGCACACAGCTAAAACACAACAACTCCGTGACTGTTCTTGAATGGCCCAGCCAGAGCCCTGACTTAAACCCAATTGAGCATCTCTGGAGAGACCTAAAAATGGCTGTCCACCAACGTTTACCATCCAACCTGACAGAACTGAAGAGGATCTGCAAGGAAGAATGGCAGAGGATCCCCAAATCCAGGTGTGAAAAACTTGTTGCATCTTTCCCAAAAAGACTCATGGCTGTAATAGATCAAAAGGGTGCTTCTACTAAATACTGAGCAAAGGGTCTGAATACTTAGGACCATGTGATATTTCAGTTTTTCTTTTTTAATAAATCTGCAAAAATGTCAACAATTCTGTGTTTGTCTGCCAATATGGGGTGCTGTGTGTACATTAATGAGGAAAAAAATGAACTTAAATGATTTTAGCAAATGGCTGCAATATAACAAAGAGTGAAAAATTTAAGGGGGTCTGAATACTTTCCGTCCCCATTGTATATGTGAGGTTTATTGGGATCCACTTAATATTTATTTTTATTTGTGTATTGTATAATTTTTCCATTTTTCCTTTCTTGCACACATTGGTATGGATGCACGGAGACTGCATTATCAGGGCAACTAACCCTCCCGTGCATGCAGTCACCACTGGCATACACATTGCCACTATATTTATCCTTATATGTTAGCCAGTGGGTAGCGCCACCAACCCCCTGCCAACAATCGGATCATGTGTACGAGGCTCAAGGCTAGCCATACACACTTAACTTTCTCTTGTTCAGCCCTGCAAACACTGTGGATTGGTGAATCCACATTACTGGCTATTGTGTTCAGACAGCCGCAGCATCCACAGCTGCCTCACAAACATTGACTACATCTGATTGGATGCAGTCACTGTTAAACTAGCCATACAATAATAGATATTTTTCATTCAGCTTGCGGGCTGAATGAAAGAAAATTGAACAGGTTCCTCCATCCAAAAATTAGGTCAGCAGACTTTTAATAAAAAGACACTCACCTGTCCAGGGATCCAGCACCATCCTCACTTGGGCTGCTTCTTCACCAGTCTTCGTGTCCCCAGCACCAGCATGTTAAGTGTGGGAAGCCGCTTGTGACTCCTTGCAGTTTAAAGCCGGCTTCCTACTGCACATGCGCGAGGCGCACTATATGCTGTGAATGGTCTTGCAGCCTCCTGGGACCCGTGATGTGCACGTTGCAGATGGGGGTGGGCGGAATAAGGTGATCTGAGCAGAAATGGGAGCGGGTGCCCCCCCCCCCCCAAATAATGTGCCAAAAGTTGAAAAGGAAGGGGTAGGAGGAAGAGGAAGAGTGGAACTTCCCTTTTTTAGGGTGAAGTCCTGCTTTAAGGATCAGGCGTCATATATACATAGATTAATGATGGCCATAGATGAGTTATTTTTTTGTTCAACCAATGGGTCCCTTTTAGACCTTAATTTGGTCTGGGAAAACCCTCATTATAAAGTCTTTTAAACCCAGGATTAGAACCATAATAGCTTCCAGATCTATATCCCAGCCTATTTCCCTATGGAACAAACCCATTGCCACTATCATTTTTCCTGGTGTGTGTCTCTCATTTTTTTTTCTGGGGTTGGTTTCACCAAAACCTCTCATAGAATCATCTCTACACTCTGATAGAGGATGGTACACTGACGGCACGTCCATAGAGGGCGCACGGGCGCCGCCCCCCTATCCATGCATCCGGCCCCCTGATCAACATATCAAGGTGCCAGACTATGGATTCCAATGGGGGGGGTGTTTTTTGAAGCACGTGATTAGAGCCAGAGGCTCCAATAGGCTTCAAAAAAGGGTGGGCTAGGGGCGCAAAGCACTGTACTCCGAGCCCACCCAGTTTTGCGACGATAGCGAATGAATTTTCGTTATTTTTACACTAAAGTTCCTCCCCGCCAATCAGGAGGCAGGTCGTGAGACCTTTTTCTCGATTGGCCGAAGCGACAGGTGATCCTATTGGATGCCTAGCGCTTAGGCGGGAGAGAGAGGAGACACATGGTGGAGGAAGCTGCTGGAGGAGTGGACACTCCGTTGCTCTCAGCCCGCCACACGCACGGACTGCGGACCATGTTGGAGGATACATCAGCTCACCACCTAGATTGGGTAGTTTGCTGCTCCCCCAAAAGAAAAACCCACCAGCCACCACTGGGAAGGTAATTATTGAGCAGAGGAATGTCACCTCTTCATTGTGAATTATGATATCTATCCACTAACACTATCATTTTAACCCCTTGCAACTTCTTCGTGTCTCCTCAGTGATCACCATTGCATATATCTCTCTCCCAAATCCTTTCTAATAGGTCTAGATTGAATATAATCTTGTTTCCTAACATCTCTGTGGGCATTGGAATCATGATCATGTGTCATCCTTTTCTTATTGTTCTCCCCGCCTATCTCTGCGGTGTCCTTGAAGTAGGAATTGTTTACTGACTGAGACTCGGGTTTATTTACTAAAGGCAAATAGACTGTGCAGTTTGCAAAGTGCAGTTTCTCCAGAGCTTAGTAAGTACACAGTCTATTTGCCTTTATTAAATCCACCCCACAGTGTCCAACTTTTCTTGCCATTTGAACACTATCCCTATTTTGTAGTCTAGAATATCCCTGCTATATTTTTCCTTTTTTTTCTCTTTTTTGTTGAAGTTTCTCCCTCTCCAAAACCTTTTTTTAGGGTGTCTGTTAATGATTTATATTCCACCTAATTTATGTAGAAAATTAACTTCTCCTTCCATTCACTGATTTTTTGGCCCAGTTTGACCAACTTCCTTTTTTCCTTTTGAACTAGAAACTGATAGAAGCTGAAGCCTTCTGGATTAACATATTTGAACCAGTATCAGTATGTCACATGCCTGGCGAAGGGGTCCTGCGTGACTACAAAACGTTGCACTAACTTTTTTTGTGATGTAATAATGCTTTTTGTGGCTTTTTGATCCAGTCTCCAGCTGGTGGTTGCTGCAGCACCCAAAACTCTAGAGCTTTCTCCAGGAACGTGTGCAATGGGAATATGGAATAATACACCTACTACCCCAGACTTCTGGAGACCATGCCCTCTGCAATGTATCAATTTCTGTGCTCATTAAATTCTTAAAACAAGTAAAGATCAGTGGTGGCTGGTGCTCCGGTCTAGGCAAACAGACCACCCAATCCCTCCCCCCGGTTGGTACTCACGCGGGCGGCTATTGGCGGCGATGCAGAGCAGAGAGATTGCTCTGATGCTCCAATGTCGGCGGCCATCTCCCGGATCTCCACGTTTATCCTCCCCGCCGGTACTGCACCCCAAGCTCACACTTTTTTTAAGCCAATTAGAGCCTCAGGCTCTAATCATGTGCTTCAAAAAAAAAAAAAAAAACCTCACTGGAATCCATGCGTCCAGCGCCCTGCATGTAGATTGGGGCTGGGTGCATGGATTAGGGGGGTGGGGCCCCTGAGCCCGTGTGGAGCAGCCGCCACTGGTAAGTTTCCCCCAAATCACTACCTGACTCAAACACACCCTCCGCGTTAAAACTGCATCCAGCCATATATTCAAAATTATCTGTTGTTAATTAAAAATAACCTAATAAAAAAAAAAAATAATAATAGCTGGCTGGCGGCGTCTCGGGCGTTCCCTGGTTGGGGAGCTCATTTAACGGGCCTTCGAACCCTTGGATGAACAGGGCTGATCTCTCCTTGGCAGTGTTGTGTGTGTGGGGAACTGACAGTTAGGACACGACCGGCAGTTCATCAAGGATCCCCATGGGTACGTTTATTTTTTGTTTCGGTTATGCATTACCCTGCATCCGATGATATGGATACCTCTATTATTGACAGAATCCAATACTCCCTGGTGGTTAGTCATCAGCAACATTGGGCATATATCTCTCCGTACCCTTTATGATTCCTTATGTAACGTTACCTGCTGGCGTCCTCATTTTCAACCTGTCACCCCACCTTCACCATACCAGCAACCATTTTCTATCTTGGCCATGGCTCTTATATTATTTGCTGTGGTAAGTTACAGTCCTATTTGATCCTTTGTTTATTATTATTATTTAGGGCCCTGGGCCTTCCCTTCCTATCCCCACCCCCCCCCCGTCTTTCCCCCCTCGCCCCCTTTTACTCCCTCACCCTTCCCCTCTCTCCCCTTCCAATCCCCCCTCCTTTCCATTCCCCCCCCTATTTTAGCGCTATGAAAAGCGTCTCTCATGCCTCCCCAGTGTGAAAGCCTGAGTGCTTTCACACTGGGGTGGTGCGCTTGCAGGATGGGAAAAAAAGTCCTGCAAGCAGCATCTTTGGGGTGGTGCGGGAGTGGTGTATATCATTGGCACTGTGACATTTTTGCTACACTGTAATTAGCTGCAACTGTTACAGTAAGTGCAGGTAATTACAATGTAAATCCTGTAAACACCGCACCCTCTATACGTGATTACAACAGATATCTGAAAAAAATTTGCTTAAGCAGAACTAAACTCACTCAATCAACTATTTTTAATCCTTATGCTGCTAGCCTAAATAAAGACTATAGATAGAAATGTATATTATATTATATTTACTTGTGTTAAACTTTTTTGTACATTTCTTCACTGTCTTCCTGGTTTCTGGCCTTGGCCAAAATGTTGTCATACATCACAGTCTTCATGTACATTTACCAGTATTTCTTTCTTTCATCCTGAGGAGAGGAGAAAGGGTTTTCTCAGCTAAGCACACCACTCTGCCTGCATGTCTGGGCTAAGGGCAGATGGATTCAATGCAGTAAATGTTACATGAATCAACTGCCCTTACTCAAGATGGCCGCAGCTAGGGGAGTGTTTTTGAAAATGTTTTTTCAAAATAAGACATGGAGACACGGATGGATGGGGAGGTTTGCATTGGTTTGCATTGAATAATAAAAATGAATTAAACAGCATTTTCAGTTTGTAGTGCTCAGATACAGTTTAGTTCCTCTTTACAGAGGGAAGCCTCCAATTATATAATTATACATTATAATTATACAAAAAGTGATTTACACCATACCACTGGCAGACTCCTTTCTAAAGAAAAGAAGGGGGGTTTAAGTATAATGGTCACCATTAGCAAGATTTTATGAATTTTTGTAGTTTGTAATGGAAACAGTTTAATGGATGTCCCTTACGTAGTATATTAGCACAGTGGTTCAGTTTAGCTGTGATGGTCTCTTACAGGCATCCAAACTTGAATCTTATATGGGTGTAATGTCTATTCATATGTGGAGGACACGTTGTCTTCATGCCTGGGGCGTCAAAGATATGCCCAAACTCGCCCTTTAAGTGGAGTCATCTCTGGTTCTTCCCTTGACACTGTCATTCCTGATCACTCCAGTGGTCTTCATGTACACCTGCTTCAACGCAAGAGATCTGTGAATGGGGTAGAAGAACCCAATTTTTTATCTGTACTTACAGTAGTATCTTGTGGACTATCACAGTCTACCTCTCACTCAGATCTTGGTGCCAGAAGTTGTCCGTCTCACCTGCTCAGCTCTCAGCATGAAGGTATGGCCCTTCTTTGGCAAGTAGTGGGGTTATTTAATCACCCTACTGGGTTCCTTAGTGGTTTGTCTCTTTGCAGTCTGGATTCTCAGGCTTCGCTTTGTAGCGTCCACTCTTAACCCTTGTATTAGGCATATATTTTATTATTTATTTATTTTTATTTATTATTTATGTTGTATTAGGTATTACTGCAACCCATTATGCATCTTTCCAGGGGTGTTTGGGTTCCCTGCACCTTGGGATCTTGGATTCCTACTTTGTTGGGTATCTATTCTTGGGACTGGTATCCCATGTAATCCCGGACTCCTCTCCACAGAGGGGCCCTTTTCCATCGCAGTTGATTGTATCTCTGTTGGTGCTTGATACTTCTCAGACATGGGCCGAATGTTGGGCGACATCAGCCGGTTCAATAGAAACCAGCTGACATTTGGCCCGTGTGTACTGCAGTCGGTCTGACAGAAGACGGCCATTCAGCTGGCTTCTGACAAAGGGTAATGACCGAAAAAGGCCTGCTGATCGGCTCCTGATCAACGCTCTCAGCCAATGGCCGAGAACGCTAACCGGAGTGTTCTGGCGGGGGGACCATCCCCCTTTCAGAACACAATAGCAGGGGAGATTGCTGTACTAACATTGGATTGTTAGTACAGCGGCTCCTCCTGAGCTGTCAGGTTTTTTTTTTCGTTCGGCCCACTGGGTTGAACAAAAAATAAACTAGTAGTGTGTACTGGGCTTTAACTTAATCTTGTGATCTGCAGAATTAACAGGGGTAAATTAAGCTGGCACAGATGGTTCGAAATTTGGCTAGTTCAGCAGGACAGCATCCATCGATTGACTTCAGTACAACCAGCCTGTCAGGTTTTTGTCATCCAGCTGCCAGCAGTGATCATTGTATTCTGCTGGTGGGGAAGACTCCCCTGGGATCAGAACACAATAGTGCTGTGGGAGGGTTTCCCCCATCAACACTGAATGTGCTGATGGGGGAATCAAGCAATTTTCTTTCCTTTAACCAGTGGTTGAAGAAAAGAAAATTGCATAATGTATGGCTTGACTTACTACTACTAGGGATGAGCTTCGAGTTCGAGTGAACTTCGGTTGTTCGTCCGTTAGACAGACAGCGAATTTTGTGTTCGCAGCAAATTTGAGCGCCCCATAATGCACTGCAAAACCGCAGTGCATTGCTGTATGATGATTGGCCAAAGCATACACCTGACCTGCATGCTTTGGCCAATCACAGCACGCTCCTCAGTGAGAGCCATAATTGTCCAAAGGCAGGGTGCTTTTGGCCAATCATGGCTCAGGGGGACTAAGCCCACTCCCCACTTACACAGTGCCCGTATATAGTGTTATAGTGGACAGAGATAGAGAGATTGAGCAGGCAGGTTAGTTAGTGGCATTGTATTTGATAGATATATACAGTCAGACTAATATATATATATATACTCTGCATTCAGCGTAGCCTATATATACAGTGTAAACTCTATATTCAGTCAGTACAGGCAGTGTATTTGATATATATATATATATATATATATATATATATATATATATATATATATATATACAGTCACACAGCCTACTAGTATATATATATATATATATATATATATATATATATATATTTATTTATGGTTGGAGCCCTATGTCCGATATGGACATGGATAACATTTATAATTAAGATAAGACTTACCATCGAAAATAGACCTGGAAGTGTGGACTTACCATATGAAATGGACCTGAAAGTGTGCCTTGGTCTAATGGCCGGTATGCCAAAATAAGGGGGCAAAAACATTCAGGTAGGGGTATAATATTTTATTGGTTTTCAGTTATTTATTGAGACAATTTTGAAAATGCCTGTGCCATCTCTACTTGAGGATTGGGGATATACCGGGCGAAGCAGGCTGATTTCCACCTGCCTAGTCTTTTGATGACGAGGTCTGGAACCCCATGGCGGGTGCTGCGGAGGCTGCTCCGATGCGAAAGGAGTGTCCGGAGTACTGACTGGGGTTAAGGTGAAGATTGCGGAGAAGTATCCTTATGTGTTTTACAAACTGACAGGCGCTTAAGGGTTTATTTGGGAACGGTAGAAGAGGACTGGTGTCCGGTTGTTCCGGCAGGAGTGACAGGAGACGGTTGAGTACGGTGACTGGACACCAGCTGTTATTGGTTTTGTACAGGTGGATGTCCACTCCAGAGCCTGTTTGCTGGGTTTTAGAGACCTCGAGGTGAAGGATGAAATGGTCTTGGTAGCGAAGCAAGTGCCGTCTGCATAGTACTTGGTCTGTGGGGTTGTTATAGGTGAATTCGCCAGGTCGCAAGAACCCGTAGTAAGCCAAATATATGGCTGCTTGTAGGACCGTGCTGGGGAGCAGACCGAATGGCGAAGTAGCCAGCATAGTCGACATATCCCTGAAGATGGACCCCGTAATGGGTAAGCGCTTGGTGCTGGTCGCTGGTTGTTGTTTCTGAATGCCCCTTAGGATGGCTCGTATGGCGTGTGATGAGAATAGTGAAGGTTTTGTGGGGTCTTGAAGCGTCAAGAAATGTTGTATGCCGGCTAGGTATAGCCGAATGGTATTGTAAGATAAGGCCAGCTGAGTGTGGCAGTATGAAGTGAAGGCCAGTACCTGTTTGACATCTGTTGGTCCTTTACGGCAGGATGTGAGAAATTTATTGAACGCCTTCCAAGCTGTCTGGTAGGCTTTGAGTGTGTTATGAGAGAGTGAGTGATTGATGAGCTGCGTTGCTCCTTGTAAATGTTGAACTAGTCCAGGGTCAGTTGTGACCAGACAGGGATAGGGGCCGACACTGGTTCGGCTCCGGGAACCTGTTTGAAAAAGGAGGTGTAGTTAAAACGTGACAGTGCGTCAGCAGCTAAATTGTATCTGCCTGGAATAAATGCACAGTGTATGTTAAACTGATGTTGTAAAGACAGTTGTACCAATCTGCGCAGGAAGGACATGACCGCTAGGGATTTGGACCTGCCTTTGTTAATGATGTCTGCCGTGGCCTGATTATCGGTGGTGAAGACTACGGTTTGCCCTGTCCAATGGTGACCCCAGAGTTGTGCAGCTGCCACTATGGGATAGAGTTCGAAGAGGGAAGATGTTCAAATAAAGCCGGGTATCAACAGTATCTGTTGAGGCCAGGGTCCTGAAAACCATTGGTGGCCAAAAATTGCCGCGAAACCTGTGGAGGCTGCAGCGTCTGTCACCACCTGGGGTGACTGGGCCAAAACCATGGGTATAAATAGGGATATGCCATTCCAGGCGGACAGGAATTCCTCCCACATAGATAGGTCCGCTATTGCTGCGGAGTCTAGATTTAGGATCTGGTCGGGGTCTTGTGTTTCTGACAGGAATCTCAGCAGGCGTGACACGAAGGTGCGGCCTTGTGGAATAATTCGCATGGCGAAATTAAGCATTCCCAGGAGAGATTGCAACTGCTTTTTGGTGCACCCCTTGGTGTGGGTGAATTTGTGAAGGACCGCCCTGATGCGGGTTAGTTTGTCGAGGGGGAGACTGGCTTGCATAGCGCAGGTGTCTAAGTTGACCCCGAGAAAGGTGATGTTGTGTGCTGGGCCGTCGACTTTGTGCTCGGCGATGGGAACATTGAGATTTCCGAATATCACTCTGAGTTTGTCGAGGTCTCCTGGGGGCTTGCTGGGAGGTTCTATTAGTAGGAAGTCGTCCAGGTAATGGATGACTTCTTGGCACTGAGCCTTATGTAACAGTATCCAAGCAAGGGCCTGAGCGAATGTGTCGAAGAGCCAAGGACTACTCTTCGAACCGAACGTCAGTTTTGTGGCAAAATAATATGCCTCCTTCCACTTGATGCCATGCCAGCACCAAAGGGATGGGTGGATAGGCAGGAGCTTGAAGGCATCCGAGATGTCGGCTTTGGAAAGCCAGGCACCTGTACCTGCTTTGATGATTGCTTGTATCACCATGTCCACGGAGGAATATTTTAGGGAGAATTTTTCGGAGGGGATCAGGGAATTGAGACTGGGGATGTGGGAAGAATGAGGCGCAGACAGGTCGTACACCAAACGTAATTTATTTGTGAATTTGCCCTTGACAAGCCCAATAGGGCTGACTCTCCAAGTGCTGAAAGGGGGCTGAGTGAAAGGGCCTATAACGTACTCTTGGTCTACTTCTGCTTGTAAGAGCCGATCTATGGCTTGTTCGTCAATGGCTGCTGAACGAAGATTCCCACATTCGTAAGTACTGTGGGGTAGTGAAATGAGGCCGGTGTGAAAGCCTACTGTGAAGCCCTGGATAAGGTAGGTGGCCAGGGAGGGGGTGGGATGTGAGGTGAGGTAGAGTCCTAGCCATAAGACGTTGATCCGGCTTAGTCATGCCCTCTTCTGTTGTTTGACTTCGCACAGGTTTCTTGGGTGCGCTCTTTGGCATAAGGTGCAGATGTGGAGTAGGCGGCACTGACTGAAGTTGCAGGACCCGTAATTATAATTATTGCAGATGGCTGCCCCTCCCACGGTTCGGACTGGGCGTCCGAATTTGTCCACCTGAGGCGTTTGTTCAGGGGCCGACTGACCCTGAAGTGCACCGGAGGTAGAGGGAAATTCGAAGGGACGTCTGGTTGTCGCATTGGCGCACCAGGTGGCAGTGTGGGTGGAGGACTGGCAAATCGCACACAGGGGTGAGCGTGAGCCGGCAAAATGGCGGCAGAACAGCTCTGTGTCCATGAGACTCCAATTTGTTGTTGTTTGGAACTGTGTGAGTCTGGCAGCAGCCTTTGCGGAAAAGGAACGGTGGTAGTCGTAAAAGGAAAATCCTCCATACTTGTAGCCCAAGTCTACTACCGTATGGAGATATAAGTCCAGCTCTTCCCTTCTGCTGGGGGCGGCTGAGCATAGGACGTCTCTCAGCATGCCAAAGGCCAGGGTGAATTCTGGGACGGATAACTTGCGGTTCAGTCTGGGGTCTTTGGCTTTAAGGACCACCGATATGTCACCCCAGGAGTAGGCCTTATTTTCTGCCAGATCGTGCACAGAAATAAGGAGAGAGGCCAGGTTGACGTCCCTGCCGTCCAAAATGTCCTTCCTGATGCTGGTTGGAACCAAATGGGAGGGGTAGACAATGGGGCTCCAGCCTGAGGTACCTGCAGGAAGGGGTGTTAAGGTTTGGGTTGCGGTTGGGTCGGGGATAGCCGTGCCCGGTCGTGCCTCCAGGAGTGCCACCCTGGTTTGTACGTCTGTGACCGAGGTAGACAGGGACGACACCATCGTGTGAAGTTGTGAGATGGCTGAAGATATTGACTGGAGGGATGCCTGCTGGGTACTGGGTCCTGCTGCTGGTGGGGGAAAGAGGAATTTGAACAGCTCGCCTTTCCTCGCTGTGGCGGGGAAGGGCACACCTCTGCGTCTTAGCTCTGCCGTCAGTTTGGGGATAGTCCATCCCCTGAGGGACTGCACGCTGCCGCTCTCTGAGACCGGGGAAGGTGACAGAGGGGCCGTGAAGTCTTCGCTGCCGGCCTGCGACATGGTTGATCTGGTGAGAATATCCTGTCTTTGAGCTCTTATTTTTGGTTGACTGTAACCTATTGGGGGTGACATAAATTTCAAGTTTTTTCTTTGATTCCCTGAGTCATACTTACCCGACTTATTTTCTCCCACTTTTTTTTTTTTTTTTTTTTACCTGGGGGGATATCGTCCAACCTGGTGCAGGGTGGACCTACTGAACTTTGACTG
Source organism: Aquarana catesbeiana (assembly GCF_042186555.1). Lineage (NCBI taxonomy): Eukaryota > Metazoa > Chordata > Amphibia > Anura > Ranidae > Aquarana > Aquarana catesbeiana. The sequence goes on from NC_133335.1 coordinate 46,727,737, forward strand.
ACCTGGAGGAAAATGAAAGGTGATAGTTCGTGAAGGGTTTGCTGACTAACTTGAAGCAATGACTTGTATGGTGCTTACAATCTTGTGACAATGAAATGATTTGAAATGTTTGCCTTGATTATGAAATGAGTGAACTCCATGACAGAGGTCCGGCTCAGTCGTGTCGTGACTGATCTGACCGTGAACCGGGCTCTGGAGCATGTACTGAAATGAGGCAACTGAAAAACATTGGTGCACACCGGGACGAATCGGTGCATGTTTGATGCATCTGGATTCGAATCGGAGCGCAGTAAGAAACGAAATGAGAGAAATGTTTACTTTGACCGAGGCTTGAATTGGTTGTGCCGCATTTTGCGACTGGCAACGCACCGAGCTCTGGTATAGGTATGGATACGGCCGAAACAACTGAGGCATTCCGTGACGAATCGGTGCATCTCGGATGCGACTGGTTTCGAAACGGTGATGCGCTGTGGGAGTGAAATGGTAGCAATTCCATGACAGAGATGCGGATCGGTCGCCCGATATCTGCGACTAGCTATGATCCAGACTCTGGAGCATGTTTCAGAAATGAGGCCGAGCCCTGGGGCACGCCGTAACGAATCGGTGCATGGAGGATGCGACTGGATTCGAAGCGGAGCGCGGTAAGTGCAGGTGTAACATATCGTTTGCCATGACGGAGGCGCGAATCGGTCGTGCTGCTGTAGCAACTGACTACGAATCGGACTCTGGAGCATGTACTGAAATGTGGCTAATACCTGGGGCACGCCGAGACGAATCGGTGCATTTCCATGCGACTGAATTCGTATCGGAGCGTGATACGTGGAAATGAAATGATAACCATGACAGAGGTACGAATCGATGAGTCATAACGACTGATAATGACGTGACTCTGGAGCATGTACTGAAATGAGGCCGTAACTACTGGGGCACACCGGAGCGAATCGGTGCATCTTTTAGGTGCGACTGGATTCGGATCGGAGCGCGGTACGTGACTGAAATGAGAAATGATTTGAAATGGTTTGAAATGTTAGAAATGTATTTAGAAATGTTTCAGAAATGAGAAATGATTGGTATCGAACTGACGTGGTTCGAAAAGATTTTTATGCATTTACGAATCGCTATGGCTGTCTACTGACACATGTTTAACAATTAAGACCTGTCTGAAATGAAGCGACGCTTGCGTCGCTGTGGTTTCCTCAGATAACGCGAAATGGTAACATGACGACAGTGCGAGTAATACACATGCGGTTACGTTCGTGAAATTTGCGAGTGATTCGTAATTCTGATATCACGGTTTAGTGACATGACATAACGTACGTAAAAACAAAAATCCGAGGGGACCCTACCTGCGACAGCCCAGCCAGATGCGTGGTGCGAACGAATCGGTAAACGCGGACTTCAAAAACTCTCGGGCACGGAGATCACGAATGCGGGAACTTGTGAGCCAAGTATTTGCGAACGCTGAAATCGGAATAGTCAGCCTAGTGACGTATATCGCGCACAGGAAACCGACAAGCACCACAGGTGAGCGGGCTGCTTAAATACCCCCCGGGCTCCTCCCATAAATTCAGGCCACCATACTGGCCTTCCTACATATATATATATATATATATATATATATATATATATATATATATATATATATATATATATATATAATCTCACAGAAGTGAGTACACCCCTCATATTTATGTAAATATTTTATTCTATCTTTTCATGTGACAACACTGAAGAAATGACACTTTTCTACAATGTAAAGTAGTGAGTGTACAGCTTGTGTAATAGTGTAAATTTGCTGTCCCCTCAAAATAACTCAACACACAGCCATTAATGTCTAAACCACTGGCAACAAAAGAGAGAACATCCCAGGTGGGAATGGGGAGCAGGTGTGTTAAATTTGGTGTTATCGCTCTCACTCTCTCATACTGGTCACTGGAAGTTCAACATGGCACAACATGGCAAAGCACCTCATGACAAACAGAATCTGAAAAAAGAATTGTTGCTCTACATAAAGACGGCCTAGGCTATAAGAAGATTGCCAAGACCCTGAAACTGAGCTGCAGCACGGTGGCCAAGACCATACAGCTGTTTAACAGGACAGGTTCCACTCAGAACAGGCCTTGCCATGGTCCACCAAAGAAGTTGAGTGCACATGCTCAGTGTCATATCCAGAGGTTGTCTTTGGGAAATAGATGTATGAGTGCTGCCAGCATTGCTGCAGAGGTTGAAGGGGTGGGGGAGTCAGCCTGTCAGTACTCAGACCATACGCCACACACTGCATCAAATTGGTCTGCATGGCTGTCATCCAGTGGTGGTGCGTCCATAAGGGCGCACGGGCGCCACCCCCTCTCTCCAGCCACCCCTCTAGCACCAATATATAGTTTCATGCATTGCATCCCCTATTCATGCACCCATCCCCTTTTTGGGCAGGGTTTTTTTTTTAAGCACCTGATTAGAGCCATAGACTCTAATAGGCATCAAAAAAGGTGACCTGCGAGCGCCATGCTATGAATATTCGCTTTCCTAACACTAAACCCCCCATAGACTTCAATAGAAAACGACTGAGCAGGCATTTTCAGCTCAAACAGCAGCTCCCCTCCTCTTTTCCAGCATCACTGCACACCTTACACAGGTTTTTATTGGCCACAGCAAAAACGCCTAAATAAAAAACGCCCATAATATTTGCAAATCTGCTCAAAAAAACTTTCTAATACACCTGAAAACATTCAGTCCACGTGTGACTGTAGCCTTAATAACGTGGAAGATTGCTGCATTAATTCTTCTGCAACAAATGTGCGAAAGCTGACAGACATCCAAAGAATGGTTGGAGACATTCACATAACAGGAAGCGGCACAGCACGCGGGGCAGAATATGAACGATTAATTATTGGCACACAGTCATGTGTTGCAACATTTCGAAACAAGGAGCAACTGCATTCATTAATAATCAGTCAAAGAGGAAGAACGCTCAGGGCCCTTGGTGCAATTCATTACATTATAGTAATCCTCACAGGGCTAGGTGGATAGGATGCTGGATGTAAAGAGTCTGCCCAGTTAATGCAAAAACCCTTTGTTTATTCCAAATTAATGTACAACCAAGTCATTAAAATATTCACGATATTACCAAAAGTATTGGGACGCCTACCTTTACACGCACATGAACTTAACTGGCATCCCAGTCTTAGTCCGTAGGGTTCAATATTGAGTTGGCCCACCCTTTGCAGCTATAACAGCTTCAACTCTTCTGGGAAGGCTGTTCACAAGGTTTAGGAGTGTGTCTATGGGAATGTTTGACCATTCTTCCAGAAGTGCATTTGTAAGGTCAGGCACTGATGTGGACGAGAAGCCCTGGCTCACAGTCTCCGCTCTAATTCATCCCAAAGGTGTTCTATGGGGTTGAGGTCGTGACTGCCGGACAGTCACGTTCCTCCACCCCGAACTCGCTCATCCATGTCTTTATGGATCTTGCTGCACTGGTGCGCAGTCATGTTGGAAAAGGAAAGGGCCATCCCCAAACTGTTCCCACAAAGGTGGGAGCATGAAATTGTCCAAAATATCTTGGTATGAACTCTTAGGAGTTCCCTTCACTGAAACTAAGGGGCCAAGCCCAACCCCTGAAAAACAACCCCACACCATAATCCCCCCTCCACCAAACGATTTGGACCAGTGCACAAAGCAAGGTCCATAAAGACATAGGGGAGTGAGTTTGGGGTGGAGGAACTTGACTGGCCTGACCTCAACCCGACAGAAACACCTTTGGGATGAATTAGAGAGGAGACTGTGAGACAGGCCTTCTCGTCCAACATCAGTGCCTGACCTCACAAATGCACTTCTGGAAGAATGGTCAAACATTCCCATAGACACACTCCTAAACCTTGTGGACAGCCTTCCTAGAAGAGTTGAAGCTCTTATAGCTGCAAAGGGTGGGCCAACTCAATATTAAATCCTATGAACTAAGACTGGGATGCCAATAAAGTTCATGTGCGTGTAAAGGCAGGCGTCCCAATACTTTTGGTAATATAGTGTACCTTTTCTCATCAGCAGTATATAGCAGTCTTGTGACTTCTATCACTGTCTGGCCGAGCACTGGTTAAAGCTTGTAGGAGGAGTTTTCATTCTCCTCTGAATGTCCTCTGAGGCTGCAGGACCCCTGACCCTCTGCCTGGACAATGCTGATTGGCCCAGTGCTGATCACATGCATCTCCAAAGAAAAAAAAAATACTCTCTAGCAATACACACCAAACTGAGCATGCGCAGAGTGCCCCCCCAAGGCTCTGTACTATCAGAAGATATATTGGGGATGCTGGAGGAAGGGGAGGATCAGAGAAGAAGGGATCAAACAGCCTTTTTAGACAATAAGGAGGATTAACATTGTTAAACTCTTTGATTATATAAGGATATTGTATCCAAGTAGAATGTTACTATTATTGGTTCGCCTTTCACCCTTTCAAAAATGTTTCTTTTTATTTGTGTCTCTTTTATTTTAATTGTATAAAGATCTTCTTTCTTTGGTATGCTTTCTTATTATATTTTGATACAATCTCCATCTAAAGGTTGTCATATTATATGTTATATCTTTCTAATATTTTGTCTTTATGCACTTTGGCAGTATATTGTGTGATTCATTCCCCTTGAATGTATGATTAATTTCCCTTTCTTTTTTTTTTTTTTTTTTTTTTAGAAGTCCTTTACTTTTTTTTGCTTGCTGGAGTTTACTTATATTGTCAATTTGTTTGATTGTTTATCTGCATCATTTATATATTTATTGTATTTATATGTGGTCATTAGTTAAACTTTAAAATTATAAAAGTTAATGTCGCTGTGTATTATTATTATTTCTGTTATATTCTTTTCTATTCTATTCTATTTTTTTCTATTCTATTTCTTTATTTTCTATTCTATTTTATTCTCTTTGGAAATTGGAAAACTATTCAAATTCGAAAACTATTTGAAATTGATTCAAAAACTGTTGGAATCGATTCGAATACGAATAAACGAAACAAATTCCGAAAACGAATTAAACAAAATCAACTAAACAAATTTATGTAAATAATTCATCGAAACTAAACAATTTTTTTCATTCTGCACATGTCTAGCTCAGACTGGAAATAGCAGAAGCAGCACAAGTAGCCAATGAGTTCATGTGCTGAAAGGGAGCATGCTAGTAGGAGGAGAAATCAGAGTGACAGAGAGATGAGCTCATCAGTGTGCTGCTTCTCTTTTAGGCTAGGCTCACACCTATGCGTTTTGCAGTGCGTTTTCAGTTTTGTAGAAGTGCACTACAGTCCATTTAACATGATTTCCTATGAGTCACATTCACATCTGTGCGTTTTTAAATCGGTGCGTTTTTTTTGGAAAGGGTCAGGGACTTTTTTTGCCCGCAGCAGGTTGCGTTTTTGGTTCCATGGAATTCAATGGAAACACAGCAGAAACACATCAAAAATGCAGTGCTTGCATTTTTGATGCATTTCCACTGTGTTTTTGCTGGTTTCTGCTGCATGACAACAGAGACCTCCCAAAAACACGTATAAAAAAATGCACAAAACGCACTGAAAAAACGCATCAACCGCCACAAGCATAGCTGTTAACCATTGGTGTGCATAGCCTATTGCATTAGGGTGTGCACCCCAGAGCACAAACACACAGGTGTGTATATCAGCAGAGCAGTGGACGGTGGCAGTAGAGCAGAGACTGGTGTCAGTAGGGCGGTGGACGGTGTCAGTAGTTTTCTATTTTTTTATTATTTTTTTTTTTTCACAATATTATTATTTTTTATATACAAATTTTTTTTAAGGAGCCCCCATTGGGAGGTTTTGATGAAATATGAAATATGAAATATCAGGGGTCTAAAAAGACCCCTGAGGTCTCACTTTTGAGACAGAGATTGAGGACTGAGATCCCCTAGTCCCTTTCTTTGCAGCCTCGGCTACACTGGATATTGAATAGGTTGGAAGTGCTCTGTGCTGAGCGGCTTTCTGTTCATTCTCAAAGTGAAGCAAAGTTAACACAGTTAAGAATGAACACAGGAGTGATCGGTGCAGATCACTCACTGAGTTCATTTAGAAAAGGAAGGGGCCGGTAAATTATATATTTACCAGCCCCTTCCCCCACTCTCCTTCCTAAAATATCCCCCAGCAGTAGACAGTGGGAAAGGAGAGGAGGAAAGCTGGCAGCACTACAGAGGGGAGAAGGGAGGCAGGAAGCAGGGGAAATCGGCACCTCACAGGGTGATTAGGGTGGGCCCAGGCACCTCCGGCACACCCTGTGCACACACCTATGGTGTAAACTTAGCCTTATTGGCTAATCACAGACTGTTTTCAGGTCTATGGTAGCCTGGACTTGTGGAGAGAATAATGCTGGCTGGCATTCTACCAAGAAGTACAGATGGGGCAGCACTGAGGGCAAGTTTGGCAGCAAAATCTGATTTTTTTTTTTCAAAAAATCTTTTAGTGGGTTATTATTATATTTTCATTTTACTAGTTTGGCTTTAAATTGGTATTGATAGTAAAAGCATGTTGGCTTAGTGTCTAGTACAGTCTAGTGCAGCAATCATTAGATGTGGGGGCTGCATTCGTTTTCTTTTTTTAGGATTTTTCCCCTGTTTTCCCCTGATGATCTGGCCAATAACACACCTCCTGTATTAGAGTGCCCCCACTCTGGATGAAGGAGCACAGGAGGCACCTTTGGACAGCAGCATTGTCAGTCTGGGGGGGAAGGGAGTGTTAGATATACTAGCAAGTTTCGGTACACTAACAGACTGAAGGCAAACTCCAACTCACACTTTATAATCAGTTACAGCAAACAGTTTTGTTCCTTTTGGGATAAAGGTTTTACATAAATAAAAGCTGATCATTGTAAGCACCCCTGTCACTGTTGAATGGTTTGTCTCATTTCTGTAACTGATACAATCTTTTGAAAAACAACAGACCTACTGGCTGGATCACCACATGAAAATAGAAGAAAGAAAGTCTAATGCAGCCATATCTGAGGTCTAATGCTGGCCATACACTATATGAAAAATCGTCCGGAATTCGGTCATTTAGACAGTTTCTTCATTTTTCAGACAGTTAATGGGTGCAAAATCGATAATCGTTGGGATGGATTTGAGTCGAAAAAACGAAGGACAAGTTTGGAAATTTTCTGCTGAACGATTGAAATTGAAAGGTTAATGTGTTTCCCCTCCAAACTGTTTGCACTGGGTATATGTAAAAAAAATGAACATAAAAATTGATTCATTTATGTCCACTGAACGATTTATCGGTCATTACATGATGGCACTATCGTTTGCGCTCACGGCCGAATATTTGTTTTGGCCAGCATAAGAGTGGTTTTAAAATGATCAATCCGCTGCTGCACCTGCAGGGTTCTAATGAGGAAGGTGGTAGGGTCTGCAGCCCTTTAGACGTGATTTTCCTTTAGGAGTATCTCACCAAAAAGGACATTTTCGTTGCAGGGGATGCCCAAAATCTGACTTGTATCTTAGTGCAGACTTCTGGGAAAATCATTAAACCAATCAAATGAGCAGGAGGTGATATTTCTGGGGGGCGTTCTGTATACCATCTATGTACAGAACGCCTCCAGGTTACCATATTGTATTTTACAGAAAATGACAGCACTACAGATTGAAAAGGAAAGGTAAGTTTTAATAAAATTCAATTACAATATGGCTTGTGTCGCTCTTGTAGATATGCTATATTGATTTTTTTTTTTTGCTATTTTTTCCCCAGAAAAGTGGAGTTACCCTTTAAGTGGTTTGTTATTGCTCTCTATCATAGCAGTGACGGCTTAAAATCATGAGTACTGCTTGACACTTATTGAGACCCCCATGACATTAGACTGTATAAAGGGAACAATGTCACAGTGTAATATTAATGTCAGTGAGCTGGGTGAAAAATTGCATACAGTTGTTTTTCTTGTAGTCAGCTTTCATGGCAAGAAAAAAAAAAAAAGCAAGATTCTGTTTTTTCATAGGGGGGAGGGGCACCATACTAACATTTTTGCCCAGGGCTCTATATAATGTAAAGTATTACTAAACCCAGGACCCTGCATTCACTATATCTGGTCTCCCACAGTACACAGAACATGGAAATGCAGTTATTTTAGTAAATATAAACAGCTAAATACCTTTTCTCATCAGCAGTATATAGCAGTCTTGTGGCTTCTATCAGTGTCTTATAAAGCTTCTAGGAGGAGTTTTAATTCTCCTCTGACTGTCTTACAAGGTTGCATGACTCCTGACCCTCTGTCTGGACAGTGCTGATTGGCCCTGTGCTGATCACAAAAAAAAAAAAAAAACTCTAGCAATAAACACCAAACTGGTCATGTGCAGAGTGCCTCCTAGGCAGTTGCGACTGGTGCTCCATTTTTTCGGTCGGTCCGCCAGTCAAAACCCCTCCCCCCCTTTTCAGTCGGTCGGTCAGTCGAAATACCCCCTTCATCGCTCGGCAAACTACTCACCCCCCCCCCCCTTCGCTCGCCCATCCATCCACCAGCCCGCACTTAGCCCATCTAGGTCGCGGCGAGCTTCAGTGGCTTCCCCTGCCTCTCCTCCTGGCCTCCTGGGCGGCTAATACTGTCGCTTCTCCTCTCGGCCAATCGGGTCTCAGGACCCGCTTCCTGATTGGCCAGGAGGAGAAGCAGGAAGACAATAGCGAATATTAATTTGCTAATGTCACACAACTGGGTGGGCTCGGGGCGCAGTGCTTTGCTCCCTAGCTCACCCTTTTTTTTTAAAGCCAATTAGAGCCTCAGGCTATAATCATGTGCTTCAAACAAAAACCCCATTGCCATTGAAATCCATGCCTCCGGCACCCTCCATGTAGATTAGGGACCGGGCACATGGATTAGGGGGGCGGCGCCCCTGCGCCCCTAATGGAGAGGCCGCCATTGCTCCTAGGGCTCTGTACTACCAGCAGATTAAAAAAAAAATACTCTCTAGCAATACACACCAAACTGAGCATGTGCAGAGTGCCTCCCCAAGGCTCTGTACTATCAGGAGACATATTGGGGATGCTGGAGGAAGGGGAGGATCAGAGAAGACAGGATCAAACGGCCTTTTTACACAATGTGGAGGTTTAACCCTTTAGGTTCCACAGTGAGTGTAACAAGCATGCTGCATATACAGACTGATTTTACTTTTGTGGGTTTAGTAAAACTTTAATGTTGGTCCTAACTAGTCACTATATATTGAAGCTTAGAGAATAGTGGAAATGCTGTCAAGCTGGCCACACATGTTACAATCCGATTGTGCAATCTCTGTGCAAACCCCTAATAAGGCCTCATTCAGATGGGCACATTACAGCATACAACCATGTGTGGACCTCATTTGCCCGCATGGGGGGTGCACAGGTGATCCATGCAGACAGCCCCATTCTAGTCAATTGGGATGCAGCCGCTGTTCCCAGTTTATAAATCGTACTTCAAAAAACCTGCGCTACCCCCACTATTACATATACCTGTTCCCAATTTGACAGCCATGCAGGCGCAGGTGCATGGCTCCAAACACGTGCTGTCTATGTTCGGGGGCCCTGTACACACCCACTGTTTTACAACCATTGAAATGTCACAACATGACATTTAATTTACCTTTATGTGTCACAACGCTCTGCGCTTCGTAAAAATGAAGCATTTCCTACTTTTCAGCACACGCCAACCCAGTGTATTGGTGTGAACCGAAACCGAACATAACGCGAATTGCCTTGTCTATGTGTTGGGATTGCGTTAGACGATGCTGCACAGTGCAATGCATATGCTGTTAATGTGCTCTTTATCCAACTAAGCAGGTCCTTGCACAACGTGTCATTTGTCAAAGAGATTGTACAATTAGATTGTCAGGCCCCAAGTGGATCTGCCTGCTCAGCAGGGGATCTCTCCACTGATCCCTGCTGAGCCGGCGGATGACAGGTCTGTGTCTGCTCCGCTACGCAGTGCGGACACGGACACAGCCCGCTGTTCTCTATGGGGCGGTCAGATGGAAATAGGCTGCATGTCCGTTTCCATCCAATTGTCATCCAATCCTGCCGGACGGATAGCGAACATAACCACGTCCATCTGTGTTTAGCAAAACCCCCGACCACCACCACCACCACCACCCCGCGGCACCTCAACCCCCCCCCTCTGTCTGCCAGTCCACCGGCATTTAACCAATCGGTGGCGGGGATCAGCGGGCACATCGGGGATCGGCAGGCACACAGTGGCGGGGATCGGGCTGTGGTGGGCATCTGGCAGCGTCTCCTGTGTCCTCTTCTCTTCTGAGATCACGGCGGCTTTCGCCATGCGTCTCCTCCCCTCCAATAGGCGTCCAATAGGATCACCTGTCCTTTCAGCCAATTGGGTGATGGGTGTCAGACCCGCTTCCTGATGGCTGGGAGGAGGATCAGTGTTGCAACAGCGAATATTTATTTGCTGTTACAACACAACTGGACGCAATGCTTTGTGCCCCGAGCCCATCCTATTTTGAAGCCTATTAGAGCCTCTGGCTCCAATCAGGTGCTTCAAACCCCCCCATCCCCGCCATAGGAATTAATGCGTCCGGCGTCCTAAAAGAAAGGGGCCGGGTGCATAAATAGGGAGGGCGGCGGCAGTGTTGGGGGGGGTGGCGCCCACAATGCACAGGCCGCCACTGGTGACAGCGGACACATGTCTGCTGACATCCGCCGCCCCATAGAGAACAATGGATAGATGGTCTGATCGGGTCCACTTGAAAAACGGACAGGGAGACCCAATTGGACTGCTGGTGTGAAAGGGGCCTTACACACATGCAGAAAAATGCAGAAACCTTTTTTTTTTCATTTTTCAATACATTCTAGAACCTAGTGGGGGGGATTTACTAAAACCGGAGCACACAGAATCTGGTGCAGCTCTGCATAGTAACCAATCAGCTTCTAATTGAAGCTTGTTCAGTTAGCCCTTGTTCACATTGACAGGTCAAATCACATGACAAGTCGCAGCCTATTGCTGGCAATAGCACCTTTCCAATCGGTGCGATGTCAACTTTGTGGCGCCACACCGATTTGCAAAAGTAGTTCCTGCAGTACTTTTGCCGATTTCAGGCGCGACTTCAATAAACATCTGTGCATGAAGCCGCACAGATGTCTTTCAAGTTGTACCTGAAGTCGCATGGACATGTGGCTTTAAATCGTGCGGCTTCAGATGAAGACGCACAATTCCAGAGACATGTTCAATGTATACGAGGGCTCCAGCTTTGGCAATAAAACCTGAAAGCTGATTGGTCACTATGCAGAGCTGCACCAATTTTAGTAAATGTCCCCCACTATTAGAAAACCGGATAAAATTATCTGTATTCAGAGCGTTCCTTTAATTTTCCATATCGTTAATATACTGCTAGTTAGTTATCATAATGTCTGATTTTCGTTAAATCGCTTGCCGACCAGCTGCCGTCATTATACTGCAGCAGGTTGGCACGGCTGCGCAAATCGCCGCAGGTGTATGTCGGCCTCTTTAAGAGCAATAGCAGGCATGCGCGACGCCAGAGCTGATGCGCGTGGCCGGCGGCCGCAATGTCTGCCGGTCACCCGCGATTGCTCCACAGAGAGCCATGTCAGTGGTCCCAAAAAATCAAAAGTGTCTGATCTGTCCGCCGCAATGTCGCGGTCCTGCTAAAAAATCGCTGATTACCGCCATTACTAGTAAAAAAATAATAATAATAAAAATGCCATAAATATATCCCCTATTTTGTAGACGCTATAACTTTTGCGCAGACCAATCAAGCTCCCTTAGGGCAGGGACTGATGTGACTGTACAATGTCTATGTAATATGTATATGTAAAGCGCTGCGTAAACTGACGTATTATTTCAGTACCTGAAATAATAATAATAATAATAATATACGCTTATTGCGATTTTTTTTTTTTTTTTTTTACCAAAAATATGTAGAAGAATACATATCGGCCTAAACTGATGAATAATTTTTTTTTTTGGGGGGGGGGGGGGTATTTATTATTAAATATTTATTATTTATATTTATTATTATTAAAAGTTAAAAAATATTGTTTTTTGTTTTTTTTTTTTGTTTTGTTTTTTTATTGTCGGTCTTTGTTTGTTTATAGTGCAAAAAATAAAAGCCGCAGAGGGGATCAAATACCACCAAAAGAAAGCTCTATTTGTGGGAAAAAAAAGGACTTCAATTTTATTTGGGGAAAGCGTCGCACGACCGCGCAATTGTCAGTTAAAACGACGCAGTGCCGTATCGCAAAAAAATGGACTGGTCATTAAGGGGGTAAATCCTTCCGGGGCTGAAGTGGTTAATTAGTAGAGTTTTCGTGCTATAAACCGCTTTTTAGCCCCGGTTCACACTGAATGCGGCTTTGAAATCGCGCTGAAGTAGCCGGGCAATGCGATTTTATGTGTGGCTTGCCCACATCTGTGTGACTTCATACACAGATCTCTTTGCAAGTCGCACATGAAATCGCCAAAAGTTGTCAAAATCGGTGCAAGTCGGAGTCGCACCGATCTGAACAGTTTCATAGGTCCAAATAGGATGTGACTGGTCATTATTAATATTATACAGGATTTATATAGCGCCAACAGTTTATGCAGCGCTTTACAATATAAAAGGGAGACAATACAGTTATAATACAATAAAATACAAGAGGATTAAGAGGGCCCTGCTCAGAAGAGCTTACAATCTAATATGCGATTTTTACCCATTTTTTTGTAATAATCTTGAAATGAAATGAATAACAGACACAGAAAAGAATTGCAGACGGTAAAAGCTGCAAATTGTGGCGACTGTAGTGCCGTCTTGGCGGTTGGGGTAGGTAGGAGATCAATTTGCCATCGCTCACAGCTCAAGGAACCCCTAGCAACCTCAGGAGGAACCGTAGAGTTCCACGGAACCCTGGTGGAGAAAGGCCGATCTACACAATGTAGACCAATAAGCTTGCGTCTTCTGGTAAGCTTGGCCTTTGCCGGGAAATTCCGTGACCCCCGTGGACCAATCAGAGAGCAGTATATGATAGCTGATGGAGGAGGAGGGGGGGGGGGGTGTGAGATCATCACATGTTAGGAGGAGAAGGCAGTGGGAGGGATGGCTATAGACTTTCAGGAAGAAGAAGAGAGAAAAAAAAAAAAAGCATTGAAGTAAAGCAGCAAAGTGTGCTGAGATCAGGGAGGGCGGTGGTAGGAAAGAGGACACAGGAGGCCAAAGTGGGACAAAGGAAGAAGCCAACGTGAAGGTCCACCAAGGAGGCAAAGGAAATCGGCATACACCGGTAAGAAATGGGGGGGGGGGGTGACATCCAACGACACTGGCTACAGCAAACTTTGAACTTTGCTGCTGTAGCCGGCTTCGTAGACTTGCAGCAACACAGTTGAGTACTGTCTGTGATCCTTTTTTTTTATTTGCACTAACAGTTACATTTTCAGGACAAGCTTTGGGGAGGTCTACCTCCTCCTTCTAAGGTCCAAGCAGTCCTCATCCCATAGTACAACAACTGTGCGACTGGCACCGGAACTCTGACTGCCATTAACCCTGTCGGTGCTTCTCTGCAAATATAATGAGTGCTAAACGTGGGGCTGGCCTGTCATTACAAATTCTGACGTTCGTCACCGGCCAGCTTTACTTATAGCAAGCTGGGATCACGAGGGTTAAGGGTATGCAGAGCGAGCGTTCAATTCACTTCAAAGCCGTCAAGGGGTGGGCGAGAGGGTCGGATGCCCTGGGCGCAATGGTTTATTGTAGGGATGGGGGGCGCCTTCGTTCTGTTACAAGGCTGACAGGAGTAGTGATAGCGGCAGTGATCTTGACAGGCGAGTGACCACTGGGGAGGTAGGATCCCCTAAGCTTGCACATTATAAATGGGGGAAGGGGGGGGGGCAATTTGGCATCTTTGCCCTGGGCATTGGACGACCTTGTCCTGGCACTGCCTCCTTGTCTAGTTTGGCGGCTGGCCTTTATCCTTCATTTATACTACGGGGGTAATTTACTAAAGGAGTAGAAGCTGTGCACTTAGCAAAGAAAATGCTCACTGCGGAAAGTTTGTGTTCACTTTGCAAAGTGAATGTTCTCTTTACTTCAAATACTTTTTTTACTCCTTTTTTTTTTACTGTGTTCACTTCTAACATCCAATCGCATGCAGGAAAAAATAAAATCTTTTTTTTTCCTTGCACATAATTGGATATTCAAAGTGAACCCAGCTTCACTGTATTTATTAAGCTGGGAAGGGAACATTCACTTTTCAAAGTGCATAATCTCTTTACTTTTATACTTTTTTTACTCTTTTTTATTTTACTGTGTTCACATCTAACATCCAATCGCATGCAGGAAGAAAAAAAAAAAAAATCGCTTTTTTTCCCCCTTGCACATGATTGGGTATTCAAAGTGAACCCAGCTTCGCCGTATTTATTAAGCTGGGAAGGGAACATTCACTTTGCAAAGTAAATATTCTCTTTACTTTTATACTTTTTTTACTCTTTTTTTATTTTACTGTGTTCACATCTAACATCCAATCGCATGCAGGAAAAAAATAAAATCGCTTTTTTTTTTCCTTGCACATGATTGGATATTCAAAGTGAACCCAGCTTCGCCGTATTTATTAAGCTGGGAAGGGAACATTCACTTTGCAAAGTGAACAGCCGCAATTCCTTTAGTAAATCAACCCGCTTATGCCTATGGAACTTCTTGCATGTGTGCATACATTTATTTCTATGTGATTTATTTCATCTTAAATGTATCATTGGTGGAGGTTTATTAAGTGGCAGTTCACGCTTGTGCGCTGCAAATTCGCAGCGGATTCCGCACCGCATCTATGTCACACCCTGTTAATGCAAACCGCTGCGGGTGCGTATATTAAGGTAACGACACCCGCAAAATGCAGTGCGATTTGGAGAATCGGATCACATGGGTGTGAACACCCATGTGATCCGATTCTGGTGTGGCCAAAAAAAAGGGTCATGCATGATTTTGGTGGGATTTGAGCCATAAAGAATAATGGCCCAAATCGTACTGCTGAAGAATCGCATGTGATTTGAACAGGAATGTGGTGCGATTCCTGTTTAAAATAACATTCAGTTCCCGCACCGCATAATTTGAACCGGCACTATCTGGTGCAGCTGTGCATAGTAATCAATCAGCTTTCAAAATTCAGCTTGTTCAGTTAAACTTTGACAACTAGCCCTGGTTCGTGCCGGTGTGATTTATCATTTGACAGTTCCAAATCGCACGACAAGTCGCACCCCATTGCCGGCAATGGAGCCGTTTATATTATGAAAAAAGGTTCCTGCACTAATTTTTTTTCCTATTTCATTGCGACTTGCGTAGACTTCTGTTAAATGAAGTTGTAAGCCGCAATGAAATCAGCAGCGCAAATCGCACTGATCTACGTCTTTGAAATCTAGCTGAAAGCGGATGTAGTACTACTTCAGCACGATTTCAAAGCCGCACTCCCAAACGCAGTGTGGTCCTGCCACGATCGTTGCGCGGCGCAATCACCTGCCGTTCGTGACCAAATGCCAGTTTTAAAAACGTGCTGCGCTTGACTCCCTTTTCAGGCAAGAAACACGCATAGGACAGCCCATTAAGTGATTGGCCTGCCCCGTGTTCAACACTTTGGTTCACTCAACCAAAATCGCGAGCAGAAATGCAAAAGTGTGAATGCATCATAAAAAATAGAAGCTGATTGGCTACCATGCGCAGCCCCCCCATTGTCTAGTTATAAAGAGAGGAGGAGTTGCTATTTTGCTTGCTGTGCGGCTTATTCTATAGTAGCAGACAATACAGACAAAAGATACACATGTTGCAGTTTAGGGTCGGTTCACACTAGGACGACTTGGGATCCGACTTGTAAGCCCTCAAGTCGCCCCAAGAAGAGATTAACATTACAGGGAATCAGAGCGTCTTAATTGACACTACTGAAGTCGCTCCGACTTCAGAGCGTACTCCCTGTACTACTTGGATCCGACTTCTAGGCGACTTGTACCATTCAATTCAATGGAAGTCGCCTCCAAGTCGGATCTCTATCTATACTGAAGCGACTTTACAGTTAAAAAAATTAGTTTGCCCAGGCAAACCCCTCCCTCCCAGAGAGCTGATTATTTTGTGATTGGCCACAGCCAAAGTCGCCTGTCCTGGAGGCAACTTGAAGTCGCGTTTTAAATTGATTAAAGTCGCGCTGAAGCCGCGTTGAAGTCGCCGTGCAAAGTCGCACTGAAGTCGTGTTGCCCCTGTGTGAATCTGATTGATACAAAGTCAGTTTGAAGAATATAAACACCCCACAGTACTTCTAAAATACCTTCAGTACTGAGGAACTCCAAAAAACTTTAAAGCTGAACTCTGGGCACAAAAACATTCAATGAAAGATATTTCTTTATCTAAATCCACTTTGCGTGAAGAAAATGCATTTGCAAACCCAGATATTATCTTGTAAATGCTGTGACATCATCGCTGCGCTGAACTTAGCCTGTGCAGAGAGCAGAGCTGTGGGAGGGGCCCATTATGCTCCACCCACTACACTCTGCCTGCAGAAAGCTATAGAGGGGTGGAGACAAGACCAATCACCCCACACAAGGACAGAGAGCAGCAGTGACCGGTCTTTATTACAGGAAGCTCCTGCACAGAGTTGGATTACTGCATAGATCTAGAAGAAATACACAAAGCACACCAAGATTCAACAAAGAATACACATGACGGATGTAATTAGACAATAACTGCTTATCCCGGAGTTCAGCTTTAACGCATTTATCACTGAACATTATTAAAGTTGTTTTATATGAACCAGGTTGTTTATAGCTGCTTTACTATGTTCTTATCGTGTCAGATACTTTGATTACTGGATTGTTGGATTGTCTGATACTTTGATTACTGGATTGTTGGATTGTCTGATACTTTGATTACTGGATTGTTGGATTGTCTGATACTTTGATTACTGGAGTGAATTGCACACAGGCTCCACATGTACCTCTGTAAAGGAAATCTCTCCATTGCTCCACCCCCCCTGCCCTGCCTGTTACAAAAGGAGTTAACGCTGCTTGTAGGACTTTTCATTCATGTTACAATATGGAAATTGCAGCAGGAGGACTGCAAGTCTTCTGCTGCAACAAGAAGAGTGACACTCCATGGGGGCACCATTATCTCCAAGGGGTCATTATCTCCACTGGAGTCCCCAACAGGCAAGAAGCAGATGATTGCACCTCCACTATATTACCAAAAGTATTGGGACGCCTGCCTTTACACACATATGAACTTTAATGGCATCCCAGTCTTAGTCCGTAGGGTTCAATATTGAGTTGGCCCACCCTTTACAGCTATAACAGCTTCAACTCTTCTGGGAAGGCTGTCCACAAGGTTTAGGAGTGTGTCTATGGGAATGTTTGACCATTCTTGCAGAAACGCATTTGTGAGGTCAGGCACTGATGTTGGAGAGAAGGCCTGGCTCGCAGTCTCTGCTCTAATTCATCCCAAAGGTGTTCTATCGGGTTGAGGAGAGGACACTGTGCAGACCAGTCGAGTTCCTCCACCCCAAACTCGCTCATCCATGTCTTTATGGACCTTGCTTTGTACACTGGTGCGCAGTCACGTTGGAACAGGAAGGGGCCGTCCCCAAACTGTTCCCACAAAGTTGGGAGCATGAAATTGTCCAAAATGTCTTGGTATGCTGACACCTTCAGAGTTCCCTTCACTGGAACTAAGGGGCCAAGCTCAACCCTGGAACACAACCTCACACCATAATCCCCCCTCCACCAAATGATTTGGATCAGTGCACAATCAAGGTCCATAAAGACATGGATGAGCGAGTTTGGGGTGAAGGAACTTGACTGGCCTACACAGAGTCCTGACCTCAACCCGATAGAACATCTTTGGGATTAAGTGAAGACTGCGAGCCAGACCTTCTCATCCACTTGCTTTGTGCACTGGTCCAAATCATTTGGTGGAGGGGGGATTATGGTGTGGGGTTGTTTTTCAGGGGTTGGGCTTGGCCCCTTAGTTCCAGTGAAGGGAACTCTTAAGGCGTCAGCATACCAAGACATTTTCATGCTCCAAACTTTGTAGGAACAGTTTGGGGTGGAGGAACTTGACTGGCCTCACAAATGCGCTTCTGGAAGAATGGTCAAACATTCCCATAGACACACTCCGAAACCTTGTGGACAGCCTTCTCAGAAGAGTTGAAGCTGTTATAGCTGCAAAGGGTGGGCCAACTCAATATTGAACCCTACGGACTAAGACGCCATTAAAGTTCATGTGCATGTAAACCAGTGGTTCTCAACTCCTGTCCTCAGGACCCACTAACAGGCCAGATTTTAAGTATTACCTTGGGGAGATACAGACTGGAATAGTGCAATCACTGAGCAGCAAATGATATCACCTGTGATGTATTTCACTTATCTTGCAAACCTGGCCTGTTAGTGGGTCCTGAGGACAGGAGTTGAGAACCACTGATGTAAACGTAGGCGTTCCAATACTTTTGACAATATAGTGTATCTGGAATCAAATCAGTATTATTTGTGTAGACTGTATAGGCACTACGGGTGCATTCACACTGATGCAGTGTGGTTTTCCCGCACCGCGGGTGAAGCGCAGTGTACCCACAGTTTTAGTGCGTGTTAGCTGCACTTTGTCATATGCCGCGTACACACGGTCGGACTTTTCGTCTACAAAAGTCCGACAGCCTGTCCGACAGACTTCCTGCGGACTTTCGGCGGACTTGCAGCAGACTTTCTAACGAACGGACTTGCCTACACACGACCACACAAAAGTCCGACGGATTCGTACGTGATGACGTACACCGGACTAAAATAAGGAAGTTCATAGCCAGTAGCCAATAGCTGCCCTAGCATGGGTTTTTGTCCGTCGGACTAGCACACAGACGAGCGGATTTCGGGGTCCGTCGTAGTTACGACGTAAAGATTTGAAGCATGTTTCAAATCTAAAGTCCGTCGGATTTGAGGCTGAAAAAGTCTGCTGAAAGTCCGGAGAAGCCCACACACGATCGGATTACCAGCCAGCTTTAGTCCGTCGGCGTCCGTTGGACTTTTGTAGACGAAAAGTCCGACCGTGTGTACGCGGCAATAGACTTCTATTATGTCCGCAGTTTTGGAGTACATTTTTAAAGCACACCATAAGTCCAGCATGCAGAAGTTCTGGTGTGCTTTCAGAATGCCAAAACCGCAGGGGCATAAGTCTATAGCAAAGCGCAGCTAACTGCGGGCACACAGCGCGTCATTCTTGGTCCGGGAACACCGCACTGCATCAGCGTGAAAGCGCTCTTAATATTGTATGGATGAAATCAAAGGGAACCTGTGGTGATAGAAATAAGGAAGCTGCCATTGCTGCATTTGGATTTTTAAAGATACAGAACTGTTCTCCAGGTCCTGGTTTAAAGTAGATCTTCCCAAAAAATGAAAACTTACTGCCATTGCTGGACTATTTCTGAAATGCTGATTGCCTGGCTATTGTGCTTATACTCTACCTTCTATGCTTTGAGTTACAGAGCCAGACTAAGTACACAGAACAATCAGAATAAAAGGTAGAAGTCCCTATGGGGTCAGTGTTTAAGGTTCGGTTCACACTGCACCGACTTAGGATCCAACTTGTGAGACCCCATGTGACATGTGAAATCCCATGTTAGTCAATGAGAGCTGTTTTAATTAGCACTACTGAAGTCGCTCCGACTTTAGAAAAGGTTCCTGTACTATTTCAAGGCGACTTCTATCTGACTTGTGCCCGTAGATTTTAATGCAAGTCGCCTCCATCGGATCCTCATCTTAATTGATGTGATGACGTTGCTTCAAAGTCGCTTCAAGTCGCATCAAGTCACACTGAAGTCACCCAGCAAAGCCGCACGACTTTCAGGTCACGGCAGTGTGAACCAAGCCTTAAAGTAATAACACAAGAGGGTCAGTACAACAGTCAGGCAACTTGCATTAGCAAAAAGGAGAAGTCAGTAATGGAAGTCTCATGACAGGTCCCCTTTAATTACTGAAGCAGTCACTGACCTGAAACAAACTTTGCACCTGCGAAGTCTGAAAAGTCAGAACTCCAGTCCTACATGTCGGTGACACACTAGGTAGTGAATCTGGGGTCAGGATGACAGCCTCGGAGCTTGTATCTGAAAAATAAATCAACAATGTCAGCTCATTTATTCCTCTCATCACAGATTCCCTTTTAAAGTTCAACTCTATGTAACCAGCTAACCACATCAATGAAATACATATGAAAGTTGTTTTTACCTGCCTTGTCCCTCCCCCAGCCTGTGATTCAGAAGCAGAAGACTGATGAGCTCATCTCTCTGTCACTCTGCTCTCTCCTCCTACCAGCACTACAGTACAAATGATTGGCTTCTTGTGTTGCCTCTCCCTTCCGCAGTCTGATCTCTGCTGCGTATGTTTTTAGGCTGAATTCACACCTGAACAAAGAAATTTGCTGGAATTGTTACTTGAACGTGTTTATGAGCTTATAGAAGTGTTTGAGAAGTGTATTACAAGCATTTTATGTGTGTTTCAGGCATCATTGTTTTAGCCACTGGAAGGTATGGGGGGGTCCAGTTCTTGCATGTTTGAAAATGCTTGAAAAAACACTTGAAAATGCTCAATTCGAGGTTCCAATTCAAGTCCATTGGGCCAAAAACGACCCAATCTGCCTCAGAAGTTGCTCATGTAGCTTTTGGAGCTCCAGGCATATAACCCCCCATATGTGAACAATCACCATTGAAATACATGGAACTTTGGATGTTGAGCATTTTGGAGCTTTGATCAACAAAACATTCAGGTGTGAATGGAGCCATGATGAGGTATCAAGGAATTAAAGGCTTCCTTCCTTCCTTACATCCTTTATATGTGCCTAGAGTTCAGTTTTAAATGTTCCAAAGATCTCTCCTTTAGGTTGTGTAAAACTATTCTGTCACTGGAGGCATATTGCTGCCTGGTAATGCTCACGTGTCCGGACACCCATGCCAACCATCTTTACTGGGCTACAGAGCTATGATGGGTTAAAGTTAAAGATATATTGGATGTCTGGTCCTCTATTGCACTACGAACTTACATCTGCTGGCACCTACATAATAATGGTGTCCTGTAGTGATGTAGTGGCCAGTGGATGAAAGTACACCAGGCAGGCAGAGGGGCCTGGCACCCAACACACCCAGGAGTGTTGGGTACTTGAAGAAGACCTTCACCCTCTTACCCTTTTAAGCCCCTTTTATCTTTTTCGCTGGGCTGTCCTTCATAAACATACTCATCCTGTTTAGCTGCTACCCACCCGTTCCTCCCTTACATCATGTGGCTTGCATCTGGTGCATCATCAGGGGGCAGCCTTCCAAAACCAGGAACAGACAGCCTGACCCCTGATGACGTCATGGGGCATGCACTATAGGTCACCCTGAGACCTCCTAGGATGCGTGAGATGAGCATCTCAGGAGGCTTTGGGTAGCTAGGGGACATCACTCTCCAGAAAGTTTGGGGAAGTGAAAAAAAAGATAATTTTGGCAAGTTGGTAAAAAACGAATTACTGAGATAAGGTCAGGTAGACACTGACAATATTATTTATAATGTTTGAGCAGACTGGTGGCTTTGAACTGCGAAAGAGGAACCATAAAAATACAGCAGTCACACAGCCGGAAGTACAGAATGGCGGAAGTAAGGAGCAAATATGTCCGATACATATACATATGTAGAAATCATACACAGAGACTGTCGTCGAAACATTAAGAGAAGTATGGCCAAGTATGGCCAAAATGTTCTCTTGTGACCCAGAGTCAGCTGGTAATGGGCTACTGCCTGCAAATCATCTGATGGGGCAGAGAATCACCAGGTTTGCAAAGCTCCAGCACTACAGTAAGGATTCACCTGGCTGCTTGACAGCTGGCTCTGCCTTTTAGTGGTGGCTGGGGAGATGAAGACCCGCCCACATCCCAACCTGGCTCCAGTTAGCGTTGGAGGGGTGCAGTAATTGACAGTCCCGGCTTTTTGCTCAGAGCAGACTAATAACTGATCAGCAATCATGTGATAAGTCAGCTCTTGGACTTAGAGCCAGAACGGGACAGCTGCAGTGTCACACAGACGCTAAAACATGAATGTAAGTTTATTTATTTTTTTAACAATTTCAATAACGGGAACTTTCACCCCCTTCCTGCCCAGGCCAATTTTCAGCTTTCTGCGCTGTCGCACTTTGAATGACAATTGCGCGGTCATGCAACACTGTACCCAAACAAAATTTTTATAATTTTTTGAAGACAGAGCTTACTTTTGGTGGTAATTAATCACCACTGAGTTTTTTAGTTTTTGCTAAACCAATGAAAAAAGACTGAAAATTGCACTGACGAGCACTGATAGGCTGCAATGATAGGCGCTGATGAGGTGGTACTGATATGAAGCACTGATGAGCACTGCTGAGGAGGCACTAATTGAAGGCACTGATAGGTAGCACTGATGGGTACTGATGGGCAGCCTTTATGGGCACTGATAGGCAGCACTAATGGGCACCGATGGGCGGCACATATGGGCACTAATAGATGGCACTGAATGGCAGCACTGATGGGCACTGATTGGCATCACTGGTGGGCACATTATGTCAGCGCGAGTAGAGGAATGCCAATAACTGGCACTTCCTATTTACACGGTGATCAGCTGTATTGGACACAGCTGATCACGTGATAAAAAGCCTACATCATAGGCTCTTTACCGTGATCAAAAATGTGGTGTGTTGGTGACACACCGCACCACCGATCGCTGGGAGCGTGCACATTGGCTTGTTCTGAAGGACATCATATGACGTCCAGTCAGGACAATGGAGCCCCCGCCCGGCCTATAGCAGAATGATGGCCAGGCGGGGGCTCCAAGGTGTTTTAATAACCACAAACTTCTACATTAACATTACACGGAGAAGATTATATATGATATTAGATGTCTTTTACCAATATATAAAAAAGACACTTAAGACTATAGATTACTTTTACCACCCAACTGAAACCCAAACTTGGTTTTAGGTTAGGATGGGGGGAAGGGTTAGGACCGCTGTGAGATTTTTATTGCTGTCAATGTCCCCATTGGGGAGATTAAACCTCTCTTCCTGTCCTGGTGACACTTGTTTGTTACAAGGACAGGAAATGAGTGGCAATCAACCCCATGAGAACAAAGACAGCAATAAAACCTGGCCAGACATGGGCTGTGTTCATAAATCAACCACAACTAATCCAGGATTGTTGACTTGTTAAGTAAACACAGCGGCAATTTGTTGCCAGGCACTAAAAAAATCATATCTATTTCCTTGATGGCATTCTTTTTATTGTAAGTTTGGACCCACATACAGTAGAAGATATCTTCCTCAGGGTGTTATATGATATGAAGGGCTTTTTTCTACACTCTGCTCACCTGCTAGAACAATCGTTATCACATACCAGTGATTGTAAAACAGGAAAACCTTTAGTGTCACTATTAAACAAAGAGTTATTTAAATCTGGAATTGATACCAATTAACAATATGCAAATAGTCTAGGCAATTAGAATCATTTGTTTTTATGTGGCTACCAGATTTTGGATCATACCATCCAGTGGGGGTCATGTTCTGTTTGTGCCCTGCCCTACAGTTGTCAGCAATGGCATACTATGGCAGAGGAGTGACCACTCACGCACGGCTCCTATTTTTTTTTTCATTCTTCTACAGGTGTGTCCCTTTCAGAAGGATTTTGTTATACTGAAGCAGCTCCAGGTGCTTGATGCAAACATTGCTTGTAATGAGTTGTTCTGTCAATTGTACATTTCAAATTATTTTCTGAGATAAAACGTTATATTAGTATTTAAAGGGTTAGTCCACTATACCCATGGGTAGAACCTGCTTGGCCAAATCATTCACTATCCTCTTATAGATTAGTTGGAATTGAGACCTTGCTGGACTGGTTCAGATAGTTATTGATAGTTTTTAGGTGGTTCCGCAAGTAAGCGGTGGTGCTGATCTCCTTTAGGCGGTTTGGGCTACTAGCTTACTGATACGATGGAGCTGTCGCTTTAGTAGAACCAATGCTTGAATGAGAAGGAAGGAGTGCCCAATGTTCAAACAAATGCAAATCTTGGAGGGAGATTACAATCGTTTATTGAAAGTGTGAGAATATACTGGTTGAGCCAGCGTGTTTCAGAGGAACTGCCTCGCCCCTCCTTAGGGACGTGCTAACAGAGATGGATGGACTCCTTGTTAGTACCAGAGTTCTCTGTGGCGGCAAATGCCAGCTTATAAAATGCAAAAGGACTGGCAGCTCCCCAGAAACGCATGGGTTCAACTTTTTCATTCAGGCATCTCTTATAGCTTAGGGCAGCCTTTCTCAGCCAGGGTCCTGTAGATCCATAAGGTTCCTTCAGAAGTTGCTAGGAGTTCCATGAACAGAGCAGTAGTGAACTGATCTCCCACCCAAGCAAGGGGACACTTTTGCACTGACTACCAGTGTAAGGGGTACTTTTACGTTGACCACTTAGGTTTGGAGACACTACAAATTTCACTGTCTGCATATATTTTAGTTATAATTCATCTAGAGCTCTTTTATGCATTATGCGCCACATAACACGCGTCTGCTGCTGTGTGTTGTGAACAATAAATTGTTACAACGCATAGCACTTTTTTTTTCTTTAAACTGAAAAGTGAAAAAGTAAAAAGATTTGATTATATCTGACCCTATTGCTCACAGTACATTGCAAGTCAAGAATTTGATATCTTAGGTATTTGAGGTTTATGTTTCACTGTACATAATCAACACCATACTGTATATCAGCCATTACCAACTAGGGTTTCACGGAACCATAAGGTTTTTTCAGAGGTGGCTAGGGGTTCCTTGAGCTTTAGCTGATTAACTTCCTATCTGATGGTGTCTGCATAGCTCCAGGGCCAACTCTACTTGGCAAAACCAATAGCATGGCACCAATGATCTTTTTAGCTGTCTTTAAAATGTAAGTAAACCCCCCTATCCTTTTCAGCCAAGAAGGCTGCCATCTTTGCCTCTGTTTAATCTACAACTGCCATGATGCTGCACATGTGATCGGTTATGACACCAGCCATTGGATAGTTTGACAGTTTGGTTGAGAGAACAACCAATAGGAGTAGTGTTACATTTCTGGCACGTGCCGTAAATTAAACTGTTTTTTGGATGGGTTTACTTCCGCTTTAAGGGTGGCTTGATCACCACTTTAAGGGGGACATTCTTTCTACTGACCACCTATGTAAGGAGCCTCTTTCCTATTGACTTCCAATTAATTTGTTTCAGTAAGGATTTGCCAAAACCGAAATTTTATTTTAGTGGTTCCTCTGGGTTAAAAGGTTGAGAAAGGCTCTTACATATAAAGTAGAGGTTGTAAAATAAGCAGACAGACAAATGTGCTTATTAGGAAATTCAAGTTGGCACTTTGAAAATTGTAATTCTTAGCAACAACTCTTGAGGTTCCACATGTACAGTATATGTTTCGTTGTCCTAAAAAAATTTCCATCAAGTAACCAAAAAAGAGATATAGACAACTTGCAGAATTGACAGCAACAATCAGATTTTACCTGGCATTGATCTGTACAGTAACATGAAGTCAGTCTGTTACTATGGGCTATCACAGTTTATACCACACTATTGCTCTTTGTTCTGTCTTATCAAGAAATGATATTTATGACATGTTCAGTAAGGTCAAAGGCATCCACCATTGTTTATAATAGCTTTAATTGCTGCACTATGTATCCTGACTAAATATTGTGAATATTTCTATTATGAAGTTCTTCTGTCGATGAGGGAGAACATGAGCTGATTTACAGAAGGCTTTTTTGGCCTACACAAAACTTTTTACTTAAAAGTAATCACAAAGAAAAACCCTTTTTTAGTTGTGCTGTAGAAAGGGAGGTAATATGAAGTCCAAAACCAGATACCTACACGGTTGGCCCTTCAGTTGGCTGAGCCAGTAGAAAATTATTGGCTGAACAGTAATTGCATCCTAGCAGATGCAGTCAATGTTTGGGTATTCAGGCAACCAAGGCTATCGCCAGCATTAGAGATTTCCCCAATTAAATTGTTTTTTTACAGTAGCAAATGGTTTTTATAGGGCTGATTTGCTGTCCCAGCACCGATCCTCCTCCTTTCGCAGCACGGGCTTGGGACTGGCCACGGCGGACTTCCCAACCACATTGTTTAGTGTGGATGAAAGAAATGATTGATTTTAGTTGTGTATGGCTGATTTCAGTTTTAGTTGTGTATGGCAGATATAGTGAATGCAGGCTCCTTAGTAACACTTTAAAGAGGTTGCAAACCTCTGAAAAAAAAAACAAAAAAAACAAAAATACAAACCCTAAAAAGACAAAGGCATAATGAGCTAGTATGCATCACATGGTAGCTCCTTATTAAATACTTACCTCAGAACGATGCCCTATATCGGTGTCGACACTCAGAGTACAGCATGGACATCTTCCACCGGAGTTACTTCTGGGTTCGTGGCTCCGGCACTGTGATTGGCCAGAGCCATAATGTCACTCCCGCACATGCGTGCGGAAGACAATGGTCACGGCACAAGTCCTGAAGACACGGCAAAACACGGCACAAGTGCGCTGTTTCTTCGGTGCGCATGCGCCGATGATGTTGGCAGCACGGTACCTACAGGTTAGCCTTTTTATAGGCTTATCTGTAGGTACAAGTGGTGTAACAGGGTTTACAAAAGTACAGAAAATAGTGAGCTTCTAATGCCCTACAATGCTGCCACCAATGCTCTAAAATGCCATTCAATGTTGTCAGCCCGGCTTCTTCTATTGGACTGCAGAACTTCTCCCCCTCTTCTTATCTCCATAGCATGACAGGTGGGCCACATCACTCAGCAGCCCCTACGGGCGGGGGGGGATACCGCTACATTATATTTATAGGCTCAAGCATTAATAACGAACAAGTCAATGAAACTGTAGCAACCAATCAGACTTCAGTTTACTCAGGTCACATCCCTGGAAAACCACACCCGATTGCTTATAAAGAATGATTGCACACTGCACATTAGTTTTTGCCTTGTGTAGAAAATTTCTTAGGGAATTGTATTACTAGTCATAGCAAATAGTTTCTCAGCCCCGAGACGTCCCACCCTACTTTCACTTATTATTTGTTTAAGAGATAAGCTACCGTTTGCTGCGCAGACGCTGCCTAAATGTAATCTGTTTTTATAAGAACAATGACTTCTGTTATAGGGAGTGCACATACACAATAAAAGTATAATCATATGCAAATATTGTGCACCAACTGACTTTGTCACATAATTTTGCTAAGCAATAAAACAACAGGGACCATACCTCACATGTAGCCTCTATGACTGAAAAAGACAACACCAAAAGGCCACAATGTACAAAGAGATAACAAAACTATGAGGCTCCGTTCACACCTAGGTGATTTAAATCGCGGGTGGAATCGCCACGATTCTGCTCGTGATTTCAGAATTCGTGGCAAAACGCAGGACGCATTTGCGATGCCATTACTTCTTAATGGCGCCCCAGATGCGGTGGAATTTTGCAGCTATTGTCGAGCAAAAAAAGTGCTAAAATCGTAATGCCTAACGCTCAAGATTTGCTACATGAGCTTCTTTGGAGCGTTTGTGCAACAGCTGTTTCTGCACTATGCTCAGATGTGAATGGAGCCTAAGTGTGTACCCTAGAACATAACTACTATACCCTAAATGTAAATCAATGGCTGCATAAAAACAACTTAAGGGCTCTTTCACATGGGGCGAATCAGTGATGATCCGCCCTGTGAACACCCGCTTGCTCAGCGGGGATCGCTCCGCTGATCCCCGCTGAGCAGGAAGATGACAGGTCCGTCGCTGCACACTGTGCAACGACGGACCTGTCAGAGCGCCGCTCTCCCCTATGGGGGATCAGGTGATGACGGACCGTAGAGTCCGTCGTCACCCAATCCGATCCGAAAACGGATAAAAAAGTAGGTTTTTCCTCCGTTACACTTTTTCGGATCGGAGCGGGTCAGATGTCAGCGGACGTTCATCCGCTGACATCCGCTATTCCATAGTGATACATGTATGTCCGTTTTTCATCCGAAAACGGAAGGATGAAAAACGGACATATGGATCGTCCGTGTGAAAGAGCCCTAACACGGTTGTACCTGTAAGTTTTCAAGCCTTTCAAGCCTTGGTTGCTAGGTTCAGGCAGCCACCTGTATCATAGCAACCTAGACTGAGGCCACCTGCATCCTAGCAACCAATAAAAAGACAGATGGATAAAACAGGGGAACTGACACGCCCCCTCCTCCTGCAGGCCTAGTGACAGCGCTTGTCTCCTCCTGCAGGTCTAGTGACAGAGCTCCTAGATCCTGAGACAATCGCTGTTATAGTTCATTCAATATTCATCACCTTGCTAGACACATGGTTGAAAAGCGATTAGGGGAAGGGGCCCGCTGTCGAAAACTCTATAATATGTCTGACTGTCATAATTAACCTGAGCTTTCTTTAAAGAGAAGTATGGGAATTAGAAAAAATAGAAAACATTTATACTCACCTAGGTGGATGCAGCATCGATCCGATGCTGCATCCGTCCTTCACTGACTCTACACTGAGAATTGAGTGATCAAAAACCGCTGATCGCTCAGTTCTCAGCATTCTGTGAGCAGAGAACCAGGGACTGTCAGTCAGTGGCTCTCTGATCTGCCCCTTCTCCAGAGCATCATCGAGGACCTTGATGACGCCCTGGAGGAGGGTCGAAACGCGTTGATGTACTTCTGGTTTCGCGACCTTTGACGCAACTTCCGCCCTCCGTGGAACACATGCTGACCAGCGGCTTACCCGGAGCTCTGCACTGGTGCCTGTTTTGTTCAGCCTCTTTGTAAGTAGCGTTTAGTTTGTGCAATCTGCCTATGATTAACAGTACTTCACTATTAGTTCTTTCTCTGTTTCCCGCATATGAGCATGACTGATCGACTTTGAATACCCATGGGAACAACTTTTGTGAGCGGTCACTTAGAAATCCATTTATCCAATATCATATCTTACAGATCACAGCGCTCCTGACCCCAGACTGCAAAGCTCTAGGTCCATGCAATTTGGTGAGTGGGGTCACAAGAAGGGAGCGTGGCACATGACAGCGAAAACATTTTTTGGAGCGCCAGCAATATTTTTGGAGCACTTATGCACTTTTCTTAAAGCACTTATATTTCACTATGGTCATGTAATCCACCTGCACTTTAGTAAGTTGTATATTCACTTTCTGCAAGCGCTGTCTATATTCATTCGCTCATGATAGTTCATTGTCAAATGGTAGAACTCATGCAATGATCTCTCAGGAGTATGACTTTGTGTCAGGATGGAGAAAGACTTAGACATGATTTGGCCAGAAGTCAAGGCCCCATGGTCAGCCTGGGAAGAGTATCCAAAGGGTTCCACAGTAGGGTTGCCAACTCATCCCTTTAAACCCGGAAACATATTAATTACACAGGTTCTGTGGCTGATTAAGGTGGTAATTAAATTCACTTGGTGCCTTATCTGCATTTAAGGACTTAGACATGACTTTGCCAGAAGTCAAGGCCCCATGGTCAGCCTTGGAAGAGTATCCAAAGGGTTCCACAGTAGGGTTGCCACCTCATCCCTTTAAACCCGAACACATATTAATTACACAGGTTCTGTGGCTGGTTAAGGTAGTAATTAAACTCACTTGGTGCCTTATCTGCATTTAATTAGCCTCAGAACCTGTGTAATTCAGTTCAGGTTTAAAGGGATGAGGTGGCAGCTCTATTCCACAGGAACACATAGAACTGAAGACTAGCACAGGCCTTCAAACTACTCATACTTTAAAAATGTTTTAACTAAGGCAGGTTCACTTTAAGGTTACCGCCATTCAATCCTTTTTTTTTTAGATTACCATCCAAAGGAAAATCTGTCCAATAGTGTCCGTGGTGTCTGGCCTGAACCTAGTTAGAAATGTGTGCAGTCAGGGGCCCAGGCTGAGTGAGTCACTCTTAGAAGGATATCCTGCAGTCCTCAATGATTAATCTCACAAGCACGCCTGGCTGCACATACACATTGCACGCTATACTGAAGTCTGGTGTGGAGGAGGGACACAGGTGGTGTTGATTATCACCCTGCAAACCCAGCAAAATACAGTACAGCAGATGTGGGTCAGACTGGAAAGTCAGAGCCCCAGTCTACAATGCCGGTATAGACTTGTCAAACGTTTTCAACAAAGGTTTAGAATTCTATGTTACAGGTGACCTCCAGGAGAACTAAAGTTCTACTTTGCAATGGTGGGGCTGCACCCGCACTGCAAGGCTTAGAGTGACTAAACAATATCCTTTTCTCCAGAAATCATTTAGACTAGGTTCAAACATGTTCGGTGCAAATTTGCCCTCTTTTTTCACTGCAAATTTCCTAAGCAGCCATTCAACTGCGACTTCAGATGCAAATTTTTGGAGCTGGCACCCACCAATGTCTTTAACATTAGCTGGTTGTTAAGGAGCGGGCCGCGTCCCTAACAACAGAAGACTCATATGATGGAGACAACGGAGCAAGCAGACGGCGGGAGCCTTCAGCGCGAGCGGGGATTTTTTCTCTCCTTTTTTGGGTCGGTGGTGCGGCGGGCGTCATGATTGACGATGGATCTACACCAGGGGACATTTTTTTTTATTTGTTAATAAAGGACTTGTCAAAAACTTGTGTTGTGTCTTTACTCACTTTTTTGGTGAATTGGTAAGGGTATAGGGTACCTCATACTCATTTACTTGGGGGGGGGGGGGATCTGGGAGCCCTTTTTGTTAAAGGGGGCTTCCAGATTCTGATAAGCACCCTGCCCGCAGACCCCTACAACCACCGTTCAGGGTTGTGGGAAGGAGGCCCTTGTCTCCATCAACATGAGGACAAGATGCTTTGGGGGGGCTGAGCCCCCCTGCTCCAAAGCACCCCCATGTGGCCTGGTATGGTTCAGTAAGGGGGGGGGGGGCGGTTGCTCATCCTCTCCCTTTTCTGACCTGCTGGGCTGCATGCTCGGATATGGCTCTGCGATAGATTTTGGGCGGGGACCCCACGCCATTTTTTTTTTTACATTTTGGAGTGGGGTTCCGCTCAAAATCCATACCAGACCCGAAGGGCCTGATATGGATTGGGAGTTGACCCCACGCAGTTTTTTTTCCTGATTTTCTTTTTTTATTTCCGCTGACAGCTGAATGGTGGGGGGGGGCACACCATTTTTTCCTGATTTTCTTATTGCAGCTGACAGCTAATGACTTATCGGTTGTTAAGGATGTGGTGGCCAACCAGCTATATACAGTTTGTTATGGAGAAACAAAGAAAAAAAAAAGCAAATTGCATCAAAAAAGCAACACTTGCGCTTTTGGTGCGGGTCCATTGAAGTCTATTACATGCAAAATGCAATCTGCTGTGAGAAAAAAGTCCCTGACCCTTTCCAAAAATGCATCGGCTGAAAAACGCATAGATGTGAACATGTACACAACCATGTTCGTGTACGAACCATGTTAAATGGACAGTATTGCGTTTCTGAAAACGGCCTCTGCTCCGACGATCTGTGCCCACGCAGTGTTGACATCGCGCCAGCTGATTGGCAGATCAGCTGGAGTGACGTCACTACTGCTCATGCGCTGATCGTCGGAGGCATTATCCGACGATCTGCAGTAATCGACAGACTCCATTGTTGTATGGAAAAGTATCTTGTCCTCTTTGTATTGCTTCCCTGGTGAAATTCATGGTGTGGTTGCCAGTCCCCCTGCTTTCCTATTAAAAACTGACCGCGCCAGGCATAGAAGCACACACTTCCCAGCATTGTCAGTTTTCTGGCTGTACTGGGAGCTTAGCTTGCCTTTCCTCCAATGATCAGATTTGTGCTGCCACGCCCCCTCTTCACAGCCATTTACTGGGAAGATCAGCGTACTGCGGTTTCTCCTCCCTCAGCTCTCCAAACTCCTTATGCAGCTGAGAACAGAGGGAATGTGGCCACTTATAAAAAAGGGAACAACGTTATTTATAATGTTTTTCATATCTATACGCAAATGTTTTTCCGTCTATTGTAAACTGAATAGGTTGTTTTACAAGGTGTGGGATCACATATAGTTTGATGCAGCCTGTTTACAAGCAACCAATGCCAACTTTGCATCTGCTCAGTGGCAGTTGACAAACTGTTCATCATGCTGCATTTCCCCTGGTAGATGTGATGTCTTCTTACATGTGTGGAACTTGCATGTATCATGACCTTTGGGTCCCATGAAACCCGCGGCAGGCGATGCCAGTGTTAGCATGCTGCCTCCTGCTTCCTGTTTGTTACAGCGATACAGTTTCCAGAAAGGCAAAACATTTCTCAAGAAGTGCAGATCTAGACAGAGAGAGTGTGTGAGAGAATGAGGGGGAGGAAGGCGCCCGTAAAAGGCGTGGCTCCCATTTCTTTGTTAACACTGTCGTGTAATGTCATAGTCCAGACACTTAACTGTTGCTGTCTTGTATCTATGAGACAACTGGACGCTTATTACAGTGGAAATGTGTGCAAAATCAAGGATGACTATATGTTGTAGTCTCTCACTAGCATTAACCACTTCAGCCCCGGAAGATTTTACCCCCTTCCTGACCAGAGCACTTTTTGCGATACGGCACTGCGTCGCTTTAACTGACAATTGCGCGGTTGTGCGATGTTGCACCCAAACAAAATTCACGTCTTTTTTTTTCCCCACAAATAGAGCTTTCTTTTGGTGGTATTTGATCACCTCTGCGGTTTTTATTTTTTGCACTGTAAATAAAAAAGAGTGACAATTTTGAAAAAAAAGCAATATTTTTTGCTATAATAAATATCCCCAAAAGATATATTAAAAAAAATGTCTTTCTCAGTTTAGGCTGATATGTATTCTACATATTTTTTGTAAAAAAAAATTGCAATAAGCGTATATTTTTATTTATAGTAATGGCGGCAATCTGCGATTTTTATCATGACTGCGACATTATGGACACATCAGACACTTTTGACACTATTTTGGGACCATTGTCATTTATACAGCGATTAGTGCTATAAAAATGCACTGATTACTGTGACAGGTATCCGCTCCCCCCCAAAAGGTGCCAAATGTGGCACCGGGGGGGGGGGGGAGACAAATGAGCAGAAGTTTCACTTTTGGTTGGAACTTCGCTTTATCTGCAGAAAAGAATATCGAGTCTCTTGCCCTTCCAGACAAGACTGTACTGTGCAGAAGAGCTGTATGATGGCGCGTACACACGAGCGGACTTTACGACATAAAAGGTCCGATGGAACGAATCCATCGGACATTCTGATCATGTATGGGCTTCATCGGACCTTTTCTGTCGAAAAATCCTATGGACTTTAGAAATAGAACATGTTTCAAATCTTTCCGACGGACTCAATTCCTATTGAAAAAAACATTCGTCTGTATGCTAGTCCGACGGACCAAAAACGACGCAAGGGCAGCTATTGGCTACTAGCTATTGAACTTCCTTTTCTAGTCCGGTCGTACGTCATCATGTTCGAAACGATCGGACTTTGGTGGGATCATGTGTAGGCAAGTCTGTTTCGTCGGCACTCCGTTGGAACTCCGTTGAAAAGTCCTTCGGAGTTCAGTCCGACGAGAAGTCCGCTCGTGTGTACGCGGCATTAACCTCAGGACTGGATGGACAGAAATTACAAATCCTTAGCCAGGTAACACAGCTTCTCTGCGTAGGAAGCTAGTTGCTGGAGGTCAGCTTGATAAGTCCTGCCGTGTGCGACTCATTGCAGCAAATTGCACAGGGTAGGGTCACATGTGTGAGCCACAAAAAGCCCTTGTGGGGGGTGGCAGTGCTCATTATCCACACACCGAGCCTCTTACCCCAAATGGTGGACCACTAGGTTATAGGTGGTCAAACAGGCATAGTGTATATCCACAGGCTGGTCACGTGACGCAACTGGATCTTGTATAGCGCTCACAGGTTGTGAATCCACAGGTTCAGGCATTGAAATAAGAGAAAGCGACTCCTCATGATGCAGTATATCAAATCAGTGTAAAATTTATTCCAAAAAGAATTCCAGAGTACTGACTTTTAAAATGATAAAAACGAACATGTCATAAGGTATAAAATGAGGAGATGTTTCCAACCCACAAGATGGCCTGATTTGATATACTGCACCATGAGGAATTGTTTTCTTTTATTTCAATGCATGAACCTTTGCTCATTCATCACCTGTGAGGGCTACACAAGATCCAGTTTCTTGTTGTCTTAGTGGAGACGTGACCAGCCTGTGGATATACAGTATGCCTGTTTGACCACCTATAACCTAGTGGTCCACCATTTGTGGTAAGAGGCCCAGTGTGTTGATGTTCGGTGGAGGATATCATTATTCACTCTAGTCTGTCTGATTTACTCCTTGGGTGACTCCAGAAAAGAAACATGGACTTTTGTGCCATCCTTTGCGGACTTTCATAAATGTACATATTTATTTTCAGCGCTGCATATACCCATTCTCCCTGTGTTATTATTGCTACCTACAATTCTATGCTAGCTGCTCCTTAGAACCCAAGTGCAGTGAATAATCCCTATTTTTAGTGCTGATTATCAGTTTCAGAGATTTTTAATCATGTGGGAAGAGCTTTGTGATAGAACAGGACAAACAGTCGTTATGAGGCCCAAGTTCAGCTTTGCCGGAGCTGCAATTTATCTGGCAGTGTAGACCATATATATTACAATTAGGGCTCGTTTACACTTGCTTCAAAACATGGCTGCGGACTGGCACTCTGAATGCCAGTCAAAGCTTCTGTCACTAAATAAAATGGTTAGCTTACAGTCCTGTTTACACCTTGCTTTTGCTTGGTGCTTTGATGAGGCTTCGGTGGGGCATCGATGGGGCTTCGGTGGAGCTTCGATGGGGCTTCAATGAGGCTTTGGTGGGGCTTTGTGGGGCTTTAATTAGGCTTCGGTGGGGCTTCAAGCGAGCTTTGCCGTAGACTTCTATGGAGGCTTTTAATGATGCTTTAGAGCATCACTAACGGCTAGTTTACACTGGTTTCAAAACATGGCTTCGGACACGCTTTGTTAAAGCTCTCTGAACGCCAGTCAAAGCCCCTGGCACTAAAAAAAATGGTTAGCTTACAGTCCTGTTTATACCTTGCTTTTGCTTGGTGCTTCGATGAGGCTTCGATGAGTTTGGTAGTGCTTCGATAAGCCTTTGGTGGGGTTTCGGTGAGGCGTCGTGGGGCTTTCATGAGGCTTCGGTTGGGCTTCAGTGGGGCTTCGATGAGGCTTCAGATGGGCTTCAGTGGGGCTTCAAGCGAGCTTTGCCATACACTTCTATGGAGGCTTTGAAAAAGCTTTGAAGAACCACTGAAGCTACATGGGGTATAATTATTGAAGTGAAGCTGAAGCAAAGCAAAAGCAAGGTGTAAACAGGACTGTAAGCTAACCATTTTATTTAGTGACAGGAGCTTTGACTGGCGTTCAAAGCTTTAGCAAAGCCTGTCCGAAGCCTTGTTGAAGCCAAAGCAAGTGTAAATGAGCCCTTAGCTACTTGGCATGCAAACGGTCAAACCACCACCAACAACAAACCTTAGAATACAAAACCTGTTAGCAAAGGGGAAAAAAAAAAGCAAAGGATGAATGCGATGCAGGATAATATGAAAGAAAATGGAGCAGGAAGGGAAAAAGGCGGAGTGATTAGCCGGCATGGGCTGTGAAGTAACGGGAAGAGAAGAGGGGTGCAGGAGAGGGGAGATAGAGAGGAGGAGATAGGCGAGCATGGAAAAGGGAGGTTCTCTTACTGGCAGGCTTGGCTGACCTTACTACAGAAACCGAAAGTGCTATGTATACAGGATTAGCAGTGTTCAAACTCTTCAGTTTCAGGCATATGGAGGCTGCAGTCAGCTGTCTGAGTAAGTCTTGGCATTTACAGAAATGAAGCGCACACTGTTTATAGTGTGACACTGCATTAGCTTTTTTTCTGTTCTGCAATACATCTGGTAGTCCTGCAGTCAGCAGTTTATAGGCATGTCTGCTTGCAGTGCACTTTAACCTTTGTAATGTATAGAATTCAACATGCTGTACTGGGTTCAGGTGTTATTTGTCCACCAGTTGGGCGTTATAGGATTTATATTTGAGGCATTGGTATACTATATTGTTGCAGCCCTTTAGTTACCAATGGTATAACTTTCTTGCTGTTCTGACTGTTATGGTATACATTGTTTTCATGCCTCTTTGTGGAACTATTGGTTATGAGAAGAGGAGGAGCTATTGTTAATTCCTGACTTAGGGCCCATTCACACCAGAGTGTGAACCGTGCATTTTTGCATGTGCAGTGATGTGCATTTGACATACTTTTTTTGCATGCATTTGTGGTGCATTTTTCCTAAACTTTCATTCCCCTGAAGGTCACATTTTTAGATTTTTTTTTTTTACAATGTTTATAAGCTAGTTTTACCGTAACGGTCAATATTACACCCAGAGTTTCTAAACCAGGGTTGTTAGGGGTTCCTTTAGCAATGTGCAGTTTCTGCCTCTCAGATAAGTTCCCACTGACACCATTGATCTTTTTAGCTTATCTGTAAGGCCCCTTTCACACGGGGCGGATCCGTCCGAGGGAGAATCTGCTTGCTCAGCAGGGGTCCTGTCCGCCCCCCTATGCAGAGCGGACAAGGACAGAGCATGCTCTCCCCTATGGGGTGGTCGGATGCAAATGGCCTGCACGTCCATTTCCATTTGATTGTCATCCGACCCGCAGGACGGATGGCGAACGTATCACCGTACGTCTGTTTTCAGCGGATTTTGGCGGATGCCAGATGTCCGCTGACATCCGCTTCCCTGGAGAGGACAATTGGTGGCTTGATCGGGTCTGCCTGAAAAACGGACGGGCGGACCGATCGGTCCGATTGTGTGAAAGGGACCCAAGGGGAACCACAAAAATGTAAGGAACATTCTTCCCACTGACCATAACACTAATGTACCTTGACTTGTAGATATACAGTAAAACCTTGGTTTGAGAGTAACTTGGTTTGAGAGTGTTTTGCAAGACAAGCTAAATTTTTAAATAAATTTTGACTTTATATACAAGCGATGTCTTGATATACAAGTAGCGTCATGTCACAACTGAGTATAAAAGAGAAGAGAGGTGCCTCTAAGTGTAGCGATATGGTTACATTAAGTGAAGGTACAACATTTAGAAACTCACATGGTTGATGATTAAAAGAGGCACATCTAAGTATGCAGGCATCTGGGGTAAAGACCATCCTCCTCACCGCCATCGACATCATCCCTTCCACGCTACGCTCCACGAGCGGTTCAAGCCTCGCTTTCAGCTCTCTCTACTGCAGAGTAGTCTTCCCAGACTGAAGACTGAGAGCCGATGGTGTGGAGGATGGTCTATGTGGATAGCTTTACCCCAGGTGCCTGCATACTTAGATATCTCATGTGAGTTGCTAAATGTTGTACCTTCATTAAAAGTAACCATATTTCTACACTTAGAGGCGCCTCTCTTCTCTTTTATACTCTGTAGCTCCTGCTGGATTTTGCTTCTAATCCCCTTGTGGAGGCTTCCATTTGTGGATGGACATTTTATGGTTACACAACCTGATCACATTGCTATAATCTTTTTATATGGACTATAAACTGAAGGACTTATGAATAAATGGTTGTGGAACAAATCATTTGAGCTTCCATTATTTCTTATGGGGAAATTGGCTTTGATATACAAGTGCTTTGGATTACAAGCATGTTTCTGGAACGAATTAGCAGGCAAAAAAAGTTGGGCCCAGGAAATGTTTGTCCTTTTTATGGTTGAACTCCTGAAAACAGTAAAATGAGCATCCATCCACCCAAATAGAAAGCTGCAATCCGATCCTGAGACTCACCCTGATCCTGGGACTCACTACCTAATAGTCCCCAATCTAGAACAAGCACACATCTAAGGAAATGTAAACTCCCATCTTACATATCTGTTCCAGGTCAGTAGCACCCAATGTAAGTAGGCATGGATCGGGATGTCAACACTTCTAAACTAGTCAGCAACCGCAGCTTTCCAGGCTGTATCCTCACACATTTGGTGCTACAATTAGAACAAATAAATCTAGGTTTGGTAATGTAAAAACCACTGATGAAGTACAAAGTGCATTTCATAACAGCCATTCAGATTTAACTTTGTGGAAGTCACTTTGGTTGAGATGGTTTTTGATTGGCTGCTTCAGGTTACTTTACTCTGTACATCAGCACAGCTCTTGACACCTTACTGCATAAGCCGGTTTATATTCATTCTTTAGTAGCACCGACAGGAGCTGTAATGGGGTGTCACTCTACACCTACCTCTTGACGTGTTCATTAACTTTTTCAGGAAGTAATGTCAAATTTCTCTAAGAGCAACAAACTGGTCCAAACAAGATCCACCTATACCACTGAAGCCAATATTCCACTTGCATCCATATACAACATGCAAATTTCATAAATTAATAGTCGTACAATTAAGAGGATTGAGAAACTGGATTCCTGTTAAGGAAAGGCTCGTTTTTCATGGAAAAGCTGAATAATATTACATAACTACTGTAATCGTTTTATACATCCATCAATGTATCTTCATTCCTTGCTTAAAAGGGAGTGAAGTCCAGGAAGTGACATCCTGAAAATGTTGTCTGTGCCTGCCCACATCATTACAGAATGCTGGCTGACAGCTTAGCTTTCCTGGAGCAGAACAGAGACTTTGACCATTGCTTCATGGGGGGGCATTTTTTATGGTTTGAGTATTCTCATCTCTGACATGCTAATGACAAGAGGCAACCCCACACAAGTCATAATGCTTTTAAGAAACCCTGTCAGGTCCTTAGGGTTGTCACCTGTCCAGGATTCACCTGGACAGTTCGGTTTCCAGACTGCCTGAAACCCAGACACATTATTCAGACCAGACTATGGCTTCCAGATACATCTGAATGAGAGGTGCTGGCTGCCAAGGGGTGAGTGAGATCACCATCCATCCCTGTCTGCGACTGAAGTCTCCCTCCTTCTCTCTCCTGCCTCTGAGTGAGTACACTAAGGTAATTCAGGGTTCTCAGTGCACCCCTTACATCAGAATTCCCCTTTACACCAGAAGCCACAGTATTCACCCTTACATCACAGTCCTCTCCGTACATCAGAGTTCTAAGTATTCCCCCTTAAATACGGGTTCCCAGAGCATCCCTTATGTTAGACTCCCCAGAGTTCTCCCTTACATCAGAGTCTGCAGAGTCCCCCCTTACAGTGAAAGGGAACTCTGCGAATTCAGATGTAAAAAGTGGGCGGCACAGTGCTGTAGTGGATAGCACTTTCGCCTAGCAGTAAGAAGGGTCGCTGGTTCAAATCCCAACCACGACACTACCTGCCTGGAGTTTGCATGTTACCCTGTGCCTGCGTGGGTTTACTCTGGGTACTCCGGTTTCCTCCTACGCTCCAAAGACATGCTGGTAGGTTAATTGGGTCCTGTCTAAATTGTTCCTAGTATGTATGAGTGTGAGTTAGGGACCTTAGATTGTAAGCTCCTTGAGGGTAGGGACTGATGTGAATGTATATGTAAAAGTGCTGCGTAAATTGACGGCGCTATATAAGTACCTGAAATAAATAAATAAAAGGGGAACTCTGTGGACTCTGATGTATATGTA
Source organism: Aquarana catesbeiana (assembly GCF_042186555.1). Lineage (NCBI taxonomy): Eukaryota > Metazoa > Chordata > Amphibia > Anura > Ranidae > Aquarana > Aquarana catesbeiana. Next base: position 46,767,267 of record NC_133335.1, read on the forward strand.
AAATATATGTATAGTTTATACTATAAAAAAATGTAAATTGCTGTGTGCCGGGTTTGACTTGAAGAAAAGGTGGCAACCCTACAGGTCCTTAAAAATCAAAATGGCACATTTTTGCAATAGATGAGGTGGTACATTCACCTCTCTAATGGCCTCTACAAAATGTCCTATGTTTCCTTCATTCCAGCACTGCAGCCTCTTTCAGTCCCCCTAGCATTGGACACTTCTAAGTAGCGTGGTCTTTTCCTCCGAACCCTCTGTCTCTACAGAACTTAGCAGTGACACAGGGGTCAGAGAACCCCTATATTTTATATATATGTTTAGCTTTCTACAAATATATATATATATATATATATATATATATATATATATATATATATACACATATATATATATACACATACATACACACACATACACACTATAATACCAAAAGTATACACACATAAACAGAAGTGAGCTTGTCTGATGGACAGAGCAGGCTAAACAGGTTATTGCAGAAGCATAAATGCTTTCTGTTTCCTTACATCATGTCCACAGATAGCTTGGAGGCATCCAGTCCTACCACATTATAGCAGAGCAAAGTCCTTCAAAAGGCTTGTGTATATATATATATATATATATATATATATATATATATATATATATATACTATATTACCAAAAGTAGTATTAGTCCGTAGGGTTCAATATTGAGTTGGCCCACCTGTTGCAACTATAACAGCTTCAACTCTTCTGGGAAGGCTGTCCACAACGTTTAGGAGTGTATATGGGAATGTTTGACCATTCTTTCAGAAGCGCATATGTGAGGTCCGTCACTGATGTGGACAAGAAGGCCTGGCTGGTAGTCTCCGCTCTAATTCACCCCAAAAGTGTTCTATTGGGTTGAGGTCAGGGCCCTGTGCAAGCCAGTCAGGTTCTTCCACCCCAAACTCGCTCATCCATGTCTTAATGGACCTTGCTTTGTGCACTGGTCTAAATCATTTGGTGGAGGGGGGATTATGGTGTGGGGTTGTTTTTCAGGGGTTGGGCTTTGCCCCTTAGTTCCAGTGAAGGCAAATTTTAAGATGTCAAATTTTGGATAATTTCATGCTCTTAACATTGTGAGAACAGTTTGGGGATGGCCCCTTCTTGTTCCAACATGACTGTGCACCAGTGCACAAACAAGGTCCATAAAGACATGCATGAGCGAGTTTGGGGATGGAGGAACTTGACTGGCTTACATGGAGAGGTTGATTTACTAAAACTGGAGAGTGCAAAATCTGATGCAGCTCTGGATAGAAACCAATCAGCTTCCAGTTTTTTTGGAAAAGGTTAATTGAACAAGCTGAAGTTAGAAGCTGATTGGCTACCATGCAGAGCTGCACCAGATTTTGTACTCTCTAGAACACCTTTGGGATATATTAGAGTGGAGACTGTGAACCAGACCTTAATATCCACATTAGTGCCTGACCTTACAAATGTGCTTCTGGAAGAATGGTCAAACATTCCCATAGACACACTCCTAATCCTTGTGGACAGCCTTCCCAGAAGAGATGAAGCTGTTAGAGCTGCAAAGGGTGGGCCAACTCAGTACTGGAACCTACGGACTAAGACTGGGATGACATTAAAGTTTATGTGTGTGTGAAGGCAGGTGTCCCAATACTTTTGTATATATATATCACAGTGGTGTAGTGGTAGCACTCTTGCCTAGCAGTAAGAAGGGTCGCTGGTTCGAATCCCAACCACGACACTACCTGCCTGGAGTTTGCATGTTCTCCCTGTGCCTGCGTGGGTTTCCTCCAGGTACTCCGGTTTCCTCCCACACTCCAAAGACATGCTGGTAGGTTAATTGGATCCTGTCTAAAATTGTCCCTAGTATGTATGAATGTGAGTTAGGGACCTTAGATTGTAAGCTCCTTGAGGGTAGGGACTGATGTGAATGTACAATGTATATGTAAAGCGCTGCGTAAATTGACGGCACTATATAAGTACCTGAAAAAAATAAATAATATATATATATATATATATGTATACATACACATACCTATACAAGGCTTTTGAAGGACTTTGCTCTGCTATAAACAATGTGGTAGGACTGGATGCCTCCAAGCTATCTGTGGACATGACGTAAGGAAACAGAAAATATTATGCTTCTGCAATAACCTGTTTATCCGGCTCTGTCCATCTGATAAGCTCACTTCTGCTATCCTTTCACCTACGTAACAAAAGAAGTTACAAACACAATTTTGCTTTTATCAGGAGAAGACATTATTGAGTATGCTGGTTCTGGTTTCAGATCTGAGAATATATTTGATTTTCTGTGGTTATAAACAGGTCCATTATAATAAAAGTTTTTTTTAACTGGGTCTGTTAGTACAGGTGCCCATTACAATGGGATTTGGGCTATGAAGGTAAAACCTGTCCATCACACACAAATATATTTAACCTTGTCTAACATATTCCAATATATATATATATTCTACGAGTGTAAAAAAAATCAGAACCTGCTAGCCTTAGTGCACGTGTCTATGGGCTTTGGGTTTATGCTGGTAGCATGAGCTTGACATCAGTATGAGACTGAAGGAATGAGGTGAGGAGTAGAGAGATAGCTTTGGGTGTCATCGGCATAGAGATGGTATTGGAAGCCGTGGAAGGTTGTAAAGTGACTAAGGGAAGAATCTTTGGGGAATTATCTCCAACCATAAACATATGTTAGTATAGTTCACGCACAATTTTATGGCCAAGCTACAATATCAGATTTTACCAGCAGGTGCAGGAGAAATTTATAACTATAGCAGTCGCCCCTAAGAAAGGAAGAATTCCACTGCTTTATTACACAGAATTATATCCTAAAATTTATTGTTATTGATTAGCCAGCTTTACAGTTTTACTGAATTTTATATCCACAGTTTTGTAATGATACAAAGAAATTGTTACTGTACAGTAAACATTAATTATCTCAATATTTTGTCATTTCAGGCCGGCACATATTTGAAAAATGGCAATAGACTCCCACAAGGGTCAGGAACTGGTCCATGCCAAGGCCCCGGTGTATCCACCATTCAGTCTGTCTCAGTCTGCTGGGGTTCTGAAAAACAAAATGGGTGAACCAGAAAAATACTGCGCTCCTCTGGAGAATAAGGACAGCCACTGGGCCAAATTATTTTACAATGGGACTGCCACTGAGAAGAAAGAGAGTTCCGCCATGGGAATCTCCATCATAGCACAACCCGAATGTAAGAGTTTGCCATGGTCTCCACCCCATCGCCTTTCAAACTGCTCCTTTTCCTTTATGTCTTATTTCATTCATATTGTGACACCATTTTCTCAGAACAAATACATTAATGCTCTTTTCCTTCATTTACAGACCTGTCCCATTGCTTAATGTTTCTACTAATCAAAACTTGTATAAACGTCTTTGCTTTCACACATCCTGCTGTTACTTAAACTCTAACATCACCTATAGCTAAATGTTTCCATAGGCCAGTGATGGCGAACCTTGGCACCCCAGAAGTTTTCAAACTACATTTCCCATGATGCTTAACTACACT